>NW_017728947.1:29301408-29304319 GCF_001723895.1 Crocodylus porosus
GGGGGAGGCTCCCTGTCATTTCATGCACTCCCAGTGAGGTGGGGCAGGGGCAACTCATGTCCCCCAGATCTATGCCTGAGGCAGGGGAGAATGCAGGCTGCTGCTGCAGGCTCGGGCTCCCTGCCCTGTTCTGGGGCCACCGCAGCCCAGTGGGTGTGACCCAGCGCTGCAGAAAATAGCGGCTGCACGCAGATCTCCTTCCACTGCAAACGCCGTGCTGCCCTGGCAAGGCGTTCCCTGTGCACCCGGCAACAGCGAGGCACAACCTCACGCTGCTGCCATGTACAAAGGGGACATGTCGCCAGGGTAGCACAGAGCATGCAGCACCAAGGAGATCCGCATGCAGCTCTGCTGTTCTCTGCAGCGTCAAGTCGCACCTGCCAGGCTGCAGGTGCCCCAGGGGAGACACCCACCCCCACCTCGCGTACAGATCTGGAGGGCATAAGTCCTCCCTGCTCCCTCGGGAGTGCGCACAGAAGCAGAGAGCCACCCTCTCCCCCCACTCTCTGGACAAGCCACCTGTGGCCCCATCTCACTCCCAACTGCCTTGCGACCATGCATTGCAGCCCTGGGCCCCAGACCCCATGCACTGCCCAGCTGAGCAGCAGCCCAAGCCCAAGCCTTGCCTAAACTCCCGCCCTCCCTATGGGGGACTGAATCCCCTTCCCCTGCAACTTACCTGCAGGAGCTGCTCTCCAGGCTGCCTGGCATCCATGTACATATATGAGCACGTGGCTCCCCCTGCCTCACTGCTCTCTTCTGGCTCCCTCACAGCCCCTTACAGGCTGGAGCTCTGCCAGCCTGCAGAGAGTTCTTTACAAAACCGCAAAATCTGCAGGTTTTTCTGGTAAAATAAGAAATCTGCGTTTTCCTCCAGTAAAGGATAAAATCCATGTTTTTCTCCATTTTTCTATGGGAAACAGAAAACCCAGATCCCTGGTGATAGGTCTCTCCTCCTGATTTACTTTAGTTTTGCTGTAGTGGTTCCCTTGATCTTTCAGGATGACTCCTCAAAAACCTTGCATTTTTCCTGGTTGTTAATCAGTTTCTTGATACATCCCAAACTCAGTCAACTCATTCAAATTGGAACTTTCTGATAACCAGTAATGAGCAGTTTGATTAACAGGATTTTCCTGCCGACTACTGTTTGGAACCCTCTCTTGCTTTACACAACTACAACAATGCTTTAAAGATGCTGAGCTAAAGAGTGTAAGAGGAGGAACAAAACAGCTAACAGCACACACTTCAAAAATGAAAGATCCTTCTGACAAGAACTGCTGCTGCACCCAGCCTTCTTCTTAGTGAGAGGATCCACACCTGGAGAAGCTGCCAAGAAAACAGATCGCCCCTCTGTTGCCTGTTTGGTGAGCAATTATCAACTTAAAGCTAAATACCAGACTTGGCTTTGGGCTCATTTAACCCTAAATACTTGTAGTAAAAATAAAGCCTCACTGTCACTTCTCAAATGAGGTGTCATGTCAATCCTTTAATACTAGTCCAGAATCCCATTTTATTACTTCACAGCAGCCCCAGCAGCTGAATGCAGATAAGTCAATGAGAAGTGGGGGTTGGAGGTCCAGGGCTTAGGGACTGTTCAGGGGTGGGGGTGTTGTAGGGGATGGGTGGGTGCGGGAAGGGTTGGGGGCAAGTGCCTGCTGGCACTGGGGGAAAGTGGCCAGGCACCAAAGCTGTGTCAGGGCAGGAGGGGTGGAAAGATGCCAGCATGAGAGTACCAGCCCAGGCCAAGGGGGGTGCCACAGGCCTCCCCTCCTCCTCCTGCAGCCACTCCACTCTGGCCCAAGAAAGACAGGGGCAGCTGGGAGGGCAGAGGGATGAGAGTTGGGAGGGGCATCAGCAGGGCCAGGGGGCTGTGGGTCAGAACTGGCCACTGATGTTTACACCCAAGTCCTGGTACAAAAAAAGCTGAGAACCACTGATATAGTTCAAGCCCCCTGCTCAAAGCAGGACCACCCCAAATATATTATGCCAGCCAAGGCTTTATCTAGCCAGGTCTTAAAGACCTCTAAGGATAGAGATTCCACAATCTCTCTGGGCAGCTCATTCCAATGCTTTACTACCCTCCTAGCAGAAATGTTTTTTCTAATATACAACCTAAACTTCCCTTGCTGCAACTTCAGACCATTGCTCCTTTGTGCTGTCATCTGCCACCACTGTGAGATAACAGGGAGATCCAGATAACAGCAGTTACTTAGAATGCAGGTTTAAGTTCTGTTCTTAAATCTGAATGGTGAATTAATTTCATTACTGAAGAGAATCTGGACAGGTGAACTTGAGGGAAAAAGCGCTTATAAGATAAATGTTGTTGCATCACCCTTATAAAAAGAAGGGATTTATATTAAGAAAGAATACTGAGAGGTGGAACAGGTTTTAAGGAGGAAACAGAATTGAAGATGGCATGAAAATAAGAGGAGGAAGGGTATATAGAAATTGCTGAGACAGTAATGAATGGTGCAAACAGAGTAAATAGAAATGTCATCAAGCATTGTTACTCAACTTCTGTGCTTGAGCAATCAAAGGCTAGCTCAAACCCTTAGTATCTTATTTACAAAACTCACCAAGTAAATGAAGAAAAGTAAAATTTTTGGAACTAAAGCTCCTCTTTACTACTGGTATTTATGCATGTATGAAACTGTCTTATGAACACTCCATATTACCCAATTTGAATTAGGCAATTATTCACATCTGACATCTGAACACCAATTATATTAAATATTGTTTCAATTAAAGAAGTATCAAGGATTGTACAGCTATTTAAATCACATTAACACTATATAAATGCAAACAATGGAAAAAGTTCCCCAATTTAAAAGCAATCTTTGTCTTCCAGGAATGCAGATTTCATAGACATTAGGGCTGGAAGGGACCTCAGAAGATCATCGAGTCCAGCCCC
>NW_017728947.1:29305076-29308474 GCF_001723895.1 Crocodylus porosus
AATCTCTTCTCCCTTGTCCAGGTGATAGGTCACCTGGTCGTAGAAGGAAATGAGATTGGTCAAGCAAGACCTACCCACCCGCAACAAACCCGTGGTGGCTATCCCTTAGGATGTTGGCGTCGGCCAGTCCAATAAGGATGGCCTCTTTAATAAACTTTTCTAAGATCTTCCCTGGGATAGAAGTCAGGGTGATGGGCCTATAGTTAGCCGGATGCACTTTCCTCCTTTTCTTGAAGATCGGCACCACATTGGCCTTCTTCCAGTCTTTGGGCACTACACCAGAGTCCCAGGAGTTTTCAAAGATCTCTGCAAGAGGCTGGGCTATGATGCTCACCAGCTCCTTGAGTACCCTGGGGCGTACATTGTCAGGGCTGGCTGACTTGAATATATCCAGCTTCTCAAGGTATTCCTGATGTTCTCAGGAAGGTGTTCCTGATGTTCTCAAAGTGTTCCACATGTCTTCCTGATGTTTCTCCCTTGGTCCTATCCATCAACTTATTCTCTTTTGGTATAATAATTAACATTTAAGTCATTTTGGAGAAGGAAAAAAAATGCATTTCAACTAGCTATATGCACATCTCTGTAAAAGCAACTAAGATAATTTTTTCAAGATGTAGGGCATTGTTTAACACTTTTCAGACACTTGCTACATTAAACTCAGGACAAGAATATATCCGTAAGTTTTTTTGGGACAGCATGCCACACAATATGCAACACAATTTTAAAATCTTGACTGATGCAACATGTGTTTTCAGGAGGCATGTAATCAGGACTATTTTCCCTACTTCCCATCACGGGAAGAGTTTTCCTGCAGATGAGACAGATTTTGATGAAAAAATTCAATGAAGAAAATCTTCATATTACATTAAAAACTGAGATTCTTTTTATGACTAAAAATGATGCATTTCTGGTGAAACTAACTGCACTGTAAAGGATGCTTGTGTATCTTACCATCCATTCAGATATAATAATGTCCACTTTTTCAATTGGTAGGTCTACTTCTTCAATTCTTCCTTTGATTAGGGTAACAGTATCTTCAAGTTTATTCAACCTATAATTTAAATTTACAAGTTGAAGTTATAGTTTAACAAGTTATAATTCCATACCTTTTGCTTACAAGTAAATGTCCTTTAAAAAAAAGGCAACAAATTTGACTGAGAAAAAGAAAATTATGCTAAATGTTTGCATTTTGCTGTTTCCTTTCCAAATATTGAATCATTGTTCTCTACTGCAGTAAAAAGACTATCTCTAGGTAAAATATTTTCAGAAAAAAAAACTCATATTACAGTTAATGGTGGGAAGGGAATAGTCTTCCTCTTAGGTTATATTTTAACAGAGAGTATACAACAAATTCCACAAGCTAAATCAAGACAAGTGACAAGTGAACATGCTGGTCAGTGGAAGACAAACGAAGCATCCCTCCTCCCTCCCCACCCCCAACTTCCGCCAGCACTGTGCATGCAGTCTTTAGCGTCTCCCCCTCTCTTGGAGTTGCTTGTTTGCAACTCTCCTTCTTGGACCCCTGTGAATAAACCTACAGTTATAGTGTAGCATGCGTATTCCAATAAAACTGATGAAAACCAACTCTTTTGCAAAGCTACTTTGCACACAATTTGTGTTGTTAAACAAAATCAACTGCAGAGTCGCAGAGAACAAATGCTCCTGAAAGATCAATAATACAGTTATTCTACAATAAAAAGCATTTTCCTCATTACACTTCTAGGCAATGTTATGTGCAATGTTTAATACTGCAGCATTCCAATATTACCTTCTATATAAGGGAAGTTATACTAGAAACATATAGTCTGCAAGAGGTACATTCTGCCATGTCACTGTAGTTTCTGGAATAGTGCTACATTGCAATTTAATGGCTAAACAACTTGAGTTCTTGAATTTTAATATTTCTATTCTCTGTAGTGCACCATATCAATCTTGCTTGCATATGCCATTATCATGACAGCTAATGTTAGAGAGGACAGAATAATTATTCACATCAGTGAAATTTATTTCTCTACTGAAATTCTTATCTCTGCCCCTTTCTGATATCTTACTCCCACAATCTCTCTCTGCCTGACTTTCAACACAACTCAGTAATCTCTTTACAAATTTAATCTAGAAGACAACAACAGACACAATAGGATGGAGGGAAGATAAAAGAGCTACATTAAAATTTGAACTGGTACATATTTAAATAAGGGATCAATTAAATATTCTCTAAAATGTGTGAATCTTTTATTGAAGAGGTTATACATCATCAAGGGTGTGACTTGTAACAAACAGAATTATTTCTGATACTAAGAATCAAAATTCAAGTTTGGTTCTTAGGTCTAATCCAGTTAATATTAGGAACTAATTATTTAGATAACTGAAGGGCCAAAAATAAAATTCATTATACAGGCTGTATAACTGACATAGAAAAAAAGAATAATGTTGTTTCACCGCTGTACAGAAAAAAATCCAAGTTAGAATCTCATTGTGGTACACTTTAAGCCTCTATTCTGTGAATCACATGAGAAACTAACTGGGCAGCTACTGAGTGCTAGGAAAATGGGTGTGTCACAGGAGCACTTGGGTGCCCTGTTCCTATGAAGGAATAAGGGCTGCTGAAGCTCCTTGAGACAGGCGTTGGTTGCTGGAGCAGCCAGGCTGGTCACATGACTAGAAGCGGGCAGGGCCGGGCCTTTATAAACAGCCCAGGCCAAAGCCTAGCCCCAGTGGGGCAGGACCCAGAGAAAGGGGCCAAGGGGGCCAGGTAAGGCTAAGGCCGCCTGAGCCCCAATTAGGAAGAGTCCCTGAGGGGCTCCACAGTGGTGGGGACCCCGGTGCCCATGAGGGCACAGTAGTAGGGGTATACTACCCCAGCCCTGACAAGGTGCACAGCGCCAGCGAGGGCACTGTAGTTCAGGGTGCAATACCCCAGCCCCGAGAAGGGGCAAAGAGGATTTTGGGGGGCCAGGCATGGCTAAGGCCACCTGAGCCCCACTTGCAAGGAGCACCCGTGAGAAGCCCGAGGGGCTCGTGTTAGGCCCAAAGGGGGGCACACAGGAAGAGAAGCCCAAGGTAGGGTGCTATTATAGAGACGAGCCCAGAAAGGGCGAGTCCGCGATTATAGAGAGCCCGGAGAGGGTGAGTCTGCGGAGGGACAGGCCCCAGTGAGGGGCACCATCTGTACATGGGCGAGTATACTGAGGGGTGAGTATACTCAGCAGACCCCAGGAGGGGGGCGGATATAATTGGTAGGCCCAAGAGGGCTAGTGGATAGAGGGGTGCCGGCTGCGTGACAAGCCCAGGGGCGCCAGTGAAGGGGCGTCGGTTGCGTGACAAGCCCGGGGCGCCAGTGAAGGGCACATACAGGAAACTGACCAGATAACGTCCGGTACATCTGCGAGGCTTGGGGC
>NW_017728947.1:29308574-29320847 GCF_001723895.1 Crocodylus porosus
CATAGCCCATAAGGCTGGGGTGCACCAGGTCACTCCATATGGAACGGGGGGACAGTATAAGCATAGCACGGTGTCCAGGGCGACAAGAGGCAGCCTCCCTTCTAGAACCATATAACAACAAGACGTGGCAGTCAAGTAAGAGGGTGCTGGACCGCCTACTTGGCACGGCAGGGGGCGCTAGCGAGAGATCACGGCCGCTCCTGCACCCCGCTCCGTGACAGGGTAGGTATCAGTTAATTAAGAAACCTTCTCTGTGACTAGCAGGAGTCATGGGACTCTTAATTTTCATCCTCACACTCAGTCAGTCATGCCCCTGCCATTTCTCAGTTCCACCGGCTAAATATGGAACTGCCTGCACTTCATGACATTTCAAAGGCACTTAAGAGTTGCATTGAGTGGGGGGGGGGAAAAAAATCACTTGCTTTCCTCTCTATTATTCATTTGATATTCCAGTACATAGATTTGTCATATTATGAGCTTCTCAGTTATGCCTCTTTATGGGAAGTTTTAACAAGTCTGTTATAAATGATCTGAATGTGAACAGGAGACAAACAAAACAGTTTTACAGTAAAGGTAACCTCCAAATATGTAGCTTTAGTGATGGTTCATTGTGTGCTGCAAGGGATCATTCATCACTGTCGTAAGAACAGCTCTCCTTTTAATCCTCTTCTGCCCCCAGTAAAGTGTGCAAATCAGCAAACTTGAAATGAAATGCAGATGGGTATTTCCATCATTTGCTAAACTGCAAATATAACGAGTACATTCTGTATTTTACTAAGGAATGAAAGCGGTGAACGATCCCAAATGAGTCATTTAAAGCAGCAGCAAGACAAGCTATTTCACACAGATGACAGTCTGAAAGCAGTCAAAGACTGAGAAAAAATTTTCTCTTTGAAAAGCATTGGTTATGATGTCAAAAACATCCCAGTCAAAGTGCTGAGCAATAGTTGATCAAAGATTAGAACACTGCAGCTACAGTGTAAAGGCATTCACTTATAAAAGAAACATGCTAGATTATCAAAGTATCTCCTGCAGTGTGACTAGGAAAGACTATTTTGAGGAGCCACTCAGCATTCACCAAGTGTCCTTTCAACCTCCCTTTTAAGTTGGCCGTAACTTAAAATTCCCCAATATGCACCCTAAACAACCTCTGGGATTTAACCTCATTCTTCTAACAATACATCCCAAAACCCAGCTCTACATTCCAATAGCTCTAGGTCTTTCATACTCATCCTTCTTTCTTTATAGCTTGAATTTTTCCTTTTCAGCTGTAGAGACAGCCACCATTTCATCATCACATTGTAGTGAACAGTGTTCCCAGTGACTTTGCAGTAGTTTTTCTTTTTTATTAAATAAATGCTTTGCTGACACCATAGAATATTAATGTTAGCAAAGCAACAACATTCTCTTCCAGCAAGCAAGAAAACAGAGGTCAATTAGTCTTCCACTGCATCTTTAAGATAGATAAAACACAGCAGGTTGAAAACAGATATAATGCAGCATGCCCTGTAACAGGAAACTCCATTAAAGTACACTACTGTCATGCACTCCGACATACGATGGTTCTCTAGCAGCACACCTGCAAACCTAAGGTACACTTTAAATATGAAGTTAAGAAAGTATTAAATTTACTGATATACAAGGCATATAAATGACGCTCTTTATTAAAGCCTTCATTAAAAAAATAGCAAAAATTAGCTAGGATTTGACAAATTTTCATTTCAAAGGGCATAAAGAGAATTTAACCAACGAAGGCCATAAAAATGAATGATATTTGTCGAGTTACAGAATCTGAATAGTACCAATAGGGAGAAGGAACTGGCAACATACCTATAGGGTGGGGTACACCCTTTTCATCAACACACTGACTGAAAAGGATCTTGGAGTCATTGTTGACTCCAGGATGGATATGAGCTGCCAGTGTGAGGAAGCGGTCAGTAAGGCTAACCGCACCTTGTCGTACATCTACAGATGCATCACAAGCAGGTCCAGGGAGGTGATCCTTCCCCTCTATGCAGCACTGGTCAGGCCGCAGTTGGAGTACTGTGCCTGGTTCTGGGCGCCGCACTTCAAAAGGGACGTGGCTAACCTTGAGAGGGTCCAGAGGAGGGCCACTTGCGTGGTCAGAGGGCAGCAGGCCGGGGCCTACGAAGATAGAGTAAAGGGCCTGAATCTATTCAGCCGTCACAAGAGAAGACTGAGAGGGGATCTGGTGGCCGTCTATAAAAACTCACCAGGGGGACCAGCAGAAAATAGGTAAGGCTCTGTTCCCCGGGGCACCACCTGGGATAACAAGGAATAACAGCCATACATTGATTGAGATTAGGTTCAAGCTTAATATCAGGAGGCATCACTTTATGGTTAGGGCTGCCAGGTTCTGGAATGGGCTCCCAAGGGAGGTGGTGCGCTCCCCTACCTTGGGGGGCTCAAGAAGAGGTTGGATAGATATCTGGTTGGGGTATTATGATCCCAGCACTCGTTCCTGCCCAGGGCAGGGGGTCGGACTTGATGATCTGTTCAGGTCCCTTCTGACCCTAGAAACTATAACAATTCAGTACAGTGCAGCCCTGCAAAATTGTACTTATCTTGTAGGATCCCATCTACACACTAGGATTTGTTTCCTAAACACTTCCCACTATTCTATAGCTCCACCTGTAACAGAGTTGGACCTTGTAACAAAGAATATACTGACCCAGCCTAGCAACTGGCCAAGCAAGGCTACGTAATGATGCCTAAAATGTTGGTATCCACAGGGAGCCCCAGCCTGCATAAGTGCTTATGCCACAGCTAGCACCAGTGGGAAATTTTATGGAAATATTAACCTAAATACAGTCTTGCTTTGGGCGCAATCAAAATTGCAGGTGACAGGATTGTATCAAAAATCCATTTGTCAAGGATGAGGATGATATACTGCCTTGGATTGTGTCATCTTCCCTTCATCACTGAAGACTAGCACTCAATACCAACCAAAAGAGAAGATTCTGCAGGTGTGAGAAGAACTGATGCTGAACTTAAAACAGCTATTGTAAGTCACTTCAGTTCTAGTACTAAACTTTCCTTACCTAATGATGTCCATGGCCTGATAAACAATTTCTGACTGGTCAACTCCAATCACTTTCTTCGCACCTGCTTTGGCAGCAAACATGGAGAGTATCCCAGTGCCACACCCAACATCCAAAACCACCTAAAATAAATAAAGTAATATTAGCTTATTTTCTTTCCTGCAAAAAGAGTTGTTCAGTTTCCATAGTGGGGAAAACATACCGCAAATTCAGAGAAAAAAGGTAAAAATGCTACCACCTCTAGCACAAGCTTGACACAAAAGCTCAGATAAGAATTCTTTACAATCATTGATTCACCAAAATTAATGGTTCTAGTCTATATACTTGACCTGGAGAGAGGAGAAAATGTTATTTAAGTATGTAAAGTTCAAACTGCAAATAAAAATGTTAAAATGTTAATTTACAAACAATGCAGCTTAAACATCTGAATGGCATTTAAACAGCATTTTAAGTAACATGATTACTTATAATTATCTACTTGCCACAGTGATTGTTCATAGTTGGAAATGCAGTTATGACAAGAACTTCCTTGCAAGTACCTGTTTAAATTTATTGATGGGTTTGTTGCAGTGGGAGGAGGGTGGGATTGCCAATGTTGACTGATCTTTTAATCAGGTGTCAGCAAACTATGGCTCACAGGCCATATCTGGCCTGCGAAGAGACTTGATGTGGACCATGTTTTTGGCAGACCTATCTCCTGCTACAGCCCTGTTATCTTATCTGACCCACGTTCTGCATTTTACTAATGGTGGGACCTAGTTTTCCCTGCTCTGTGCAAAGGATTGTTCTCTCACTCCCCAGCTGCAGCCTCAATTCACTGCTGCCACTGATTTATCTGCTCCAAATTGTTGCCTGCCATGCTTTTCAGTGGAGGCTGTCTTAGAGGGAGAGAGGTGAGAGAACAGCCCTCTGTACAGAGAAGAGAAAGCTGCGGCAGCAGCAAAGGATCACAAGCTGCTGCAAGCTATCAAAGGCTGTTGACTCCTGCTTTTATTGGTCCTATGTAAATCTACAGAAATAGCACCGTCTTCCCTGTTTCCTCAGTTTATGAAACTGTTCCTCAAGTTATGAAACTACCACTTTAACTCCTTCTCCATGAATTCATGGTGTATCTTCCCTACTATGGGAAATGTTTCCTGCAGATGCTTCTATACTGCAAGACTACGGAAGAAAAGGAGTTCCTTCATTATTGAGGATGGAAGAAGGAAACCCATTCCACCTAAACTCCTCTGTGCTAAAGTTGGAGAGGTGAGTACAGACCAATAAATTAACAAAATTGTGACAACTTCCCCACCTTTGAGCTTCAACAGAAAGATCATCTCAGAGCAGAGTATTATGGCTTCGCTAAAGAAAGGAGCTGCATGTTTAATAAAAGAACAGTTATGGCAAGGAAATCCTCACTCAAAAGATATTTTTGATGCCTCAGCTGTCAGTTGTTATTTTTTCATAACACTGGCCACTTTGCTTCTATCCCATTCTGCTTTGTACAAGCCATATTGCTTCCTTTCCTCTCTTTTGGCACAGCATTCATCATAGACCCATGGTTTACATCAGGGATAGGCAACCCCCCCGCTCACATGCCAGAGCATGGCACATGAAAGTATTTTGCTTACGTGTGCCATGAGGTGAATGGCGGGGGGAGCTGTGAGGACCTGGTCCTTGTTGTGGCAGTACAGATCCAGCCCCTTCCCCACTATCCCCTTGAGGTGTGTGTGCAACCACCACTAGTAATGAGTAAGGCAGGGGCTCTGTGGACCCCAGTGCAGCTGCCCGTAGCCTCCCCAACACCTGCATCAAGAAGCCTGGACTCTGTGGCAGGCAGCAGGGGCTGGCCCAGAGCCCATGCTGTGGACCCCAGGCAGCTGAGAGGCTGAAAATCGCTGCACTAGGGTCCATGGAGCCCCAGTGTCAGGGCAGATGACAGGGAAGGGGCTAGGGCTGTACTGCCACAACAAGGATCAGGCCCCCTCGTGGCTCCCTCACTGCCTGCCCCAGCATGCCAACATCTTACAAATCGAGGTTATGGGTGTTTTTAGCACTTTGCCCAAAAACACTGCCAATCCCTGGTTTACATAATTTTGGGCATATTATCTTTTGAAAGGATAAGAGGACAGGTCTTCATTCTTTTCTGATTTGCCAGCAGCCCTTAACATCACTGGCTACAAACTTGCCCAGTTGTGACAACTGTTTTTAGCTAACCCTCTATTATTTGATGTATTTAACATTTTGCTGTTAGAATTTCTGCCCAACCTCACAACATTTAAAGATGAGGAAAATTTTAAAATATATTAATACCTCAAAACTTTTTGACTGTTCAATGCTCCAGGAGCCTATGTGTATTCCAAACGGGAAACACTCATTTATTCAAATTCATTGGTGGCACTTGTGAATTATTATGTTCAGAACTGTGTGCAACAGAAATAAGAGCAAGTCTCAGATAACTCCCCAAAAGTTGCCCAATAAAAAACAGTGACAACTGTATAGAGGTGCACTGATAAATATTTTCTTGGCCGATACCAATAGCTGATTTACAGAAATGCAGCCAAGCAGTGTGGCTCCCTGCAGGGAAGTCTGTGGAGGGAAGGGTGGTGGTGGGAGGGACAGATGGAGGCTCCTATGGTGGGGGAGGGAGTGGGGCAGGGGCTTGGAGCGCTGCCCAGTCAGGATAGTGAATTGGACCTGGGGCCAGGGTGGGGAGCAGGCAGAGTTGCAGGTGGCTTGTCCAGGAGATCAGCATCCAGGCACTTAAAAAATGGTGGCAGTGGCACTTGAATTGAAGCATGTCAAATGAGTTTCAGTTTAAGTGCAATGAACAACATTAAGCGCCAGGACGCTTTTAAGCAGAGCAGAGCTGAGCGGGGGTAGATGTAGGCTGTCTGCTGTGCGTGCGGTGCTCTCTGCTCTGCAGCCTTTCCCTTGGGAATCCCATGCTAGCCATGTGCCCCCTGCCCACTTAGTGAGAGGCACAACTCATTGCCCCCACCACTGCTAGGTGGGCAGGGGGACACATGGCCAGCATGGGGCTCATGAGGGAAAGACAGCAGAGCGGACAGCCTCAAGCCCACAGCAAGCAGCCTGCATCCAGCCCTGCGCACAAGCCTGGAGAGCCACATGCCCCTCCATGCCCCCTCTGGGGGGGTGCACACAGCAGAGGGGAGCCACCCCCCCACCCCTCTGGCAACCTGCCCACTGTTCCGTCCTGCTCCTGGCCCTGGATCCCATTCACTGCCCTGGCTGGGCAGCACCCACAGCACCTGCCCCACTCCATCCCTTCACCACAGGGATCTCAATCTGCACCCCCCAACACCCTTTCTCCTCCACAGACTTACCTGCAGGGCACTGCTTTTCACGCTACCCAGCTGCATTCCTGGCCTCATGCACGCATGTGGGATGCACATGGCATCTGGAGGCTCCAGATGACGTTATTGGCTACACTAGCCAAAAAAAAAAGGCCAATAGCCAATAATGCTAATTTTCCTTTCATCGGTGCTGATACGATATGTAACCGATATATCAGTGACCTCTAAATTGTACTGTGATAACACGTAGCAAATTAAGGTAACTATGATTATAAAAATGAACTGAAATAAAGTGACCTAAAAAAAAAAAGTGTCTTAAGAATCACATTCTATTTCTGGAACAGAAGACCTCCCTTGGGAAACATTAGTGCGAAAGAGAGACGGTGAAAACTACCCATTCTTGTCACTCTTCCAGCCATTCCAGTAAGTCAGTGCTGTAGCCAAATCGTATGCTACTACCTTTTGCCACTGAAGTTCTAACAACTAAAAGCTACAACAGCCTCAAGCTAAAGTCTTCTGAAGAAGTCTTTCGGATACAGAAATGGACAGTAAAAGAGATGTTCTTACAATTGCTGAATCCCTTGTTTTCCAGAATCATCCCACTGAAACATTTTACCTGTGGTAGTTAGCAAAATTACTGAACCATGACAGCTGGAAATGGGTACCAAATATAAACCTTTGCAAACCAATGACCATGCTGTAGAGTTGCACAGAAGAGAGCAATCGCCATAAATGGGAAAAATCAAAACAGACAACATTTTGGACAGTTGCCCTGGTCAGTTAAAAAACAAATGGAATAGCCACAGGGGTTGGGAAAGAGTAGTCAAGCTGCAGCCCATTTCAGAAACTGAAACACATGAAGAATAATCACCACTTAGCCTGAGGACAGAGGTCTACAGTTAAAGTATTCTTGCAGCGATCACATATGGCCACTCACCAGAGATCCAGAGCAGCTGGGCTGGCAGTTTGGCAA
Organism: Crocodylus porosus; assembly: GCF_001723895.1. Classification (NCBI taxonomy): domain Eukaryota; kingdom Metazoa; phylum Chordata; order Crocodylia; family Crocodylidae; genus Crocodylus; species Crocodylus porosus. The sequence continues at coordinate 29,315,909 of NW_017728947.1, forward strand.
CACTGCAACATATTACAGCATTGTAGACCCCAAATTCTGTACATGCTCTACAGTCAGTTTCAAATAAATACAAATTTCCCCACTAACAGGAATTAATTAGCCTGGCTTCAGAAAAGGAAAAAACAAGTCAGCTTTCTACCCAAATAAATCTATTCTCTCAATGGGCCTGTTTAATATTTAGTAAGAACAAACTTCTGAGTACAAAAAAGGAGAACAGATGTCTCATAAAATGTCACTGATATGTCACAGACCATAACACATCTACACAAAGCAATCTCTCTGGTACACGAGATTTTGACTTCAAAGGTAGAGCCGTAGTTATATAAATGGATCATTTTCTTTTCTGAGTGGGACATACTAACTAAATGGAAGTCTTCCATTCTTCCTGCCAAATGCGGATGACAAATTTATGTTGAGAGGCAATGGACGATAATTTAAGCCACCTTGTGACAAAACCACTGTTTCTTATGACACCAGGCATAGCAGAACAACCTGCTCAGTATCTCACATAATTCAGACTGCCCCCTCCTTACTTACAAGTTATACCATTCCTTTTCTTTTTGAACACTTAGTCTAGTCTTTGATTAAATGAGATTCTTTATGGCTGACCTATCAGACAAAAGGTGGTTCAGTCTTGTGGACCACATCTATTGTGATAGAACACACAAAACTAAACTTGGCTACTCATACTACTTATGAATAAGACAGCCAAGAGATTGACAAACAGAAGATCAAAGGGAGGTGTAATTAAGTTCTCAATGTGAACCTTCACAACCCCAAGAGTTTGGTAAGAACTGCTGCCTTCAGGAATCGTGTTGTAGGTAGAGGAAGGGGGAAAATATAAAGAACATTTGAGGTGATCATGCTGAGAAACTTTATCTAGGAGTTTAACAGGGTAGCCAGACATAGGACCTCTTGAAAAAATTTCTCAGGTATTCACCATTATGGCTTTCACTTGATCAGTACCGTATCACAGAATGAGCATTTGGACTTGTGCTTGGACCAGGGTATAAGCAGATATGGTACCCTTCTCCTGGACACTAGGTGTATGAGACACCGAACTTATTTGTATGAGGCTTAAGCATTGGGATAGACAGGGAGGGAGAAATTTCACATGCAGTCACTAATCTGAGTGAAACGAAAAGATGTATTTTAGCATTCTTTTCAACTTAATAGTGTAAAGCAAGAGAAAAAGAAAAGAATTTTTCTTGTCATTTTTAAGCAAAGACATCACGGCTTGGCCTGATTGACCTGATTCTGGAGTAGCTTGCCTTTACTTTTTTGTTTATCTTGGATAAAAAGCAAGTCTATCATACTGCTGTGCAGTGGAAACGCAACACATCAGTTTTTCAATGCTACTTCTTGGTCTTGAGAAATAAGTGAACAGCCTATTAGATACGTGCTAATTTAATGCCATAATGAAATTAGACTCCACTTCATGAAAATGTACATAGACAACAGATATTAAGAATGAGCTTATCAAGAGCTAAGCCTAGATTCTGTTAACACAGCTGAAATCAAGCCCAACTGCACCTACTAAAGATGGCTGATACCACTAAACAACAGGAAAGGAAACATGTATGAAGGAAGGTGCCGAAAAAGGGGGAAAACAGATTATGTGGCTGAATAGCACACCAATAGAAGCACATAGCAGGTAAGAAGAAAAGGAAGAAGGGGCAGGTAAGCAACTGAAGATTGGTTAGTTGGTTTGATTTGGCTTCCCAAGGAAACAAATTAGGTGGCAGAGTGCTTTGGAAACAGAATAATAGAACAGAAGTCCTCAGAAGTCAGCTAGTCCAACCTCCAGCTCAAGGCAGGATCTTCCCTGCCTAAACCATTCCAGACAAATGTTTGTCTAATCTTCCCTTAAATACTTCTAAGGATAGTGATTCCACATCTTTCCAAGGTAACCTATTTCAATGCTTAACCACCCTTATGGTTGAGGACTAGAAAATGATATTTAGTAGAGGTGCACCAATACATCGGTCCCATATCAGATTGGCACCAATACAGGGAAAATAGAAAGCATCAGAATTCGGCTTTTTTTTTTGGTGACTGTTGCAGCCAATAAAGTGGCTCATAAGTGCCCCGTGCACACGCACAGCCGCAGCGCACATGGGTCTAAGAGTACAGCCTGCCAGCTTAGAGACCAACATCTGGCTGCTAAGTCTGGTGTGGGGGAAGGGGTGGTGGAAGAGAAGAGGTGTTGGGGGTAGATCTAGGCCCCTGGGGTGAGGGAGGGAGTCAGGCTGGGGCAGGTGTTGCTCAGTCAAGGCAGGGCAGGGTGCAGGATGGAGCCACGGCTTGTCCGGAGTGGTGGGACACAGGGGTGGGAAGCTGCTCCTGCCATTGCATGCACCCCAGGAGGACATGGGAGGTGTGTGCCCGGAACCGCACGCGGGGTGGGGTGGGCTGCCACCAGGGCCAGGCTCTTCACAGTGGGAGCTGGGAGGGGGCGTTATGGGGGCCTATGGCTAATTTTGCTCTCCCCCCCCCCACACCTGCTCTCCCAGCACTGTCCCTGCCCACCCCAAGTGCAGCCTGGCTCAGCCCTCCCCCCACTCCATGAAGAGCTCAGTGCAGCCCCAACCCTAGCCGCCAGCAGCATCTTGCCCTGTCCCATGCAAATCCAGTGGCACACACTCCCCATGTCCTCCTGGAGCGCCCGCAGTGGTAGGAACCACCCACCCCGCATGAGCCATGGCTCCGTTCTGCACTCCGCCTCATCTTGGCTGAGCAGTGCCTGCCCCAGGCCCACTCCTTCCCTCACCTTGAGGCCTCGATCTGCTTCACCCCCCGCTTCCCCCACACTGGACTTACCAGCCCAATGCTGGTCTCCAAGCTGCCTGGCTGCATATCAGAATTGGATCGGTATTGGCCAATATGGCTCCTGAAAAATTGGCCATTGGTATCGGCCCAAAAAAACTATCAATGCAACCCTAATGTTTAGAGGCTTGTTTTTGAGAATCTGCTTGTAGGTAAAGTAGATAGTGTATTAGAACAATGGTTCAGGGCAATGACAAGGGTTACTTAATTTCTAAAAGCCTGTTTGTGACAAAGTTTCCTTCAAGGTCCAGTGTGTCTGAAGCCAGGAGACACACAGGCTGGGAAAATGAAGACCTGTACCACACTGTTTCATAACGTGAACAGTGTACCCAAACAGAGACAGAGGAGTCTGCAGCACTGGCACCAGGTCACAGCGCTCAACTGCGGGGCCCTTGGGAGTTCCAGTTTTGGTAGACAGACCAAATTAGGAGGCCCAATAAATAACCAAATTGAGATTCATGCATATGATGGATTTGTGGGAAACAAAGGAATATGCTGACAGGACAGAATGTGAACAGTATAATGAACACAGAGAGATCAATCAATGATGGCCAGAGTTGAAGTCATCAGGGGGGAGAAAATACAAAAAGGAGGGATTTCAGAGCAGCAAAAGGGTTCCTGAGAGGGGAACCTAAGGCCACCACAGACAGAGGGCACACAACCAGTTTTGCCCGCCCACCCCACTTGAGAGGGTTGGGCCTCAGCCTTCCAATCTCCAGGCTGCTGACATCTGACATTCAAGAAAGAACCTCAGGGTGAAGCTCACGTACTGGTCAGATGTACCTTCCTGGTCAGATGGACTACCAAATAGGCCCAGTTCATTTAGGTCTTCCTCATATAAAACACATTTCCCAAATCTCTGATGCTACTTGTTTTGATGGACAACCAATTTGTCCATAGCTTTCTCGAAGTATGAGGACCAAAACTGGACACAGTACTGCAAGTGAAGCCTCATCAGTGCCAAGCAGAATTAAAGGATCATTTTCTCAGTTTGGAAGTGACCCTCCTATTAATACATTCCAAAATGCTGTTGGATTCCTGTCCACCTCACCCCAAAAGAGCATACCTTTGGCTCCAATTCAGCTTCATATTCTACAACAACCCATAGCTTCTTTTCCGCAGTACTGAGCCTAGCTAGTAATTCCCCAGTTTATATTTGTGCATACAAAGGTCATTCTAAAGCTTAATCATAGAATCATAGAAAATTAGGGTTGGAAGGGACCTCAGAAGATCACCTAGTCTAATCCCCTGCTCAAAGCATCCCCAGCTAGATCATCCCACCCAAAGCTTTGCGTAGCTGCATTTTGAGAACCTCCAAGGATGGAGCTTCTACCACCTCTCTGGGTAACCTGTTCCAGTGTTTTACTACTCTCCTAGTGAAAAAGCTCTTCCTAATTTTTAACCTAAACTTCCCTTGCTGCAACTTGAGCCCATTGCTCCTTATTCTATCATCTGCCACAACTCAGAACAGTCTAGCTCCATCCTCTTTTGAACCTTCTTTCAGGTAGTTGAAGGCTGCTATTAACTCCCCTCTCAGTCTCCATCCTCTAAACTAAATAAGCCTGGTCTCCTTGGTCTTTCCTTATAACCAAGTCATGTCTCCATCCCACTAACCATTTTTGTCACCCTCCGCTGGACTCACTCCTATTTTTCCACATCTTATCTGTAGCGGGGGGTCCAAAACTGAACACAGTACTCCGCATGTAGCCTACCCTCCAGAGCAGGAGCAGGCAATTATTTCAGATGGAGGGCCACTTAATGAGCTTTGGCAAGCTATCGAGGGCCACATAGGTAGCCCTGTCCCTTGACAGGTGCCACACTCCCTGGTTGCCATCTTGGGACCAGAAGTCTTGCCTCCTAACCCCTGATATTTGCCATCAGAAGTCCCTCCCCTTGCCCCCAGAAGTACTTCTTTTGGCAAGAGGGGTTGCCATCTCAGAACCAGAAAAAAACAAACTATATTCTAAAAACGAAACATCTATTACAACATTCATTAACTTGGTTTCAAAAAATATTTTTGTCCTGATTTGCATGCATTTGTGTAGTGTACATGGAGGTGATTGTATAATAGCTTAAAATGAAGTCTTACTTTTGTATATTGTGGGAAGGTGGG
>NW_017728947.1:29320947-29327750 GCF_001723895.1 Crocodylus porosus
GGCTGTTGGTATGTGGATATGTGGGGTGTGGGGGGGTATGGGGTTTGTGGGAGCTGTAACTGTGCCAGGGGAGGGCGGCTGAGAAGGTTGTGGCATGTGTGAAGGGGGAGGATGGCTAAGGTGTGAGTGCATGTGTATACTGGTGCAAGGAGGGGGGTGTATGTGTATGGTGAGGTGTACATGTGGGACCCCACTACGAACACACCCCCCTCCACACCTCATCCCTCCTTGCCTACAGCTACTGCCACCAGTGGCAGCAGCAGACAGTGAGGCCTCAGGGCACACACGGCCTGTGGCAGGAGGAGTCCCTGCCAGCAAGGGCTCCATGCGCATGCTGCCCCTGGCCACGGGGTACTGGTCCCAGCTCTGCACTGCCACCCGGCCGCTCAACGTCACTTCCCCTCCCACTGTCCCCCGCCCCTCCCATATCTGCCAACATGGCCCTTTTCCTGCCAATTCCCCACCTTCCTGCCCACCGCCCACCCGGCACTATGCCATTCCCAGCTGCATGGCCGGGACTGCTCGACACAGCAGAAGCCAGTCTCGCCTGGTCAAGTTTGTACTCCCAGATGGAGGGAGGGCAGGGAAACAGCTCCAGGGCTGCCAGGCCAGAAGCCTCTGCTAAGCAAAAGCTTCCAGTTGGGGGTGAGGTAGGGCTGGGCAGGCCTTGCTGCTGTGGCTGCTGGGTCCTGCTGCTGCTTTAGACAGGTAGCCATGGGCAGATAACAAGTTTCTAATTTTTTTTAGGGGCCCCATGGGCCAGAGTGAATGGCTTGGTGGGCCAAATTTGGCCCACAAGCCATATTTTGCCTGCCCCTGCTCCAAAGTGTTTGCAACTCAACCCCATTTGTAATATACCTGCAGTATCATTCCTTTTCACAGGGAAATTACAAGATCCCAACATGAAATAAAACAAGATCCAACTTCAAAACCTTAGCTGATATCCACCTGAAGAACCGTTAAAGGAATATCATTATTCCATGCCCTGTGGTACCACTATAATTAAAAAACTTCATCCTGAAAATGGGTAAGAAGTTAAATTTAAAAAAGGGAAAATTAGGTACTTCTTGCCCAGTGGGAGTTTTTCCTTAAAACAGCCAAACATTAGGTATCTAGAGAAGTCAACTAAAAGGATGAGGATCTATCAGAAATGACCTCAAATTACATTTTTAAAATAGCCAAAATAACTGGTGGGGAAAAAAAATGTTTACCAGCAATAGGACAAAGAAAACCATAGTTGCAGTAGCAACTGGGAATAAGAGTATCTCAGCAGAAATAACAGACACCAAAAGCTATGAAACAGGAGTCTTGGCTCCATTTCAATCACTTGATAATCTGGCAAAAAGCCCCTGATTCACAATATAAAATAATTATATCTGAATGTGGTCCCAACACTAATTTCATTAGGGCCCCTATAATGCTTTTATCCCGTTAGATATGGGTTAAAATGTACTGGGATTGCCATAAATAGAGCCTGCCCAAAATAGATTTAGTTTAAAATACTGGACAAGAAAGGTTTAACTTAAACATGTCATCATAATTAATGAACACTCCGAGACAGCATACAGAACAATGACAACAACGATCAGCATTTCTGTTATCAGCTCTCTGCACCCTCCAGCAGTTGAATAACACTATCACATAATAAAGCTGGAGTACATTAAATCAAATCATTTGAATGATACTCTATTCCCAGAGCTAGGAGGTATCCAAAACCCAAGGGATAGCTACCAGAAGAAAATCAAGCACTGCAGAAATATTTCATCTGCTCAGCTGCTTCCTTTACCTTATCCTTGAAGATGTGGAGGTTTTGGTATATGAAGTCACGATAGCTTTCTGTACGCACTTTGTCCTATAAATTAAAAATAGAAACAGCATTTACATCATCCAGTTATGTAGAGAAAACAGGCTGAAAGAGGAGACACTTCTAGACAATTTTAGGACCTATCATATAACAAAGTCTTTCCCAAATTAAAAAGTTTATTTAGAAGCAAATCCTACTGACTTTTTATAAAACGAGCAGTCAGGCTGTAATAAAGACATCCAGGTATATACAAAATGTAATTTACAGTATCAAAGTCTGGCGTACTTAGCTCCTGAACAACAGCATGTTTTAAAGTTATTAAAAATCAACTTATACCCCAACAACACTGACAACCGAAAGGTATGGAAGCTCAGTGTAAAACAATTATCTTACATGAAGACTGAGACATGAACTAACTTAAATATATTACAGATCAAAATGGAAAAAACAAGGTGTGTGACCCAAACTTCTTGCTTTGTTATAAACAAGAGCTACTGATCAGATTTGATACCAGGTTACTCTGCTTTACTTATGGAATCAGAGCCAGCCTTAGGGAAAATGGTGCTCTGGGATAATTTGTATTTTGGTGCCCCCACTAAAATGCTGGGTGCTGCTGCAAACAAAGGCAGAGGCAGAGACAGGCAGGTAGGAGTGTGGGGCACAGTCTGGAGGGGAGGCAGAGCAGCATGGCACGCCAGGCAGGGACCACTGCTGCTGGGCAAGAGCAAGGCTGGCAGACTGGAGCAGGTACCACCACTCTGCCCTGTTGGCACATGCCCAGCCCAGCTCCTCCCGAGCAGCTGCTGGAGGTGAGGGGCAGGCTGGGCTGGGCACTGCTCCTCCTGCCTGGGGCACAGATTGGCCAGGGCAGAGCCAAATGACAAGGACAGCACTGCTGTGAGCATGGGCACCCCCCAACTATGGCACCCTGTGCGGTTGCCCACTCCTAAGACCAGCTCTGCATGGAATCATTCTTATTGGCCAGCCAACACTGACATACTTGTCTTAGCATCTGCAAGAGCGTAAGTCATTCAGGCTGTATGGCTCACAATGCAGAATGCTAAAGTAACAAAAAAAAGAACATTACCGAGCACTAACGCAACATGACCCAAGAAGCTGGCAGGCTTTCAAGCACGCATCTGAATAGCCGTAGTACATTAGCGTATGTAAGCTGGCATATTAGCTCAGCTTACCAGTGAGCTAACATATTGATACACATAATACGCATAGGCAGGCACTCAAGCTGACAGCAAGCTGTAAGTTTTAGAGTCCCAGTTGCAACTGCCAGAGGTTCAAGCATCAGAATGAGGGAAAAGGAAATTAAAAAGCCATTTTATTTATCTATGACTCCAATTAAAGTGACCACAACATTACTTTAGATTAAGAAAAGACTTGGATGCCACTGCCTGAATTTAAAAGTTAGCACAGCACTACTGAGCAGTTAAGGATCAGGAATTCCTATTCAATGTAGGAAACTATATAGGGATAGCTTTTCTTGAACAATTGCCAAGAAGTTCATCTTATTAGAAAAGCAATTAGTTAATGACTGATTAAGAATAAAGCATATAATCCTGCAAGCTTTATCTTTACATCCTAATATGATAAGTCACTTTATGGATAAGGGAAATTAGTTCTTCACAAAATATATTTGAAAAAAAACAAAAGCAAAAGGTACAAAAAGCTTAAGCACTAAAAAATTTATATTTTTTTGATAAAACTGTAAATTATAAAGCCTTCTATTTGAGAGGATGGATTTTAAAGAACTCATATATTTAGCACTCTCTTTGCATCACTATATAACTGGATTTGTGGCCAAGAAAAAAATCAAAAGGTTCAGTATCAATCGGGAAAGCAGTGAGCTGGAAAGCTTTCAGCTTTACAACCTCACCACTCGCGTTACTCAGCACTGCCCCAACTTAATCAATAGAATACCAACTGCTGTCCTTACTATATGCACTGCTGCTCTAGTGAGCTATAGCCATTCATTTCAAGTCCCTCTATTCACCAGTTCCCTTCCAGCCTCTCATTAGAATGAAATCTGAAAAATAAGTAAGTTTATCTTAGACAGTCCTCAAGCAATGTTTAAATAAAGTGTACAACCATTTCTAAGGAGTGACCCATTAACTGTTCTATCAGTTTAAAACCACAACATTCTTCTCCTTGGAAATGCTGTGAAGCAGACACCATGAACACATGACCTTTCACACTTCCACTTCTCCTAAAAGGCTCTAAACTAATAGAGAGATTTTGGGATCACAAAAGTTTTTTTTTCAGCTTCAGAAAAATGTTATATTATAAACTATAAATAGTTCTAGAAACTACAGAACTACAAGTTCTTCAGATGTTCAGGCATTACCTGTAGCTCCAAATCAAGCTCTCTAAATTTTACATATATCAGCTACGTGGGTTTTCCTCCCTTTCACCCTAGTTAACAAATAAATTCCTCTACTCTATAAATAAGAGTATCAGTCATCCAGACATACTACACTGGGGCAAATTTGTACCAGTATTAATCAGTTTCCAAGTCCTGGGAACATGTCTTGACCATTTATTTTTATTTTAGAAAATATATTATTTTCTATTTCCAGAATTTTTTTTCTATTAAGACAATTCTGATGGATCGATGCATTAGCTCTATATACTGACAATGCTGTTCAAGGTTGCCTTAAAGCAGATTTAGGTCTAAAGGTGAGACAACCATTATATTTTTTTTTTTTTTTTTTTTAGATATCAGGAAGCTAAATCTGTTACCAATGCTACACAAAAGTGAGCACATTTAAGGTCTTCATCTATTCTGTTTAACTTCAAAATCAGTTAAAAAAAATCTACTAGTCTCTAATAGCCAAAAAAAGTATCATGAAGGAGACAAGAATTTTCTGTTGCGGAATGAGAACATCACAACACAATTTTGCCACATCACAGCAAAGGTACCTTAATACTTCAAGTTTGTACAGAAATTTGTTTACAAGTGTTTGACCTCTTGAATTATATCAACAATCTTCCTAACTGTTCAGTGTATTGCTTTCAGTATGCTAAACTGAAATGATTAGCTAAGTCAACTGAAGAAGACAGCACTTAAGGGTTAAAGTACATTTTTGCCTCATCAATTTCAGTCTTATGGGAATATTAAAAATGATGGAGACCTTCATTATTTGTGCTATATTGTGTTATGCACTGTATTGGGAATATTACAGAATTCAGCTGAAATTTACTTCTACAACACACACGGCATGAAGTGCAAATGGAACAAGTCTTGATTGATTTCTAACACTCAACCATATCTGCAGTTTTACATTCCCAGTGCTTCTGCGACAAACAGGAAGAATTTATACAAAGATCTAGGCATGTTAAGAGATGAAAAAAGCAGCTATTTTTCCTGTGATTCTTTCACCTGAGATTCACAGATAAAATACCATCAAGCACTGAAAGGGTTAAAAATGCAGCTGCTCTGCAGCATATTTATGGGCACAGCCTGTTTCATTCCTTCTTTCCTCTTTAGTACAAGCAAGACACATTTGTGCGCACTTTCTAACCTTTAGCATCTCTTCATGTATCCCATAATGCCCATAGGAGCTGAAGTAAACACCATCCTCATCCTCCTGCAGGTCCGCAATGGCGTTAGATGATGAGCTGCTTCTGACATCTGCGTTCATCACAAAATCCTGTGCAAATTGTCTGTAATCAATTTGAAACATACCCTTGAGACATGTTTATGGGACCATGAAAAAGAAAGGGAGGGGAGGGGGTTCGAGAGATAAGGAATGTGAATGCATATGGGCTTTTACAACAATGAAAGCAACATTACAGTTTAAGCGTGCTGAAACTCCCCCTGCTGGTTTGTAGAGCAAGCTACCGCATGATCATTTGCTATTCTCCCTGCATTTTAACAATCAGTAGTTCTACCGCATTTTAGACACTAAATTTCAGCTGTGTGAAGTCATCAGTGTTTTACTCTTGCTGTGTCTCCTTCCATCTACTGTATTCAGACATTAACGTTCTAGCTATTACTCATCCAAATCAAACTGCATTCATATTTTAACAAAAAAATTTCCCTTTTTGCCAGGTGTTTAAGGGAAAAATAGTATGTCAGAAGGTCAAAACAGAACATGATGGCATTCATAAACTCTAGAGATGGGGTGCAATGTGTGTCCTATATTAAGAGTTTCAAGTTGCTAATATGGATTTTAATTTTTTTTTTTTGCCTTGGTTCTTAAATAAAAAAAGCCCTTGATTTTCTTGGTTCACCTTTGTTTTAGAAAAAGAAATCATTTTGAGAATACCACAAATTTAAATGCAATACAAACAGATACCAGAGCTATATCTATAATCAACATCTTCAAATAATATAAACCTTTATAAATCCAAGCAGAAATGCTTTGATCAGGCAACCTTTTTATTATGAATTCTAATTGGAGGCAAGATGACAAGTGCTCCTAAGCAAATTAAGTGCGGGGTTTTTCAAAAGCACCTTGTAGCTTGACTTTATTTAAAAATGTTGGCTTGAATTTAACATGCTGGCAGTATAAATACATTTTCACTGTCAAAAGCAGAACTGTTTTTGAACACAGGTTCATTTTTAACCCTAATGTTTCAAATACAAATAAATATCTAAAGGGTCATTATGAAGAGGGTAGAGTTAGACTTTTCTTTGTGGCCAGAATCAAGTAAGTTGGAGATTAAAAAAACCTCTCACTGTGAGGTTGATAAAGCATTAAAACAGGCTACCTAGAGAAGCGGAATCTCTACCCCCCTGGAAGTTCTCAAGAGCAGGTTAGAAAGACACACAGCTAGGGTGGTTTAAGCAGGGATCATCCTGCCCTCAGCAGCAGGCTGGACTAAATGACTTCCCATGGTCCTCTTCCAGCCCTACTTTCCTATGATCCGATAATTAACTTCATACTTAAACAAGACCCTAGGTTGGACTATTCATGCTTAAACAAATATACATCTTGAATGCATATGCAGTATCACGGCCTTCATTTTTAGCATTCTATACATT
>NW_017728947.1:29329035-29363670 GCF_001723895.1 Crocodylus porosus
AGGAATAACGGTCACAAGCTGGCAGAGGGTAGGTTTAGGTTAGATATCAGGAGGCGCTACTTCACAGTCATGGCGGCTAGGGTCTGGAACCAGCTTCCAAGAGAAGTGGTGCAGGCTCCTACCCTGGGGGTCTTTAAGAGGAGGTTGGATGGACATCTTGCTGGGGTCATTTGAGCCCAGTATTCTTTCCTGCCATGGCAGGGGGTCGGACTAGACGATCTGCTCAGGTCCCTTCCGACCCTAGAAACTATGACCGAGGTAAAGGCTTGACTGTGTACACCAGGGATGGGCACAATACAGCCCACAGGTTGGATTTGGCCCACTAAGCCATTCTATCCGGCCTGTGAGGCCCCTAGAAAATTGAGAAAATTCATATTTATCTGCTGCTGCTGCTCAGCCCCAATGGGCAAGCCTGGAGCCAGCTTGGGGCCCAGGCTGAGTAGCAGTGGTAGGGAACAAACTGCTGCTCACTGCAGGCGAAAAGCAGCTGCTCCCCCTCCTGCACTGAGCAGCAGTTTGTTTCCCACTGCTGCTGCTCAGCCCAGATGGGCGAGCACTGGGCGTACAGGGTCGGGGTGGCGTGCTTGTCCCCCACCTGTACTGTGCGGCTGGGTGGTGGGCTGGGGGTGAGCAGGCATGCAGGAACCAGCAGTAGCCAAGCAGGAGTCCAGGGCCTGACTCAATTTGGTAAGTAGCCCTCTGCTCAAAATAATTGCCTGCCCCTGGTGTACACAAATTTCCAGGGAGACGATAGGGCCCAGGGGTAGGTAATCAGGTCTGTTATCTCTCATCTCCGTATACAGCTGTTAACAAGGATATTATCTTTGGAGACAAATCCACAGTTTGAGAACTGGAACACTGTATCACAGAGATAATTAATGGGATCTTCTAGGCAGAACACTGAGTCCCATTGTGTAGTGTGGTTTTCTTTAATCTTTACTAATCTAGAGAGGAGCCTCTGGGAACCCCATAAAATTGGGTCCCTAATATAGTCCATGGCCTGTTGTGACCCATTTATAAAATTTTTCTAAAAAGATTATATGAACATATTGTCTCAAATAGTTTTAATTTAAGATTTGTTAAAGCTCAAGGATAATAGGGATTACAACTTCTAATACTCTTTTTATAGATTTATCATTTTTTTAAAAGCATCTTAAAAAAGTAAAAAAAATCCAGTTAAATAAAAAATCTGATTTAAATAAAAAAATCTAATTAATTTTTTTTTTAATTGTTGATTTTTATCCACCCTGATTAAGATACATTTGGAAAATATATAATGATCTAAACTAAAATTGTCCCAGAACATATTTCAAATGGGTTTTACCAATCCTAAAACTACAGGCAACCCCTGCTTAACATGGTTTAGCTTGCCACGGATTCACTATACACATTTAAAATACCTACCTGGTTCCACTTAGTGCTCAGGGCATTTCATTATAATGCTAAGCATGGGGGTGGGGAGAAGAAGCGACAGTGGCATGGAGTGAAGTGGTGAGTGGCAGCTGGCGGGGGCCCAGGATGGGATGATAGGAATACAGGGTCTGCTTTGGCATGTGGGGCTGGAGCCAGTTGGGAGGAGCAGCAGTGGCGGTGAAAAGGGTCAGGTGGGAGGGTGAGCAGAGTGAGTGAGCACTGAGCCCGGGCCAGGGGGGTGGCAAGAGCACAGGGTCCACTCTGGCACTTGGCACTAGAGTGGCTGGCCAGGGCGGAGCAGTAGAGAGAAGGGACAGGTGGGCTGGCGGGAGCTCAGGGTGGCGCCCAGAGCCAGGGCCACCAGGACGACAAGAGCACAGGGCCAGGGCTGGCAGGGCCCAAGGTGGGGCAGGAAGATCATGGGATCTGTTCTGGCACATAGTGCTGGAGCAGCTGGCAGGCAGGGAGGAGTTGCAGCCATGGTGGTGAGAAGAGGCAGGGGGGAGACATGACTGCAGGGCCCGGGCCAATGGGGCAGCAGGAGCACAGAGCAAGGGGGAGGCGGCAGGAGTACAAGGTCTGGCCCACCAGGTGGTGCCGGAGCAGCTGGCAGGCAGTCGGGGAGGGGCAGTGATTTATTTACATTAATTTCTATAGGCAAATGGATTTTGCTTAGCGCAGTTCCGTTTAACACTCAGTTTTTTTGGAGCTAATTAAGGCCACTAAACAGGGGTTGCCTGTACTTTAATATAAAGAAATGCACACACAATCATGATTTAAAATCTAGTCCCATGCTAGATTTAGCAAGCTACTGAATGATGAAAAAACTACATTTAAGAATTAATTCTGAAAGATTTCTAGGTAAGATTGTTAGGAGAGATGAAAAGAAACAGAAACAGAGAACAAGTACTGTCATTTAATCGTACTCTGACAATAAACCCTCGCATTTCCAAACTGTCAAATAAGCTCAGTCATAAGCTATAATAACATTCAGAAAACTGTTGCCATCAATTAACCAAAAAGAAAGCCACTATGCTTCAAAAAGACGTGCACTGTGACCCTGTCAACTCAAACAAAACATTAAAGCAGGTCAGTCTGAATGGTAGGCTTTAAAGCAGGGATTTCCAAACTATGGTATGTATACCCCCCAGGGTACACAAGACATCCCTGGGTGTGTGTGGGGGGGAAGGTGAACGGAAGAAATTGTGTAATGGTGGATTTAACTTTTATTATAACAATAATTGGCATTTAAAGGGTTAAAATATAAAGTGTATGCTGGTAAGGGTATGCAATAAGAAAAAGTTTGAGAACCTTTGCTTAAAAAAACAAAAACACAATTCAGATACGGCAGTAAATGTGTGATTCAACAGGTGACTATCCTAACACCAACACGGAAACAACACGGTTTTAGAAGGCACTGTGATCAGGCAAGATGTGCGGCTGACTTCCTGAGGACTGGGGCAATTGCCTGTGGTCCTCCCCTACCTCCCTTCCCCCCTCCTTCTTATATGAATTTCCTTCTTGTGCAGGAAGACAGGAACAGCCCCAGGATCCCAGGCCAGAAGCCTCTGCTTGGCATGGGCTTCTGGCTGGGGATGAGGGAGTTGGGGCTGAAGGTGAGGCGGAGCCAGGCCAGCCTTGCTGCTGTGGCTGATCAGTCCTGCCACCGGCTTCCCCTGGGTCCTACTGCCGCTGGCTCCTGTCATCTTTGACGGGCAGCCAAGGGGAGATAAATATTAAAATTTTCTAAATTTTTTTAGGGGGCCTGCGGGCTGGGTAGAAAGGCCTGGCAGGCTGTATTTTGCCTACCCCTGTGATAGCAGCCCTCCTCACTCTTTACTGCGCAGTTCAGAGTACAGTCAGTTACAGAGACAATAGATACAGTGTGTTACTATGCAAATAGCCTTAATAGAGTTATAAAATTAGACAAGAGGGCTGAAAACACTATGTACTTTAGCAGTTTACACATTTATCAGGTATGCAGGTAACTGGAGTTTGTTACAATGTTGTTTGTTGGAGTATTGTAAGCGGTAGCCATCAAATTGGGACTGGTAATGTGTTAGGTAGTTAGGAAAATTATGCACGTATCCAGTACGCCTTTAAGTGGAGCATAGAGGGAAGTGACTTCAAATCTCACGTAAGCAAAGAATCTATTTTGGGAAGAAAGTTTGGCAAACATTAAGAGGCAACAAGGTGAAAAAAAAAAGTACCAGTTCAAGAAGATGTAAATGTTAATGCCTCTTACTTCAGTTAAAGTTAGGGTGAATGAGTTACTAGAAAAAGAAACAAAAAAACCCCATGTTACCTAGATTTAAGATGGTACTATTAAGAACACTGCCTGCTACAAGCGTGAGCTTTAGCAAACTGAAGCAGGATGCAAGAGGATACTTCCATTTGTAAAGATCACACTGATAGCCCATGGAAGTCCTGGCTTTTTACTATGGTACCTAAAACAGTGTTTAAGGGCCTCTCTAGAGGGTCAGGTAAAGGACCTAGGATCCAATATGCAATCCACACAATCACACTTCCTGCCATGCTACACATGCATAGCACAAGGCATGACTGTGGGATCCAGCATGAGATGCAATCACGCCTACCAGTGCAGGGGAAGCCTATCACCATTGCAGGCTCCCCCTTCACCAGCAAGCTCCCATACCTGTGACAGGACTTGCAGCTCCAGCAGTACCCCACAGCTGCCACTGCCAAAAAAGTCCTGTCATGGCAGGACTCTCAGCCATGGTGAGCTGCCAAGGGTAAGAGTCTTGTCAGCTGTGAGATCCCAGCTGTAGCAGCATATGGTGCACCCCCCATGGCTGGGAGCCCTTTTCAATTGACAGGGCTCCCAGAAGCAGTCACGCCTTGCTACACATGCAAATTAAAGGTGGATAGAAAACACCTATAAAGTTATTACACATTTTCCAGCTCTAACTTTATAACTACAGGGATCTTTTTATGGTGTGGCAGCTTGATTACACATGCGGCTTCTCCACGCCGCTGCCGCATACCCTGGTTGACAACCCCTGAACTAATTTACTGCATTACACGTATAACATGTAGAGGTAGCCTAAGTCACTCAAACTGTACAGTGGACTTATAAAGCTGAAACTAGCAACACAATAATTAATGCAACTACACTTGCCAACAGACAGCCCTCTTATATCAACCAATGTATATTAAATAAGGTTTTAGCTTCTCTGAATGCCCTGACTAGTGGCTGAGGTTGTCATCTTAAAAGAGCAGTTGGCAGGATTTCTTAAGTATTGTGAGACCCTGGGTACATCTACACAGATGCTACGTTGCCATAGCAATGTGCTATGGTGACGTAGCATCTGCTGGCAAAACCTGTGACACCACAGCTATGTCACTACAGCAGTGCACTGCCCTATTATAGTGCATTGCCACAGCAACACATTGCTTTAAAGTTAAGTGTGCATGGTGCACACAGCGCAATACCAGCTGTTACTGCATTGCCTTTTAGTACTTCCGAAAGGAAGTACTAAATGATGGCACAGTAACACCACCACCATAACAGCACAAGTAAACACGCTCCCTGAACCAATGACAAAAACAGCTTCAGATTTCAAGTTAACAGGTACAGCAAAAAATTTAAGATTAGCTTAATAATCTAAGCAGGAGTCCCTGAAGTAGTTGTAGGGGAGAGAGCAGCTGAAGAGAAGGGATTGCCAGTGAAAACTTCACTACACCAAAATTAGATTTCACTCAAGGGGACAAGAAATGAATGCAACAGGACACGTCCTGTTTTGTCAATTTTGTTGCAACTTAATTTATAGTCTTCAAAAACCTACAGACAAATTGTAAATAGACCACTTTTTGGTTTTATTGTACATTAGAATTCTGTTGTTTCATTAAATTTCTATTTGCCTTTAATACTACTATTTGGAAACCGTATTAGAGAAAAATCTTCAATCAATACACTCACTTCATTTTTTGAAGATCTTCTTGTGCTGTTGCCAAACCAATTTCTGCAAGCTTTGCTCTCTGTTCAGCATGTCGTAAGCGTTCAAGGAGAGATTTGGTGTCACTTAACTCACTAGAGTATGAAACATTTGTTGGATCAGAAATATCCTCGATATCTGATGAAATGGAACAAAAAACACCTTCATAAACAAAACTGCAAGCTAACAGTGTTACCTAATAGTAAAAGAAAAATTTGAAAGCTAGGTAAGCATCAGATTGACAGTAATTACATGTTATTCCGTAGGTATTCTAACTGAATTTGATAGGACTACTTGCCAAAGGCAATGTATGGTCCCATGCTTAGCAACACCAATAAATTTGTAGTTAAAAGTTGTCTGAATACTAGATTCTAGTTATAAGTACAAGTTAACTTTAACTAAAGCTAACAAAGGAGTTTTACACTGTTTCACTAATTATTTTATCCCAGAGACAGGAGGCCTGTTAACTTTAGGGGGGAAAACTATTTATAAATTTAAAATATTCTAACTAGAATATTCAGCAGCCAAATCTCTGTATCCGAATCAAATCAGGAGACCAATAAAAAGGTCCTAATCGAATCGGAAGCCTCCAAATCAATTCAGAAAAGATTTGGCCAAAGTCCACACAGGCAGCAGTCCTCAAAGATGCTGGACACAGTTGCTTCCAGCTGGTAAGTCTGTGGTGGTGGGTGGAGGGAAGGGGTGTGTTGGGGGGTGCAGATCAATGCCCACACAGCGAGAGCGGGATTAGGGCTGGGACAAGCTGCCCAGCCAGGGTGCGGCAGGGGCTATGCCTTGCTACCGCTTGCCCAGCCAGGGCAGGGGGCAGCACAGGCATGTCTTGCTGCCAAGCAGCAGCACGGTATAGCTGCTAGTATCTCCGAATTGAATCACTGCCACTCCGAATCAGCCAAAATCAAATTGAATACTTGCCGCTTCGCACAGGTCCCTAGCCCCTTCAAACCTCCTTCTACAGCTTTTGTGATCCTTCAGAAATATGCTTCTAGATCCTTAGCCAAGTAAAATGAATTAATGATTAAAATAGTGCCTTGCCCTCAGAAATCGTAGGTCAAATCTTGTAGCCCTTAAAATCTGTAGCTTAACTCTCACTGTTGGACAATGGCACAAGGTCAGGCCCTACCATACTTGGAAGGTGTAATGAGAAATCATTGCAGTGGAGTTTCTTGCAAGGCAGAGCTTTTCATTTTACTCAATGGACAACAAGGCACAAGTATTTAGAACACAATTTTTCTGACATGCTGAGCTTCCACAACTTTGCTTCAGATGAAGCAAAAAGTACTTATCCCTCCTGAAAAGCTAGCGCTCAACAACTTACTCAGAAGTCAAGCCTGTACTTGTGCCAGAACAATTCACATGCACAAATACGGAGTGGGGAATGACTGGGCACGCTGCAGTACTGTCAAGAAGGACCCAGGGGTAACAGCAGACCAACAATACGCTTTGGCTGCAAAAGGCCAACTGCCTGCTGGGTTGCATTAACAGGCATATCAAATTCAAGTCAACAGACTCAATTCTTCAGCTACATTCAGCACTGGTGAGGCCTCATCTGTAGGACTGTATCCAGTTCTGGGCACGGTACTTCAAGATAGACATGGACAAATTAGACAAAGACAATTTATAATACGCAAAGTTTTCTTCCCCTGTGCCACAGATTACTTGCTGCCTTTTTCATATATTTATTTTGGGTATATTCTGATTTAAGAAACCCAACATTAATATTCAGCGAGGTCTAGAATATTTCCATTCTTACGAAGTAACAAAACATATGCAATTAAATCACGGAATCTGGCAATTTATACCATGAGTGTCAAAGATAGAGCCCACAGAGCTCTTAGGAAGGTCAGGAATTCAAAGGTGGGGAGAGCATAGGCAGGGACCAATACTGAATTCCCAGCTACAGAATCTCATGAGGAATGAATGCCACTGGTGAGGGTGAGCAACACTGATCCAACCAATGAGAAGACCCAGTAAGTTTATCAGCCCTGGTTTACACCATACTGTTCTATGAAGTGTGTATCTGTTTTACAATACAGAACAGAAATATTGTCAAAACCTAGCACATGTAAAGTTACCACATCCAACTAAAGTAGCAGAAATCTCTTAAAAAGTCACTTAATTTTAGCATTTTGGATAGCACATTGTCTGGGGAGATGTACATCTAATCAGTTTAGGAGCAAATATAATACTTCACATGAGACAGGCTTCACATGAGACGAACCAAGTTAAATTACAGGATAAATGGTGTTTTACTAAAAATACCACACACAGCATTAAAATTAATAAATAAAAAGATCTTACCAAACTGAAGTAAGAGATCATCTTCAAGCACTGGTTTTAAGTATTCCTCCTCTTCCCAAGGCAGTGGGCTGCTGAGAGAATTCAAATATTCTGCAGTTGGTTTCTGGACAGAGACAGTTAAAGAAGCATATGACACAAGTTTCTTATAAGTACAGAACCTTTATTTCACATGCACAGACTATGCTACTGACAGCAGTTTCGCTTTTCTCCCATCACTGAAGTCATGGGAAACATTACCAAACATTACCAAAAAACACACCACACATCCTTAGAGCAAAAGCTAAGAACAAAACATTACCTGACAGCCTAACAAAATAGTAGGGAAAGGAACCTCTGAATTCTCTCCCTGGCTCTGACGACACATTTTTCTCCAAATATTGCACTGTTTCAGTAAACCAAACCTATGTGCAAGTTGACCCCATAGTTTCAGACAAACAGCAGCTATTGACATACCTAGGGGTGCACCAATAGAGATTTTCTGGGCTGATACCGATGGCCGATTTTTAACAAGCCATATCAGCTGATACAGATTTGATGGTGGATATGCAGCCCCACAGCATGGAGTGGCGACTGGCTGGTAAGTCTGTTGTGAGGGAAGGAGTAGGAGGGCAAGATCAAGGCCCCTGTGGTTAGGGAGTGGGGCCAGGGTAGGTGCTGCACAGCCAGGGTGGGGCACGGGACAGAGCCCTGAGCAGCTCGTTTGGGGGGAGGGGGGGCATGGGGCAGCTCCTGTTGTTATACATACCCCAGGAAGGCATGGGGGGCATGTGCCCCTGGATCTGTGCAAGGAGCGAGAGTGGGCTGGGGCCTGGGCAGTGCCACTCTTCTCAGCAGGAGGTTGGAGCAGGCTGAGCTTGGAGTGGACAGTAGTGGCACTGGGATTGGGGCTACAGGATGGAAGGAGGGAGCTGCAGCCACTCCAAAATTCGCCATAGCCCCCACTCCCAGTGCCACCACCACCCACCCGGAGTGCAGCCTGGCTCAGTCCCCTGCCAGGAAGAGCCTGGCACTGCCCCAGCCCCAGCTTGTCCTTGCCCTGCATGCAGATCTGGGGATGCATGCCCCGCCCCCAGGGTGCATGCAGCAGCAGGAGCTGCCCCCTCTCCCCACGTCCCCCGGACAAGCCATGCATGGCTCTGTCCCATGCCCTACTCTGGATGTGCAGTGCCTGCTCCTGCCCTACACCCTCCCTCACTACAGGGGTCTTGATCTGCCCCTACACCCCTTCCCCCACAGACTTACCAGCTGGACCTAGCTGTTCTCCATGCTGCCCGGCTGTGCTTCTTGCCACCTGTGTACTGCACTGCAGCTGAGCACATGCACATGATATTTATCCTTCAGTTTTCCTTATATCAATGCCTATCCAATATGGGATCAACATATCAGTGCATCTTTGGCATAATCAGGTAAAAAGCTACTTCCATTAAAGGCAATTTAAACAAGGAAAGAACCCAAAGGTTTAAATGAACTCAAATACTAAAACAAAAACAATACTGAAAACATTGGGCATGGTTTTATGGAATGAACATACAAGTCAAAACCAAAGGGAGGACAGTTATACATCAACACCATGTATAAGCTACATGGATTTTTTATGTTTCTACTTGAAGAAAGAAAAGGAGACATAATCTGAACAATACAATATATCATCACTGTTGTCATAACAATATAACAAAGGCAGACACTAGCTTGTTCAGGTACCGCTGGAGTCTGAACCATGGGACCTCAGCCACACAGCAAACCTTCCTATTCTGAGCTCCATGTTTCTGTAGTTAAACTGCCAACAGCACCTGAGATGGCAAATTAAAAGCTAACTCATGTATGTCTAAGCTATACTGAAGTCACTGCTACACTGATATCTCGAAGGGACTTTGAAATAGTTAACACAAAGTCCTCCAAGGATCTTAGGAAGACTTGCATACCTCTGAGAACCTGTGCCTTCTGGCTCAGTATACCAGTTCTTAAGAAAGATCTGCATGTTCCACATTTCTTGGGGAACAAGAGAATTCAGTATAGACCTCATTTCTCCATTTGGAAATGGCTACCGTAAAAGCACCTAGTTTAGATGAATGCTTTAAAGAGGAGGTGAGATGGGCACATGAGAGAGGTGAATGGAGAAGCCAGTAGGTTGGAGTTTGGGATGGGTGGATGTGCTTGAAACCTATGTATAGAGGTAGGTGCCAGCTGAATTGGAGACTACAAACAGTAGGTGCTGAAATGGATGCGTCCATCTGGTACATTGCAGGATGGTGTTCACTGAGGCCACCAATACTTCTATGCCCTAATATCTGTTTGATGAGAGAGACTCACCACCTCCCTCCCATTACAGGCTGTATATCAGTCCCCTCTTTGCCTGCCCAAAGCAGGAAGCCAGAACCCCTCAGAAGGAGCTGCAAGCAACTGACCTTGTGTAGGACTTCTCATTCTCCAATGTCTGGGCCCCCCTTGACCATTATGGAACAGCTTCAGCAGGATCCACCTGAGGGTCCAGCCCACCCACACTTGTCCCTAGGGGTGTCCCTGTCCCCTGGCCACACTGGGTCAGAGCTTGGAACACAAAGCTCACAAAGGTTCCTGGTCGTATTATGACATCAGAACCCCTTGTAGCCAATCCACTGGCTCTCTCTTCAGGGCATTTGCATTCTGCTACCTCAGCACAGGTCTCACACAGGGGAAGGAGAGAAGGATCAAAAAATATCAAGTTATCTGAAGCCCATCTAGACTAAAACAAAACTGAATCAAGTGACAGGATGCCAATCTGGTTAAAAGCTGCAGTTATTCACATACAGTATTAGGGCTATTGTTAAACCTGACTTAAATATAACCAGAGAAAAGACAAAACTAAAATTTCAAATTAAAATTAAAGTTCCACTCTCTTTCTACTACTACTCCATGATTCTCTCTTTTTGTAGCTTCTATCTAGAGTTGACCATTGTGGACAGAACTTCACCAACAACTGGGAACCAGGGGATAAGAAAGACCATTTAAATAAACAGCTTAATCAATTAGTACTCCACTCATTCCACCAAAATCCAGGATGGAGCAACCATACAGGAAACCCAATAATTTGAATTTTATGCAAGGCTGGAAATATTGCAATGGAAAAGAATAAGTCAGGTGCCTCAACTCAAATCAATTTGAAAGGAAATACAAGTTAAGCTGCCACTTCTAAAATACTCACATATCTGCAGAAGCCAACTGATAAATATTTTCAGCCAGTTTTCCCAAGCTTCCCATCTTAAGACTTTGTGCAGAATTACACAAAAAAGACCACACATGGAAATTTTATGGCTACTACCTATGTTTCCGTTGCATATGTATAAAAATAACAAACTGAAGTAATAAGTTGCCTACTTACCTTTATTCTAACAAAGTTTATTAGCTTAACATATCCATAAAATTCAAGTCCTGAAAAAAAGAATAAAACTAATGTAAAAGAAAATCTACATAATTTACAATAACATGAATGTTAATTGGTTGTTCAATTGGCCGATTTTCCCTTGGGGTTTACATCATTATCTAGCTCAGTGTTTGCATCTTAATTTGCCATTTACATTATTCTGAAATTTTTCTACAGGATAAAAATGACCGATTCTTTAATTCAGTTCAAATGTATATTTAACATGCTAAAAACTAAACATATGGAAACACAGTTTATCATCAGGGATTTTCTTCTCTTGCCAAACAGCTATTATTTTTACAAAGGTTCCTTAACTGTAAACCCCTTCTGTCTAAGAACTACATAGAACAGAATACTTATCCACTTTTGTGCTTTCGGCCTACTGAAAATAAGTTAATCCTGGCCAACAATAATAGATGACAAACATTCCTTTAAAATGGCTATTTAACACAACAAAAGCAGTATACATACATGCATGGACAGCAGTTGCATTGAACAGCCATTACCTAAAGCCAAATCTTAGCCTCCACTGGTCTTATAGCTTGTACACGGTTCTCTAAATCCTTCAAATATTGGTCTCCTCCCAGCATATCTTCCAAAATTATGGCAACCTGAACTGCAGGCCAGGTAGGTCTGGTCCAGGGGTGCAGAGGGAAGCAGGATATGTGGGCCCAGCCTTGCCACTGTTCCCCCACTGCCAAATTTTCCAACCCATGGAGAGGCCTGCAGGCCCAATGTCATGGCTCTACAGGCTGGATTTGACCCAAGAGGTTGACCACTCCTGACCTAGACAGACAATTTCTGAAACCAAATTCCTCCTAGCTTTTTTCCTTATTTCCAGACTCCCAAATTATTTTCAAAATGTTTTGGATGCAAAAACAAAAATAAAATTCCTCCCTAGGCTCCTCTACTCTAATTAAAAAGTATCTTCTTTCTTCAAGAACAATTTCTGTATATCCAAACTATGATTGCTCTAGTTTCCTCAGAAATAATTTTCCTCCATCTTAACACAAGCCTACCTACAAATTGCTGCCCTTTACACTACACCTATATTAGCTCTCTGCTACTGTTTTTAAAAGTATCCAAGCAATTTAGTCTCATAAGTCACAGTGTCAAGTCTAAAGCTACATAGATATTTGGGACTTTCAATGAGACATTAGGCTAGGACGTAACATACTTATACTGGTATAATTTACATCAGTTGGTACAATAACGTAACCTATGCTGATAACCAAACCAGCTCTCTGAAGGTAACTGTTAGCAATAAGTCAGTGCTTCCCAAACTTTTCCTCAGCATGACTCCATTTATTAGAAGTCCACCGATACATCAGTCCAATATTAGATTGGCACCAATACAGAGAAAGCTGTCTATATTGGAAATCAGCCTGATGTGGCCAATAAATGGCCTATGCAGGTGTTTAGCTGCAGCACAGCATGTAGGCAGTGAGAAGCACAGCCAGCAGCACGGAGAGCTGTGTGTATCTGGTAAGTAGGGCAGCATGGAGCTTCGGTCACCAATTTGATTCGTAGGATATCTGGACCAAATCAGCAGCCGAATCTCCAAATCCGAATTGAATCAGGAGACCCATTAAAAGATCTGAATCAAATCCAATGCCTCTGAACCGATTCGGGCCCGATTCAGAGAGATTCGGATTGGGCGAGCTGAGCAGGGGGTGGGCTCTGCCATGAGCCCTCAGAGGTCCTGATCGCTGCTGCCAAAGCCAGTGAGTGCAGGGGTTGTTTTTTTGGTTTTTTTGAAGTGCTGGGGGGCTGGAGCTGGGCAGGGCATGGGGCCAGGCAGGGCAGCCACAGGGGCTTTTCCCGCGGCTCCCCCTGCCCAGGGAGAGGCAGGCACAGCCAGGGGAGCCGCGGGAGGACCCGCAACCACCTGGGTGTGCTTGCTTCTCCTCAGCAGATCCAACCAATGCCAAATCTCCGATTCTGATTCAGCCAAATCGAATGGGCACAGCGATTCAAATCACCAAATCAGATCACTGTCCTCCAAATCGGCCGAATCCTAAGTGAATTCTACTTTATTCACACAGGCCTACTGGTAAGTCTGGTGTGGTGGAAGGGGAGGAGGAAGGAAAGGGCCATGGGGGGGGGGGGCAGATCAAGGCCCCAGTGGTGAGGGAGGGAGTGGGGCTGGGAGGCAATGCTCAGCTGGTGGGATGGGTGGCATGGCACAGAAAGTCGGGGGGCAGCTCCTGCTGCTGCACACCACTCATCTAGAAGCCACTCGTCCAGCAGCTCCTGCTGTTGCTCCTCTGGGAAGATATGGAAGAGGCATGTGCCCCTGGATCTATGCAGGGTAGAGCCATTCTATGCTGTGCTGAGGGTGGGCGCTGGTGGTGCTGTGAGAAGGGGATTACAGCAAATTTTGGGGTGGCTATAGCCTTCCTACCCTGTAGCCCCCTCCAGCATCACCGTCGCTGCCTGCCCCAAGCGCAGCCCAGCCCAGCCCAGCCCCTGCCCGGAAGAGCCCGGCACTGCCCCACCCCTGGCCCCAGCTCGCAGCTGCAGCCTGCCCCGCCCTACACCATGCAGCTCTGGGGGGCATATGTCCCCCCTCCCCTCCCACGTCCTCCTGGGGTGCACATAGAGGCAGGAGTTTTCCCCTTTTTCCCCTTGATGAGCCACAGCTCCATCCTGCGCTGTTATACCCAGGCTAGGCAGCGCCTGCCCCTGCCCCATTCCCACTCCCTCCTTCCCTCACTGCAGCGGTCTTGATCTGCCCCCCCACACCCTTTCCCTTCCTCCAAAACAGACTTACCAGCTGCATGCAGCTATCAGAAATCTGACTGGTATCGGTCGATATGCTTCCTTAAAAATTGGCTATAGGTATCAGCTCCAAAAATCTCTATCAGGGCACCCCTACCATTTATGACCCCATTTCCTCAGCATGGCCCCTCACTCCCAACCCACAGCACCCCACCCTGGTGACTGCATTCACTGATGTTGTGACCCTATTTGGGGTCATGACCCACAGTCTGGGAACTGAGGCAATAAGTGCTATTTCACAACCTAACCACTAGGTGGAAGGGGAATTGGTAATAGCTTGTTTTCACAGAACATAGGGTTGCACCTAGATTAAACTGACTAGTTTCACGTATGTGCCTCTTACACAACTAAAAACGTTTACTACTTGCTTAATCTGGAGGAACTATACCATAGCATCTTTACCCTGGAATTAAATGATTACATGACTACAAGGCTGCATGTTGTACATCCAGCCCACGTTTACATCCATTTAAGTGTGTAATATGTGCACATCCTACCTGGAAGTCCCAAATGTCTAAATCACATTTGAATAGAGCACTTAAAAAAATCCAGAATTCTAGATAACGTGTTCATATTTTAGTGAAGAATTATTGTGCTCTATTTGCCAGGCTAGTTGGTTATATTTGATGTACTATAGTCAAGCTTAGCAGTCATTTCACAGAAAAATTCTGGTCTGTTCAGGCAATTTCTTAACACATTTAGCGGTTTCAAATTCTTCTTTTTTATAATGAACTTGTAATATCTGCCTATGATTGATTCTATAAAAAATAACTAATGCACGGGCCAGCTCCTACTTTCCTTACTAGGTGCCTACGTATAATCCTATTCCAAGGATCAAGTCCCTGAAACACAGTCAACACAAAAGGTGACTGGATCCTCTTCTTCCTTGCTGCTTTTTTTACATGTTATCATAAGAGCTTTAGTAATGGAATTGGCACATGCCTGAATAACCTCTCTTAATTTGCTTGGTTTTACCATCCTCCCACTACCACTTCCTACTTTGTTATCTTCCCTCCTCCCCATCCTCTTCATATTTAATTCATGTTCTTGATCAACATTCACAAACATTTTGCCTACTATTAGTTTCCATGTGGCAGGCATTGAATGTCATTATTTTGTGGCACTGAGGAGTTCTAATTCAGGTCATCAGCACCCAAAATACAATTCTAAAAAGACCAGTCTTTTAGCCGGGTTCCCTAAAAAAACAGATGAATTACAAGTGCAGAATTACACTTAGATGAATTAGAAGAAAGAGAAGTGGGATAAGTGTACTGCAACGTATAACAACAAAACAAAAACAGAAGCAAAAAAATCAAGTTGTACTCTCATACAGCTGCTCAGATCTGAGAATGATAATAAATAGCCATAATAGAGCCTCTGCTATTCAGTGTGACAGGCCTAGAAAATGTGAACATAAACAAAGAAAACAGGTATAAGATACAAGAAGAGTCCATCATAAAAAAAGGGGGGTACAGATGTCTTATTTAGGAAAACATAAAAAGTATGTGTCCAGACTTCAATAGGCTTTGTTTCTGGACAGATGCACGCGTGCGAACTTTCTCTGATGGTCCACAACACCTGTTTATTTTTCTAATTAGGACACTGCTTCATGGCATATGCTTAAGAGTCACGAAAAGATACCTACCGTGCTTTTGAATCATGTTGTCAATACTAAACTGATGCTCTGATTTACAGTGGGAAAATGTATCTTCAGCAGAATTGAACAGCCTACAATTAAGAAGAAACCAAACAGAAAGTGAAGAACATGGGACAAAGTTAACATTTAAATTCAGATTACGTGGGTTTTTCTGTGCTTTATCAAATTTCCTCAAGACTACAGTTCAGTAGTGCTGCTCATTTGTTTTGGAAGGATGAGGAATGGAAGATGAAATAATGCCTGCTCACCCACATCGCGAGTCCAAATTAAAATTTGCAAAATACTTTGTAACGAAGCTACATGAAGAGATTTCAGACATTTTTTAAAGGAGAATTTCAGCTGGTGCCCCTCCTTTGTTAGCTATGTCATGCTTTTACAACCAATACACAAAACCTACATATACAAAACTCTTGCCAGCTACCCATGTGGCATCACCTGACACAAAAGTTATTTGCGTTTTTTCCCAGACAGTGGAAGTCCCATGTTGCTTCATCGAACGCAATCAGTTTGTTGCCACTGAGCCATTTCTTCCCTATTTAGCCTCAAACTGATGGATCCCGAATCTTGGTTATGACCACTCTAAGAAGAAAACTGTGCACCGTGCTGTCACAGGGCCTTACCACACATTCCACTTAAAGCCACTAGAAACCTGCTGTGCAGTTGCTATACATTTTCAAGCACTGACTTTATAGCTGGTTGGCCCTTTTTAAAGCTGACTGTCATTTTGATGGTGTAATAACCTGGCACATGCGGATGGTCTACACTGGTCTACACAAGACGCTACATCGCCATAGTGTGTCCCCACAGCTGAGGGTGGCAGCTGCGCACGATAGATCTCAGGGTGCTTAAAATGCTATAGGTGATCTCCTATTTAAAAGGCTGAAGACCACTGCTAAAAGTAACATAACTGCTAAAAGTAACAGCACTAGTAACAGCTGTTACTCTGTCGTCATGAAGCACTTCCAAAAACAAGCACTGAAAGACAGCACAGTAACAACTACACTGTGGGGGGTATGCAAACACATGCCCATTGATATTTACTTGCGCAGTACACCTCGCGGGGGATATTTACCCTGGCACGTACAGACACACCCATCAATATGTAACTGCGCAGTATATGTGACGTACAGCAGGCGCCACGTGCGTGGCAAACTGAGGTCACGACAGGGCTGGGCGCACAGGACCTCCCGTGACAGCACAACCCGGCCCCAGCGTCTCAGGCACTCGCCGCTACCCGCGGGAGCCCCTAAAGGGTGACCCTCCCGCCCCGCCACGGACCTCTCGCAGAAGAGGCAGCGGCTCCGCGGCTCCTGGGCCGTTTCCTCCTCCTCGTCCTCCCACAGATCCTCATCGCCGCTATCCCACAGGGCGGGCAGGCCGCTCTGTCCCGCACCCGCTCGCGTGCACATGGCCCCAATGAGCCCGGCACCGCCCACGTGCACCCAGCGCGTAGCCTGCCCCGCTTCCGGGTTGGCGGCCAGAACGCGGGGCGCATGCGCGGGGCGAGCCGGCATTCCTAGAGGGACCGCCGGGAGGGTGGGGCTGTGCCCTGGCCCCGCGCCCCCTGCCGGCCGGGCGGCCCAGCGCGCTCTGCGCCTGCGCGGGCTCTGCAGTACCCCATTGGCTGTCCCCCGTTTGGTACCTGCAAAGGACCGGAATGAATGCGTGGCCGCCATAGAAGCACAGCTAACTGGAGCGCATTGCCATTGGCCAGAGTTTGAGGGGGGGGCTATAGCCCCCCTCATAGCTACTCCTCCTAGCGCCACCTGTGTCCAAGCCCCTTGCTCTTCCTCAGGCCTGCTGCGGAGCCTGCCTGCAGCCTGCAAAGGCACCGTGCCTTAAGTCAGTGGTCTCCAAACTTTTTTGATCGTGCACCCCATCAGTAAAAAATTTTTGAGCACGCACCCCCAATATATATGTATGTTTATATACATATAAATAGAAGTTCTAATATTTTCTTCCCGCAACCCCATGGATCGTCTTGCGCACACCCCACTTTGGAGACCACTGCCTTAAATGGGTATTGTTAAAAAAAAAAAAAAAGTATGTTTGGCCAGAAGATGTATAGCACAGCCCCCACACCCTTCCAATTTTCTGTGTAGCCCACTTCCGCCCCTCCCACCCTCCCTCCACCTGGACGAGGCTGCCACTGAAGCCTCGCGTGTCTACGGCTGTTTTGATGCTAGTCGTCTCCTACCCCAGTCACTGCCGTGTTAAAGCGATCATCTGTTTTTAGCCTTAGCATAACTCCTCTGGTGAGGGGCTGTGGGTGCGTGGCCATGGTGACTCAGTTTCTCCCAAGAGCCCCTCATTTTACCAAGAGAGAACAAACAAGTTGGATTTATTTATACCCACTGGCATTAGCACCGCAATCCATAATATACCCCACGACACCCAGCCTGGAAATCTGACAACAAAATGACCCCTCTCACCAGCTTAAAACGCCAACTGCAGCAGTCTCACAAGGACCCTTTAGGGTGAGATGCTTCACCTTGTGCTGTCTCAGGTGGCACAAGGACTTTCATTAGTCACACTGGCTGCATGGACTTCTGCTGCTTTCTCTGTGCCCTCACTTGCCTGTCACAACAGTCAGGTCCTCTCTCTGCTGGGGTCTCCTCAGGGGAAGTTGATCTTTGTCCGAGTGGCACTCAGACCTGGCTCTTCCACAGTCTCTCTGGGGCCCATTTCAGTGGTGCATTTGGCCTATTTTGGATGAACCTGCCATGAAGAAGAGGCTTCTAGTTCACTGCTAGGCAGCTAGTTCACTGCTTTTGTGTCCCATCCCCAGGACTGGGTCAGGTAGCACAGGACTGGGGAGCAAATTGAAAGGGATGGCAAAAACAGGGTTCATAAACCTCACATGGGCTCATTACAGGCTGCCTCGGAAATCTGTGTATGTGGAGAAGCGAGCAGGGCAGATCTGGCACTGCTGAGCCACTGCTCTGGGGCTCTGTCTGATGCCAACCATCACCAGGTACGTTACAAGAATGGTGGCAAATTTCATTTGCCTAGGATGGCAAAAATCTTTCCACAACTCCTGCCTATTCTTCCTCTGTTCCCCACAGCCCCACCAAACATATCTAGTTCTCTCAGCCTCATGTGGCTTACATTCCAACCTCTTTTTCATTGTTGTTGCTTGCTTCTGGATCCTCTCCAGTTTTTCTACTTTCTCCTTATAATGCAGTGCCCAGAACCACACACTTGTTAGGAATGCCCAGCATAAATATATTCATATCCTATTTATACCCATATGTTCATGTACTAACATTATCCTTTAGCTCACTGGTGTCAAACATAAGGCCTGTGGGCTGGATCTGGGTCATAGAGATGTACAGTCTGGCTTGTGAGCTTCAGACCAACCCTGCATACCGCATGCAGTGTGCAGACACTTCTGGCATGCAGGCTGAACCTGATACCACTGGAACACAGGGAGCCAGTCTGGGGCACTCACTGCACATGGCACTCCTGCTGGACAAACCTGTGGGCTGGCTCCGGGGTTCATCACGATCAGGCCATGACAGAACCAGCAAGGAAAGCTGGTCTGGTGGGATGCAGACGCGGTTCACCCTGCCTGTGCTGGCCCCCTGGGCTATAGGCCATGCCTGCAGCACCGATTCCATCCTGCCCACCACAAGCAACACAAGCCCTGAACTGGTACCAATGTGGGCTGCCTGTGGCAGAGGGGGGGCAGCATGAGAAGTGCGCTATACGTGGCACTCCTCTGGACTGGTCCTGTGTGCTGGCTTTTGCACAGCCTCATCTGGGCCACAGACTGGCCCAGAGACCCATGGGGCTAGATGAGTCTGATGCCCCTGATTTAGCTTAAGAAATTCTCCTTCTCCAGTCTATTTATAGAGAGCAATTGTATCTCACTCTTTGTTTTGCTAGTCTAATTAGCCAAGCAGCAACAAGCCAAGAGGATCTTATAGGATCTTGACACACAGGATTTCCATTTCCCAAATCATCCTCATAGCCATTCTTTGCACCAGTGCCAGTTAGAATACACCTTCCATGTACATAGATGGCCACTATTGTACATAATATTCCAGATGAGTTCTCACTAGTGCCTTATTGAACAGAATTTGTTGCGCTCTCCCATTTAGCCTATTCCTTACTTATATGACTTCCTTACTTAATTCTTGTACTAATCTCTATTTTAACTAATAAAAAAAGAGTCTTTTGTTTTTAGTTTGGTTTGTTTTTAGTTTTTGTAAGGGAAAAAACTTTCAGGGTGGAACTCCTAACATATAAGGTACTATCTGAAGAATTTTCAAACTAAAGAAATTTCACTTTTTAGTCTTTCAGCTTTTCTCTTCAGCTAACTAGTTCTCTCAGTCTATCATTTCCTTTTTACAATTGAAAGCCTTGCTTACTTCATTCTTCCATTTGATTTAAATGGAGCCGTTTTTTAAATAATTTGATTCAATATTACTTTCTAATATTACTAGTTGTTCTAGATGGTCTTTGCTAGTTACTAAAACCAAATTTAAAATATCATCATCCCTTATTTATTCAGTGACTTCATGGTAAAGGAATTAGTTCAGGATAACCAAGACCATTATTAACAGCACTTGTCCTGAAATTTATTTCAGGGAAACTAGTCTTCTCTTCTCACACAATGTATAGTGCAGTTTCTCTCTCAAAAATATTAAAAAACTGTAAATCCATGCCCAAATCAGATCCAAATCACATGTCTCTGACCCAGTCAGTCTGTGCTGAGTTCACACTAACACAGCAAATTACCACTCTTGAATCAGATCCAGATATCTTTAGCGGAACCCCAGCACTGTTTCAGCAGGTCCTCTTTTATGCTCCTTCCCCCAAATGATTTTGACTTAAAAAGATAGGTTTTTTCCAGTCTACTACGTCATTTATGTACAATAATCCACCACTTGTATTTCAGTCTTTCCTGAGCAGTATATAGCCTCCAATAATTATACTTTTCAGATAGGGTTATTATTCCATCATATTTTTTGTTATCCAGTTAATTTCAAATGCCATATCTTCCATGATTAGTTCAAGTTCCTCTATGCTGTTACCCAGGTTCCTTGCATTAGTGAACTGATATACCTATTGTTTCTTTTTGATTGCACCCAAATTCCTAGACAAATTAGCAACTGTTATTTTGCTCATTATAGTCCCAAGGTAGCTACGACTGCCATCAATGTTAGTACTTTTTCTCCTCATGGTCTATCCTACTTCTACTCTCTGGAGTTCCTTTATCTATTGCTGTTTTCTGACCTGATTTTCTTCTTCCTGTATATTGAAACCACATGGGGGGAATTAGACAAATCTCTCTCAATTTTTTTCTTTGATTTCTTAGCCCTTCTTTTTTCATTTGGCAAACCTTAGTTACATAAGGCTAGCATCTCCAGTATTCAGGCAGAGTCCATCATCTCTAAATGCTTGCCAGTGGTCAAACATCCCAAAACTTGATTAGACCAATCCTTGAGGTAGTTGCTGAGCTTCCTGATCTTCTACTGTGGTTCAGGTTAGACCCAGAGGACCTGGATTCAATCCAGTAAACAGTCTAACTAGGAGGCATCATTATCCGCATAAGAAGCAATGTCTTAGCAAAAAGTTTGCTAAGACACACACTTTTCAAATTGCTCTCAAAAATAGGAAGACAGCACTTCACAAAAAACAGGCTAATGTATAAAATGGGGTATTGCTATCCTCAGCTGTGTGGGTAATTGGAGGATTGCAGTTTTCACAGCTGTTACACCTGACACCTTTCACTAGCATATTTTACTCAGTATTGCCAAGCCTCACAGTTTCATCACCATGTAATTTTGGCTGCTGCTTGTGTTAGTCTTATAGTGATACAGAAACTCCAGCCATCACGCACATTTCTGCCCTTTAACTGAGATCCCTTCAGATTGCTGACCTTCCCATTTTGCCCTACTTCTGGGAACGAACTATCAGAATCAGGGCTGCCATGGGAAACAGGTTGCTCCTTAGTAGCTGTAAGGTGTTAGGGAACAGAGGAGAGGGAGAAGGGGTCTTGTAGTTTAGGCCAATTTTGCTAAACCTACACATGACTTGCAAGATAAACCCTGAGGTTTCAAATAGGAATCCATGATGTCAAAACCATTTCTGAACTGTTGTGACCGTTGAGGTCTGTGCAACAGAAGAATTGCTCTATTATTTTTCCTTAGTCAAAAATGAGGTAAAGCTAAGAACTGGCATTTTATGAGTGGTGCCTTTAGTCTAAAAAGGGTGCCTGGAATCTAAAAAAGTTGAGAACCACTGAAGTAGATGAAGATTTCCTGAAGCTGCAGGAAGGGCAGAGATCTGTTTAGAGGCAAGGGCCAGATTGGAGTCTAGAAGGACAGAGTGGGTATGGGCACTGGTGCATTATTAATTGATAGGCCAGGGAATGGTAGATGTAAGGCTTAGGAGTCACACAACTAACACATCAGAATTGTGTGGTTTGAGAAGAAGTAGGAACCTCTACACCATCAGCAGCATTTCATTTCAATCTTTCTCATTTCCTCTTATTTGGATTCAAGAGGAAGAGCTGCTTGGATCAAGCAGCAGGAGCCAAAGCCATTTAGCTGTATGCATTTGGAAAAATTAGGAACTTTCCCATACACATTGGCCAACAGACTAAAATGTCAGATAAGAACCACATCTTTAAAAAGCAACCTGTGAGTTTGGGTACAACACTTTTTTTTTTCTTTTTGCGGTGGGGGGGCAAACTCATGTTTGAACAGTTGAGGCTGACAACAGAACATACAGCTCTTCTGCATTTACCAAATAGATTCCTCCGTAGTTTAACCAGGGCCAGAAAAGCTGATGATTCCATCTTGTGGGGAATGAGAGAAACAGCAAGTCCAGAAAAGCCAAAGCTCTGATACAGAAGAATCTCTGAGAGAAAAAAAATAATGCAAACCTTATTTTAGAGATTAATTCAGTTAAAATGGCAGAAAAACAACAATGTATAGTAATGTGCCATTAAAACGTTTTACTTAGCATTTTAGTAATATTCAATTACATTTTAACATGCATCTAATCAACAGAAAAACAAATGTTTTGATACAGAGCTTTGATATCTCTGTTGCACTATCTCTGTGTCTATGACAGAGGAATAGAGGCAGATAAAGGTCCAGAGATGCTCTACTAGTGTAAACCATGGTATCACTGTTGAAGTTTATGGAGCTATGCAAATTTAAACAGGCCAGGGATCCAAATCAGACTAGTTTATATATGTTAATAAAATGTGATAATAAAACTGGTAAGAAAGAATTATAATGATAAGAATTCATAAAGAAAAAATAAGGAATTGAATATTTAGCATATGGCTATCAAATTTATTTTTAAATGATTTCTGAAAAGAAATTTAAGCAAAGTCCTAGTCCTTTTCTTATGAAGGGCCACTGTGACTCATTCACTAAAAAAATTAATGAAATAGGTGTTTTGTTAACTTTTTTTCAAAGTATACTCTGACTGAGAAGTTCCTTTTCATTCAGAAAATAAGTTTTCACAATTATTTAAATACTAATAAATATCATGAAGTTTGAGGGGCATCATCCAGAGACGACAGGATTTGTCATAGCATATTGGACCATGGGTTTATCATATCTGTGGTTCTGCTTGACTCTGTGCCTAAATTAAAGTATATTCATCCTCCCTTGAAGCCAACTGGAGTCTTTCCATTGACCTGAAAGGGAATTGGATCAAGCTCCAGTTATGCAATGTAGCACATGGAGGAGTAGAGTAGCTGGAAAATTTCCTGCTCTCTGAGGTGATCAGTTTGTACCCTCAAGCATTCAATTTGATTGTTCCATTTAAGTTTGCATAATCACAACCAATAATATGGGTCATGGAAATACTTAGCTTCCCTTTAAATCCAGCTATACTACTTTATTCTCTGGCCTCTTCCTAACTGCAAAAATAAGTATGTGCTGAGCACCCCTCTGGCACTGGTAAAAATCAGTCAGCTAAACACTGTACCTAGTTAGTAAACTAGCACAGCTCTACAGGGATACACAGTTTTTTTGGCGGGACATATAAAAAGGTTCCAAAGCCCAGCATGAAGTAATGCAAATCTGCAGCCTAAGTTTTCATGTAGAAAATTAGTGATTTTTTTTAACCTTTAATTCTTATACAACTCTGGTGTTCAAGAAGACTATATCTAATTACTTTCTGCTAATTCTGTCCTTTCTTCCTATTATGTGGATGAATAAGGTTTCTTCCCTATGCAGCTGCCATTTCACCTTTCATATGAAGCTAGAATGCATCATGTTTGTTTCACTGATTAATTGCGATAACCCCAGACACTTTTGCTAATAACATTATTATGGAGGCAAATTGCTAGTCAGTGCTTGTTAGTTGCTGTTGCATAACCTGCAGACAGACACCAGCATTATTAGTTCTGTGATTCTAATGTAGGGCTACTGGCCCAATACCTAAGGCCATGTACAGGCTTTACATTTCTATTGGGAGAATCACTATTCTCCTGGTAGGAATGACAACTGTACAGGCCTTTATTCAATTTCTCCAGGGGAAACATGTCCTTCTGGAAGATCTATCAGGTGCCAGACAGGAAGATCTCTTTTGCACGATAGCTTCTCTCACAAGCATGAACATTTAGATGCTCCCCTCCTAGTCTGGGAGGGGAGCAGCAGCTGCTGCTCTGTGACTTTTCCCTAAACCAAACAGTCTCCAATTTGGGAAAGAGGCAGGGAGGTGCCCTGTTGTTTCCTCTGCTCCCAGGCACTGCAGGTGCCAGCTCTTAAAGTGCCCCCAACATGGCATGTTTGAAGCTGGCACCCACAGGCATTCTTTTGCACTCCTAGGAGGAGTGGGGACTTCAAATTCCCAGAAGCCAGGACTCAGTCTTGTAGAGGCTGTCCCCAAATCAAGTTCCCAATCCCACCAGCACCTGCTGTCCAGCTGAATGGCACAGGTGAGGATCTCAAAGTACATCACACCATGAATCGGGCCAGGGAGGCTACCCCTGCTCTGGTTCATGGCCCCATGGGTTTTAAATACACTGTGTGCCAGTCAGGTAGACAGCACATGCAGTGATTTAAAAGCCAGCTGTCATGCCAGGTTGTGGGTGACCAGGTCTGGGGCCCCTTGCAGATCAAGGTGCTGACCTGGATCTGGAGGAACAAACAGATTTCACGAACCAGCCAAGTCAGGAAGCTAAGTCAATCTGAGAATATGGTCTAGAAACAAGCCAAGTCAGAAAGCCAGGGGATCAGACAGAGGGCAGAGACAGAGAGCAAACTGGATTGAGAAGCCAGAAAAATCAAGCAGAGAGTGGAGTCAGAGCACAAGCAGGAGGAAACAATGAGATAGTCTGGAACTAGGTTGAACTCTGTTGCTCAGATGCTTCCTATTCTTGTGCAGAAGTTTATGTGGAGGAACTGGAGGGTCAGCTAACCCTGGATGGCCACTCCAGTGCCAGTGAATTGGCAGAAGGCTCGACCCCACTGGAGGATTCAGAACAGCCTTGACCAGCCTGGGTGACCAGCTGTACGATGGCAGGCTGGGTTGAGCAACTGTGCTGGTCAAGCCAAGGTCAGATTGAGGTCAGCCTGAAACCAGGGAGCAAGGATCCAGGGCCAGGGAGGCTGTCTCAGACCCTTCTTCCTGAGCCTCTGGTTTTAAATCACCCTGCGTGCAGCCTATCTGAGTTGCATGCAGTGCAATTTAAAACCTGGGAGGTTGCCAATGGACAGCCTGCCCAGGCAGGGAAGAGCACAGGCTGTCAAGTAATGGGCTCCCCTGCAGATGGGGTTGGCTCGGAGAACAGCCATTGAGTGTTCCGGATGGAGAGCTTGCCTATGGAGTTCCAGAGCCCAGGGGCTAGCACACATGTGCACTCCTACTCCTGGACTATCTTCCTAGCAGCGAGAAATTCTTACTACTAGAAATTAATGCCTATCCATGGCCTAATTGTTAGAGTAAGGAGACTGTGAGGGAGAGAAGGAGCCTGCAGGCTCCGGGGCTCCACACCCAAGCAGGAGCCCACGAGTCACGCACTCACAGGCCCAAGATGCTGGGCGAGAACTCACCTTTCCCAGGTGTGAGGGAAAGGGAGGGGCCGGCACTCCCGCGGACGGCATAAAAGAGAGGCTGGGGACGGCCAGGGGGGAGGCGGAACTGGAAGAAGGTGGCGATGGAGCTGAAGCCGGCCGGAGCATGTTGCAGTGGATGCGAGCAGCTTTCAAACTCGGTAGGAGCCTTTGGAGAAAGGGAAAGCCCCAGCGGGGCTTTTGAGCCCAGGTGGCTGGCCTCATGGGCCAGCAGACTGTTTTGTTACCAGCCGGGAGCGGCTGAGACCCGGCGGGAGCCGAGTACCATATAAACTCTAGTATAAGGGCACTCCTTGACTGGGGCACCGTAGCTCCGTTAATGCGGCGGAGCAGCCCCAGGGAGCCTTAATTATAAATAGAGGGATCGAATAAGTCCTCCAGAAAAGCTCGGTGAGAGCTAGAGAGGGGGTTGTGACCCCACGGCGTACAGGGGTATATTAGAGGTCGTCTGCAGAAGGCTGAAGCAGCCGCCTCGATCCAGGGAACTCCTGGCCAGTGCATTTGTGTTAATCTGTACATCTCTTTTCTGGACAATCTGAGGGATTTACGAACGCGTGGCTGGGCCAGATAGATGGCCACCACCCGGTGGAATGGGCGAGGGTGTAGGGGTGGTGGAGCCCTCATCAACGCGGGACCCGCGGGATGCCGAGGAGTCTCATATCTGTACGACATGTGCCGGACTATCTTAACCAACTCTATTAACATCAAAGTCATGGCAGGCGAGGTAAGCACTTGTAAAACGCCCAACTAAAGGTGAGCAGAGTCTCAGCGCCCGGTAAGCGGCCCCGATGCGGGAAGATGGACGAGGCCTTACCCCAAGAGAGACCCCGAGCCAGGTTCCAATTTCAGCTACAAAAGTGTGAATTCAGAATAATTCCACTGATTCTAGGGGAGTTATTCCAGATTTACAGAGTAGTTGAGTCTACATTCTGGGAGTAGAAGGGCTTAGAGAAAAACCTATGTTTTTTAAGTTAAACAAAACCTACCTGATACAGATTCAGGTTTAAATGATGTTGGAATCAGTTGAGTCATTCTAAATTTATACTTTTGTAACCAAGATTAAAAATCTGACCCACAGACTAGGGACAGAAATAACATACAAAATGGTATAAGTGATCAGAAACGGGTTCAAATCCGTAACACAACAGTGCTAGTAACTGCACATAAACAAATTTAAGTGATCAGAAACTGTCTTAAATCTGTAACAGAACAAACATTCAGTGCACATAAACCAGTTTCTAAATGACCGAAACCAATTTGAGATAAACCTGGTTGAATGTAGTATCAGGCTTGATTTGGCTCAAACTGGTTTACACATTGTCTGTCCCAGGCCCTTTTCTGGTTTAAGTTAAATCAGACATCCCCAGCATCCCGGCATGCTCTCTTGGCTGGGCTCTCTGCTCCATCCCAGCTGGGATGGCCCCACCCCTATACTCCCCAGCCGGAGCAGGGACAAGCAGGGTGGGGGTCTGGCCAGGGAGGGGTTTAATTCCCCCTTTCCTGTCCCACCGGGAGAAACATGAGCTGGGTCAGGTCAGTTGCTCCCCCATCCTGTTACAGCAGTGGTCACCATGGCCCCAGAGGTAGAGGGGGCAGGGATGTGGGTTAGTCTTCCCTCTACTGCCACAGGCAGCCAGGTCTGTCCTCCCTCTGGAGGAGGTCTGGCCAGGGAGGGGTTTAATTCCCCACTACCTGAGGTGGAATAGGCCCCTGCTGTCCCCTCTGCAGGATGACGGAGGAAAGGGGAATAACCCCACCTCTGCCCTGCCCCTCCCCCAACGAGGGGTCCTATGGGCTGGCTGTGCCCCCACCCAGCCACTGCAGCAAAAGAAGGCAGGGCCCTTGGTGGGAGCAGTAGCCCATCATAATGTCCAGCAGCATGAGTCCCTTCCTGGTGGGGAGGCCCCACTGTGGGGTGGGCAGAGCTGAAGCGGGCTGCAAACAGCAGCACCAGGGTCTAGTGGGGGCCAGGACATCACCCAGCACTGCCACAGTGTCTGCTTTCCTCACCCTGCATCATGCCCATCCCCACCGGGAAGGGGTTCCTGTCCCATCATGGTAGTTTCATCCTAAACGCTCCAGTGGCCAGCCGGGTGCACAGCCAGATGCCATGGGCTAGGTGCATCTGGCCTTTGTCTACCCCCCAGCGAGTCCTTCACTCCCGTGGGGCCAAGGTGCCATTTCCTGGGCATGCAATGGGGCTGGGGCTG
Organism: Crocodylus porosus; assembly: GCF_001723895.1. Classification (NCBI taxonomy): domain Eukaryota; kingdom Metazoa; phylum Chordata; order Crocodylia; family Crocodylidae; genus Crocodylus; species Crocodylus porosus. Next base: position 29,356,821 of record NW_017728947.1, read on the forward strand.
CTCCATGGCGAGTCTGCCTTTCTCATCAGGCCAGCTGCTGCAGCTCCTTTGCTGCTGCCACTGGCACTAGTCCCAGCCCCAGCCCCAGCCCTGCGGTACAGGCAGGGAACAGTGTGTGCAGCCCTGACCACGCATGCCCTGCACTGGTTCCAGGCTCCTACATCTGGGCTGAGCAGTGACAACGGGGAAAGAAATGGCTGCTCAGAACAGGGAAAGCAGCGCCTCCCGCTGCCAGCATCTGCCTGGAGCTGATGCTGGACTGCGCCGTGGGACAGCCCAGAGGCAGTGGTGATGTGATAGAGACGCAAGACAGCCCAGTGCTGGCTCCAGGCAGCTACACCTGGAAGCACTGGCAGTGGGATAAGGAGGGGCTTTTCCCCTCATGTTAAGCAGCCATTTCTCCCCTGCTGCTGCTGCTGAGCCTGACCGGGGGAGCCTGGAGCTGGTGCTGGGCATGCAGGGTCAGGGCTGTGTGTGCCGGTCCCTGCCTGTACCATGTGGCTGGGGCCAGTGGCAGCAGCACAGAAGCTGCTGCAGCTGGGCTGCTGAGAAAGGCAGTCCTGATGTGGAGCAGTCCCAGCTCCTCTGTGTGCCCAGGGAGTGGTGCCTCAGCTCAGCAGGACTGAGGGACCCTCTGGGGGCTAGACAAAGCCCCTCCACAGTCCAGACCTGCCCAGCCTGCCACATCTGGCTGTGCCCACAGTGGCAGGCCGCTGGAGCAGTGAGGGAGAAACAACAGTGATGGGGCAGAAGCCCCTTCCTGGTGAGGGAGGGGGTGCGCTGTGGGGTTAGGAAAGCATCTGCAGTGGCAATGCTGGGTGGGGGGGACCCTCCAGGCCCTGGTGCTCCCACATGCAGCCTGCTGCAGCTCTGCCTGGCCTGCAGTGGGGCCTCCCTGCCAGGAAGGGGCTTGCACTGCTAGACATTATGACAGGTTGCTGCTTCCACCAAGGGTCCTGTCCCCTCTTGCTGCAGTGGCTCAGTTGGGGCACAGAAAGCCTGTAGGGCCCCTTGGGGGGAGGGGGCAGGGACGGAGTTATTCCCCTTCCCTCTGTCATCCCGGGGATGAAACAGTAGGGGCCTATTTCACCACAGGAAGCAAACACAGCAGTGACGAGGGGAGGGCAGACCTGGCTGCTAGTGCGGGTAGAGGGGAAAACTAACTGCCCTCCCTGGCCCCTCTGCCTCAGGGGCCATAGTGCCCACTGCTGCAGCAGGAGTGGGGAGCAACCGGCAGACCCGGCTTGGGTATCTGCCGATGGGACAGGGAGGGAGGAATTAAACCCCTCCCTGGTTAGTGCAGCTCAGATCAGCCATGCTCCCCCCCAACATAGCTTCCCTGCAGCTGAGGGTACACTCTAGCACCTCTGGCTTCTAGCCTGGGCAACTGTAGGCATGGGCCCACATGTCTGTTTTGTTACAAACCAGTTCACTCTCTGCAGCTTACATTAACCTGCAAAGGTTGAATCAATTAAGGCTCCAGCTTTTTGAATGTCTGTCCATAGCCCAGAAATTCAGCATACATAGACCACTTCCAAAATTCCTATAACAGGTTTAAGATAAACGTGGATGGATCTAGTTTAAGGCTTACTGATATAGTTTAAATCGGTTTATTGAATTTCTGTCCCAGATCCCACCAGATTAAAGTTAACTCACAGTCCCCCAGCATCCCAGGATGCTTTGTACCTCCACTACAAATCCCTCCTTGCAGGGTGGGTGGGCTAGCCTTGGCCCAAACAGTCTGCTCCAGTCCAACAGGGAAGCATGCTCTAGAGCCCTCCCCTTCCCACCTCCCACTCCACCTGATTTCTGGTATGAGCCACTGCAGGCATGTGGCTGCATTTCCAGAATCAAAAGTGAATGTCTGTTCACTTGCTTATCAGTTCAGTTTATGCAGCTTAGACTAACCTGTGAAGATTGAATCAATTCAGTCTCTGGCTTTTTGACTATCCTACTTAGCCATGGAGTTCTAATTTCTTCTCCAAAACCTAGTTTTCTCCCTGTTGTCTCCTACACCTTTCCCAGCAACAGAAGTGCTCAAATACAACAGCAATAGGAGCATGTTATACATGGATAAATTAAATGAGTAGCTGGATTTAAATCCAGGTGAGTTTCCAGTCCAAAATAGTAGGGATATCTTCACGTGTGCTATTTTGAGGAAAAAAATAACATGAACTCAAAATTCTGGCAATGTCTGAACTAGAGCCAGAAAATTAGTCCCTCTTAAATTTACCAACAAAACCACAGGTTTCTCTCTGAGAATTAAAATTTAAAAACAAAATATATGGCTGAAAACCATAGCAATTTAAGTTAGTAGTTTGTCTTTGGGCCAATGTCAAATTCATACTCAGCTTTCAAACACTGTTTTCACTTGTTTCTGATAAGGGTTTATTTCTAGGTTTGTTTCAATATACTGTGTAATAATGAATTTCTGAGATTAACTGTCAGAGGGAATGCTTTGAAAACCTTTATCTTTTCTTGTTAATTGATCTATACGTGAATCCTGAGCATTCTGCTTCACTCACCAAACAGTGCAAGACACAGAAGTGGCATAATGTATCCAATATATTACTTTTTCCCTACACTCAATAATATATAATCACAGCAACAGATTCAACAAGAACCATTCTCTAAACAGTTTCTTGGTGATACTAGCAGAACTAGAAACAGCAGTTTCTTTGTGTTATACTGAAATACTCTTCTCCAATGAAGGGGCAAGGGGTCATTGATTGCATAGTTTTTGCTCCATTGCACACCCTTTGCTATTGTTCTGTTCTCTCTGAGAATAATAGACTGAATGTGCCACACTGTCTTGTAACTGAATTTCCTTTTTTATTATTGCAAAAATTAAAACTTTTAATAGATGCAAAGCACTTTTTCAATTGGATGAGTGCATATAATAAATTGGATGACAATTCTATTAAATTCTGCCCCAAAAGTATATAATTTACATTCAGTACATCTCAAAAAACAATCATCTCTGTTACAATCTCATAATCCTTATAAATGGATTTGCATGGTACAGCAAGATTTACAATGTAATGGATTACTATTTCATAATCCTGGAGCATGGAGAAGAAACCTCAAATATTTAACAATTTTTTACTGCATTGAAAGCTTTTTCTAAAACCAGGCACATAAAATCATGGAGGCTGCTAGGAAGGAGCTAAAGTACATGGTATCAAAAGCATTGCATCGTTTTGTTGTGTAGTCTTTGTTTCATCTTGATTTCCAAGCATGCGTATATTCCTGCTTTTTACTAGCTCCACCTTCTTGTCACTTGGAATTACTGCACTGTTCACCGTAGCTCCTGCTATGGTTGAAACAAGCAAAGATTAATGCTTTAGTAGAAATAATGTAAGAGGCAATCTAGATATTTTCAAGCAAGCCATTTAATAAGTGTAACTTCCCTTAATGAATAAAATAGTGGTAAGTCTTTTTTTTTAAAGAAACAAAAAAAAGAAAAGAGGGAGAAAATTAGATTAAAAAGACTTTAGTAACCTTTTTCTATTTACTCTTAAACAAGCACAAAGGCCTAAATGTAGTACAGCTCTGTGTGTGTTTGTGTGTCTGTGTGCACGTGTGCATGGATGTACTTGTGTAGACATACACACACATACACAACTGCACGTCTAACTAAAGTGCTGCAGTTAAACTTTTTAATTGTAAAAGAATTTAACTGCTCTTGTTTTATAAAAAAAAAAAATCCTCCCTTCCCAAACCAAAACAAACCATCTTAAATAAGGCCTGTAAATAAGCTCTTTGCATTCTTTCTTTCTTTAAGTACTAAGGCTACACATTTGCAATCCTGACAAAAGAATTTTCAACTTTGAAAGCAAAATCTATCTGAGCCTTTGGTTTTAGTCCCTATTCCTTACCATTACTGATCTCCTTATCTGCCTCCTTTAACAATTTCCAAAAAATACAAATCATACAAGCCAACAAATCATACAAGCCAACAACCTCTGTACGTCTTGAATCAAGACTGTAAACTTTCAGGGTCTGGGACTGTCCTTTATTACATCTTTACTGTTTTAGTATAATCAAATACTGACTTATTTGGCAGCAATACATCAATAGAATGATGACAGGAGCTGTGAATATAGATGCAACTCAGTGCAAAATCTTTAAAATATACCTGTTTTGGAAAAGTTTATCTATACAAATTAGAACTAATGAAGTTTTACAGCACTGAAATAGGAATTCAGAGTTGAAAATTGGTGAAAATAATTAACGACATGAGTTTTTCACTGTAATGCATTCCTATGTTGATCCCTTTCTAATTTTTAAACACTTTCTTGAATTGTAGACACCCCAAGTAGACATAGGCCATGGATCACCTTGCTCTTTAGCCACTTTATAAGGGGTATGGAAACTGCTGGTCTGGAGTGCATATCGGCTCTTGCAGTCTAACTCAGGGACTGGAAATCTTTTTGGAGTGGCAGGCCAAATTAAAAAAACTATCCAAAGGTAGGTTGCTTCCTCCAGCCTGACCCCACTGTTTCCCCTTTCTACACAGCTGAATTGCCACTAATTCCTGCAACACAGACTTGACACTGGTGTCCTAGCTTTGATAGCCAGACAAAATCACTTACAGAGTTGATACTAATCCATGGGCAGTATGCTGCCAACCCTTGATCTGTCACATCTGCATTATCCTCTAATGATACGAGTTAGCTAAACTGCCCTAAATTTGTCAAGGAATGAAGCAAAGTTGATGTTGGAGTAGTTTTGGGCTACTCATATTACCACAGTCATGTAGCTATAACACAGCTGCACCATCACAGCTTGGTATCACTTGAAAATTGTTAAATCTATTATGCCAAATAGGTAATATAGCATTCCTTCAAGATTATCCTGTTTATACATCCAATGATTCCATCTGTTCTTATGACCAGGATGCTGTGCTAAGAGCTCATTTTTGACTGATTAAACAACATTACCTTCAGATCTTTGTTAAAGTCAATGCTTCCCAAGATAGACCCCACCATAATGTAAGCATAGTCTGCATTTATTAAGCCTACATGTGTGAGTTTACATATCTGGCTATATGGAAATATTTACATTTTGTTAGTACTTGGTTTACCAAGCTCCTTACAGCCATTTCCCATATTTACCACTCAGCCAGTCTTTTGTGTCATCTGAAGATTTAATCAAGCTCAGCACAAGACAAAGACGTCAGAACTACTTTCACGTGCGGAGAAGCAAGTAATTTTGGTGCTGGCCTTCTTCAAAACAATCTGGTAGTTAAATCACTTGTATAGCAAGTTAGAGACATTGGTTCATTTCTCTTACCTGAGAAAGTACAAACCCACTTCTCTCAGCTTCTAGGAAAGTATGCTAAGAACCAGGCTATCATCTAGGTTATACCTAATATTAAACAAAAATATTCAGAGACTTTGAAATGTAACTCACCTTAAGCATCAGTTCCAAAATGATTACTATTTACCAAAGCAGATTCGGGCAAAATAGGGCATGTCTATACCTGTGCATTTAATGCATATTAGCCCAATGTAAGGCACATTAAAGATGAATATCTACATGTGCACACCCTTAATGCCCCTTAAAAATGGCAAATTTAGATTAATCGTGCCTAAATTTGATACCTGCATAAAGCAAGTATCAAATTTAGGTGCAGTTAGTTAAAGCACACTAACGCACATGTAGTTCACATTAACAAAGGGACTTTAGTGCTGGATCTGCCCAGCCACCTGGGAATGGCCAGAGCCCAGCCTCAGGGCTCCTGGCTGTCCGCGTCTCCTCCTTCAGAGCTGAGCTGTTCCCTAGCAGTCCCTAGCTGCAGGCTATAAAAGCCTCCAGCCATTTTGTGCTTTGGGGCACACAGCTCAGGGAGCCTGAATGAGCCAGTGCTGTTTGCAGGAGCCCACCACACCCCATTTGCCCACCTGGACAGGACCCAGGAAGCCTTTGCCTGTCCTGTCCCTTAGCTGCTCATTGGCCACAGGCGAATGTTGCAAAGGGCTGCAGCCTGCTGCATCCCTTGTCCAGCCCTGAGATTCCGCCCCAAAGGCTGCTGGCCCTGCTGTCTATGGCAGCCAGGCCAGCACCCTGTTGCTCCTCACCCCCAGCTCTGTCTCTTTACAGGCACTATGGTGAAGCACTTCTGTGGCACAGCTTACATGCCCCATGCCCCTGTCCAGGGTGCTGCTTGCAGCTGTCCAGGGCCAGCATCGCAGGGACAGCCGTGCGGGGGCCCAGACAGCTGCCATGGGGAGCATATTCAGTAGGGCTGTATGAAACTTTAAGTGCTGATTTGATTCAGAGGAGATTCAGCCTATTTCAGCAGCTGAATCTCCAAATCTGAAGTGAATCAGGAGACCAATAAAAAAGTCCAAATCAATTTGAAGCTCTCTGAATCAATTCGAAAAAGATTTGGAGAGCTTTGGAAAGATTCACAGATTCAAGCAGTCCCCACTCACCACTGCAAGAAGCTGGACCTGGACTCCATGCCGGTAAGTAGGGGATGGGGTGGGGGGGCTGGAGGAGGAGGGAGGGGACCATGGGTGATACCCAGCCAGGCCCCATTCCCTGACTACCCCCCCAGACCCACTGAGAGCCTCCCGACCCCTGACCACTCTCCCAGCCCCATCAATGGCTGCCCTACCCAGCCCCAGCACCCTGGCTCTTTCAAAAAAAAAAAAAAAGCCCTGCACCCACCAGATGCTGCAGCAGCCATCAGGGATTCTGGGGGCTTGTGGCAGAGCCCACCATGCAGTGTGGGGCAGCAGGGAAGCCCCCCCCCACCTGGAAGCAGCCAGTGAGTGTGGGGCTTTAAAAAAAAAAGTGCTGGGACTCTAGGGCTGAGCGGTGCAGCTATTGACAGGGCTGG
>NW_017728947.1:29363770-29377899 GCF_001723895.1 Crocodylus porosus
TGTAATTCTATCAATGTGGTGCTTGTATTACTTTTGTTTCTATATGGAGCTGTATATCTCCCTTCTGCAAGTCCTCACCCCCCAGTGGAGCTATCTTGCAGGACTCAGTTTCACTGGGGCTGGGTTCCTCCAGTCACCAAATCAGTCATACACACAAACACACACAGATTAATGTGACATGCCTGACCCAGCTGGGTTGATCAGAATGGACAGGCTGACACCCTCATATGCCAGGAATCAGTTCATTAAGGTAAAAATAAAATGCAGTCAGACACAAGCACACAGATCAACAGGATACCTCTGAATCCACCTGGGTGTCTAGCTGACACCCTCATGGGCCAGCATTCAGTTTATTAGGGCACATCTGAGCCAAACTAGGTCAATCAGCCTGTACAAGCTGATCCCCTTATGTGTTTCAAACTCAGCATGTTCCAATATTTTGCCCTAACCGTTCTGGTAGTGTTAGTCTCTTGATGAGCAGACCCCAGAGTATTTCTTGGCTTCACAGGGATCTTTGGCTTAGGTAAAAGAAGCGTTGCTACAGAGCAAGTGGGGAAGGAGAAGTAGAGAAGGAAAAATATACCCAGTTACTACCAGTTTGGCTATAAAAGTTATTTATTGCTGAGTATATGACATGTATAATGGTACTAATAATAATAGAAATGCAAAGGAAAACAAAAAAAAAATCACAATACTACCCTAGTTTTACTAAGTATTTGGGGAAACTTAGCTCAAACTTAACTAATACAGTTCAGGTTCAGAAATCTATGCCTAGAGAGAAGAAGAGAAAGAGAGCAAGAGCTGGGATCTCAACAGTCCAAGGCACTCAGGTTCCAATGCTGATAGGTAAAGTTCTTAGCACAATCCTTGAAGGGAGATGATCTGTTTTGTCCAGATTCTTGAGAACAACAGCGGATGGTGTCAGAGAAATTCCTCTCTTGAAGCACACTGTTTGCTGCTTTTACAGCTTTTTTTATACCCTCAGTTTAGCTTCTTCAAAGCATTCTTTTAATTGTATAAATAATTGTCTTTTCCATTGAAAAGGGGTTATCTGGTTTGTAACATCTCAAGAAATGGATTAATAACCAGGAAAAACATAAGGTTAAGGAGTAACCAGACACTTAGAAGCCAGATTGAAATTCTTATGGATAGCAGATATATTGGATGGGATACCTTATTGTTTCTTCTCAGATGACTTAGATGTGCTTGCAGCATCAGGGTTTTGTATTTTTACCTGTTGTGAATAAGCCTCAGCTTAGCATGACTTTTCCAGATCTTACTGTAGTCTGTTAACAGACTTAATGAGATTATTGGAGTGTTCATAAACTTTGTGGGGAGGACTTCCACCAGTCATCCTGGGAAACGTATGACAGCATTTGTGGTCAGGGCTCCAACGGGCTGGATGCTGTGATGAACCCTTAACCATTGTTCAAATGTTGCCATACCCACTCTGACTCAGTCTCTTGCCTCAGCATTCCCTAACCTGGCAACCAAGTTTTAGTCAATCAAGTTTACATAGGCCTCCCATAGTGGGACTGAGGAATGTACGGCCCGAGATGCCTAGTAAACTTTTCTTCTGCTTAGTTCTGGTCAGATGAGGTATGTGTGTTGGGGGTGGGGAAACAGAAAAAGTCCTTTGTAAGTCCAGCAAGCTGGGTACCAGGGCTCCATCAGGAACACAGAGCTGACAGGTGACACGGCAGTGGCCAAATCTCTGAATCAGATTCAGCTGAATTGATTTGGGACAGTAATTCGAATCACTGAATCAAATCACTGTCCCTTGAATTGGCCGAATACAAATCCGAAGCAAATACTAGCTGCTTCGCACAAGCCTAATATTCAGCATGTCATCTACATTGAGTCCTGGCCCCACCCATGTGCCCACACCTGGGAGGAGGTGCATGACCATGTGGCACTCTGGGGAAGAGCTGATGTCCAAAGGCCATTTACGTGGGGTAGGTGCTCGAACACCCATATTTATGAGGCCATATCATATGGGATGCATGTGTAAGGTCACTTCTGGTCATCATGGCAGTGCCGCATGAAGGTAAGGGTATTATGGGCACAGTGGGTGGCCACGACCGACTTTAATCATTGGTCTGGTCATGCCCAAAAGACCATGCCCTTCATGCAGGAGCTGACCCATATATTGACACCTCAGGGGACTGGCTGCACCCCTGTAAGTGCTACCAGCAGAGGCAGTCTGCCCTCACCCAGATGTGTCAGTGGAGGAGGGGACCTCAGGCCTTCAGCATCCTGTCCTACCCACCTCCACAGCTGCTGCATCCACTAGCAGCTCAGGTAGCCCTGCCCAGCAGCTGCCTCACCTTCAGCCCTGCTCCACACTTTGCCATGAGGAGTGGCTGGCCACACCACCACTGGATGCTAGCTCCTTCCTAGGGGTGGGGCCATGGCCGGGCATTGGCCTGCTGCACCCCTCAGGCCATGGATACTGGGTGCAGCCAGTTGCCGTCACTGGCAGGGAGCCCTGCACCAAACTGCTGGCCTTGCCACCCCTAGACATGTGTTAAGTTCAGCTCTGGGACTCGGGGAGGGACTCCCAGTCCTTGGCCCTACTCCTGCCCCCACTTGGCCCACCCACACACCCCTGGCCCAAGTTTCCCCACCCCCTCCCACAGCATGCAGAGGGGTGGGACACAGTTCAAAATTTTATTGAGCATCCCATGTCCCCACAGATGGGTGGGCACAGGCCTCTCACACACTGAGGAAGGTGTCAATACCGGTGGCAATGTCCTCCTCAGCAACAGGGGGCAGGGATGTGTAGCGCTGCCATAGGTAGCCATCCAAGCAGTTGTGGATCTTGCAGGGCAGTCTGGGCTTGCCTCTGTTCCATTGTAGCTCAGGAGCACAGGTATGCCCAGGGCACCAGCAGGTTCAGCTGCAGAAGGTCATAGTGGCTTGGGAAGCCCTCCCCTGCACAAACAGCTTATTGCATGCTACCCAGGGCACACGCAGCAGGGGCACACTTAGGGAATAGTGATGGTGGTGTGTGGGGTGGGGGTTGGCCCTGGGATGCCTCCCTGTAGAGGCACCAAGCGGGGAGGGTGAGGGCATGGCCAGCTGCTCACCCAGTTATGTAGGAGCCCCATGCACCCCGAGCCCGGGAACCGTGGATTGGGCAGCAGTATGGTAGAGCAGCTGACCTGCAGGGAAAGGGTGTGGAGTGGGGTCTGGAGCTGTGGCAGCAGGTGTTGCCAGCAGCCTGTCCTAGCCCACCCTGGGAAGGGTACAGAGGATGCAGGCTATCTGTGACCAACACTCAGCAGTCCCTGGGACAAGTCCTGCCTGGAAAGTTTACCGTGGTCTCTGGGTACCCATGCATGGCCAACCTCCAATCTGAGCTGGGGCAGTGCATCGTATCTCTACAATGCTGCAAACTCATACAGAGACTCTTGCCTCTACAGCAGCATATGGATGCGGGGGAGAGACTGCAGGGCTCTGCAGGAGTGCTGCAGCAGGGTCACCACCACCCACCACTGGAGTCACCTTGATGTGCTGGCTGCACCTGTGGCAAACCAGGGATTGGACCCTCCTGCTCCAGTGGCTGCTGGCAGTGGTGGAGAACTGGGCAGCATGGGAGCAGGCACAGCAGCAGATGAAGGAGGTATGGAATCTGGCCTGGTGGGAGGAAGACATTGCCTGGGACACCACCTGGGAGGAGGCATGGGACCAGGAGCAGTGCACTGGACCCAGGTGGAGGCCCTAGAGTAGGGCTGCATGGAGCTACTCCAGCAGCAACTGGCCAACCAGGGCCAGCCAGTGGAGGCCACATCCAGGCTCCCCAAACCTGGACTCCAGCCCTGACACTGCAGGGCCCCTGGGTCCCACCTGTTGCCCCGCAGCAGTCTCCTACCTGGACTTTGGAGGAGGGCCTCCACTGTCTCCCACCTGCAGGAGCCCCTGGTGTTCACCACACTCTTCAAACCCATGGGAGAACTGTCCACTAGGCTCTTTTCCCTGGGTTCCTCCACCGTACATTCCCCACTCTGGGACTCAGAGAAAAACTGAGATTCTTCTACATAGTTTTAATTTTGGGAGGAGGTTTTTTATTGTGGTGGGGAGGGTAGTGGAGGGGGTCTGTTGGTTGAGGGGGAGATTGTGAGGGGAATAAAGGTTTCCATAGCAAATGTGCATGTCCTGGAGTGGTGCTGGGGGGTGGGCAGGGGGTAGGGGGAGTGTGGGTAGCAGGGCAGGCAGGTGTCAGTGGGAATGATGGGGCACAATTCCATGTCCTGGCACCCCAGCTGGGACTGGAGCTGGTGCAGTAGGTCTTCAAAGGTGACCTGGGTCATCTAGAACATTTGATCCACCTGTCATCATTCCATACCTGCAGCACAATTCACTGCCATCAGTCCTGGCTGGAGCAATGGACCCAGAGGCAGTGGGCTGGTGGGTCAGGAGGGCGATGGTGGTCCCGGTTGGGGCATCCTGGAGCCCATGGTTGTAGTGGTTGGCAGCAGCAGCTGTGCAGTGGTGGGGGCCCCAGCAGGCCATGTACCAGTCATCCAGCAGGCGGCCAGAGTAGGTGGGGAAGTCAGGTGGTGCAAGGTGGCCAAGCAGTCAGAACAGTGATGGGTGAGCAGAACAGATGTTGCAGGCCTGAGGGGCAAGGGGCTCTGTACCTTGACGCTAGGACCAGGAGCTGGGGCATCCAGGGCTGGAAACTGCAGCTGTAGCAGAAGCAGAGCAGGCACATGCTGCCAGTGGCTCTGACACAGGAAGAGTCAGTCCAGATGTCACAGTGCAGAGGGTGTGCTTTCAGGATGGCTGCCAAGTGCTGGCAGCCATGTGTCCAGAGGCTGGAGCTTCCCCCAGCACTTCCCCCAGTATCCAGAGGGGCGCATGGCAGGACTGGAGCAATTTGGGACTAAAGTTAGCCCCAAGTTCCAGCACATGTAGACAAAATGCTTAACATTAAATTTAAGTATGCTTAAATTCACATGTAGACACACCCACGTTGCAATAAACATGCTAGGGAATAAACTTGTATTGGCAGTGACGTGTTTATGTTTTTCATCTTCTATGACAAACTACTGTAAGGAGAACAGGAGGCAAGAAGAATGCTTTGTAGAGAACTTGGCCATGCTGAAGTCAGCAGGAGTTTTTCCATCGATTACACCAGGTTTTTACACCATTTGAGTTTATATTAGGTGTTGTTTTTACTATGAAAAAGGTATGTTTCTAACTCAAGCTAATTAATTAATGATAAAATTTTAGTGACGGGGCAATTTGTGTTATTTATATGAGTTACAGGTCACACTCAATGGATAAAAAGTATTTTCAAAAGACCTCAACACCTACAGCTGAGATCACTTTTTTCAAAACTACAAAATCATAACTGTTGGTGCTAAACACTTTGGAAAATGTGGACATGATCTGCATGCCACAGTGAAGGTTGTTTAAAAAATTTGACCCTAGTTGTAGATGGCAAGCACACTAGAATTGGGCCCCATGGAACCAATTCTGTCTCCTATAACTTTTATTGAAGGCAATGGACTTTTACCTATGTAAAGAGAACTATTCATGTAAAACAGACCTACTTTCTTGGAAGCAGTAGATAGCAACACTATAGCTGGATAATAAAGAATGCAGACATCAGAAATAAGAGCCATTCAGCCATATTTTCTGGTATTTTAGGCACCTAACATTGCAGATAGATGCCTGTAGAATTTTTGAAAGCACTTAATAACAATTTTGATATCTAAATATTTTTTTAAATTTGGCCCTTTATCTAACTCATCCATCTGCCAGTGCAGCATTGTCCCTTGGAGTTCATTTCCTAGTGCTTTTTTCATTTTGTGGAATTTTTCAAGCACTGGAACTTGCTAAGAATTTATTTCAGATGTTCTTTGCTCAGTTTCAACCCATTTCTTCTACTTAATACCTCTAAGGACTGCATAAATCATTCACTGGTAAATTTTGACCTTCAAATTTAGAAATTTTTGCAAACTAAAATTATGAGAAAACTACATAGCTAAATTATAAGGCTTAGACGAATCCAAGCTTTACAAGAGATGAAGTGCTATCCTTATTAACTCTGAAACCAGGTATTAAAATAAAATATGTACATTCACTGATTTTTGCTGCTTTTTGCAAGTGTAACCTCCATTAATTAAAAAAAATTTTGATTTAGAATTAGTACTAACAGGGTGCAAGTCATTTGACACAAGAAACTCTGGAGCAGTTTGAGCCAGAGTAAACTACTCCCAGGTACAGCATCTATACATGTACTCAGGACAGCAGCAATTTAATCAGGGCTGGGACAGTTTACACCAGGGCCGCTTCTGCCCTACCCTGTTTCTGGCTCCAGGTGAGAGTCAGGTGACACAGGGGTTGACTGGGGTATGAGGGTGCTGAAAGTGCAGAGAAGGAGGTGGTAGGCAGGAGTCTGGCCTCCCGCTGGCTGGGCTGGCACAATTTACGTCCATGGTCAGCATCTACACATATGTTTAATCACAGTTAATCACTCTGCCATAACATAGTACTGTCCCTGGTGGCAGCGTTAATTAGTTTACTATGACCTATTAGCATTGCATGTGTAGATGGTGATGCTTTACTCTGCAGTTAATTAGTCTACTCTGCAGTGAAGCACACATGCAGATGTGGCCACAGAAGCCCAATTTTGTGCATTTGAAAGGGTAGTCTTGATTCAAAGCAGAAGGACTCATATCATTGGATGACGGTGCATCAAAAAAAATGTTTTCAGTTAAAAACTCTAATTATGTTAATTTTTGTGAGCAAAGCCAAGACTTATATAGGGAAAGGGAGCAACAAGCTATAGATTGTAGCACAAGAAAGGAGCAAAACAAAAGGTGTACTGGGGAAGGACTGCCCTTTAGTACAAGCAACATCAATGGCCTTGAACCTTATGCTTTAGTATGTGTTGCACATCATCAGAAAGTCCTTGCCCAGATTCTTCTGTTTAGTAGTAATAACAGAAAGATAAGCAGTTCATTGCTCCATCCCATCATCTTGTGGCCAGTCTCAGTTCTGGAAGCAAGGAACAAGGCTGATCACTATAAGACGAGAAAAACAGATAAGAGGAAGCCATACAAGGGGAAAAGGGGAAAGATCAGAATTAGGCCAGGGACTAAATTCAGTGACTCTCAGTTTATTTTTAAATCCCTTCCATTTTTCAAAAGAAATTTGAAGGAGAATTCAATCACACTTCAATCTTAGGCAGCTCACAATTAACTGGGATAAACTTAGGCAAATGGCTCTTTTGCTCGGCCCCAATGCAAAATTTATGAGAACTTGCAGTTTGGTAGGATAGTAATTTAAAGGCTGGTTGTCTTATGGATACCGTTTAGTAGAATCTTAAAACCACATTTCATAGACAACAGCTTCTTTCATTAAGGCCCTATTCTTGAAAGGTGATGACTGCCTCCTAAGAAAATAGTCTACCTATCCTGACTGTAAAGCTTAAGAAACATTCAAAGAGCAGAAAGTAGCTAATATTTATATTATTCAACCTATTCTTCAATGTCATGTTTTGTTTAATCAGAAAATGTAAAGATAAATAAGGCACCAGGTGGGAAAGAGAAAAAAATGGCCTCAAAAAGTTATCCAGCAGCATTAGGATAGTTTTTGTGTATGCTTCTCAAGGTGTTTAGCACTTCAGACTAAGTACAGATTTTTCACCTTATTTTTAGTCCATTTCACTAACAAGAAACAATTAAAAAAGGAAGTTTCCCTTGACAAAACTGCAAATTCTCCTGATAAATATTAATTCCAGCATTTTTAAAAGGTGTTCGTTTGAGGTATTATGACTGGTAGCTGTGTGTGTTAAATCTCCCATTCTTTGTATCCGCTTCTTTAAAAAAAATCAGCCAATCAAAAGTCCCTAGACCGACGCTGTCTCTCTCAGTTAATCCAAGGCCAGTGGAGGGATAATTTGATTAAACTGAGACCCTAATTTATTTAGCTTTAGTTCTGGATCAACCTCTTCTTAATAGAGTGCTGTCGTCTCCAATTGTTTGATGAAAATTAAAGTGACATAAATACCATGGGACTTTTTCAATCTGATTAGTCAGCTAACTTGCATCAATACTACCCCAGCCATCAGACGCTGGCGTCCTTCCTTTCACTAGCCTTACTAACAACTGACAAGTTCTCCTTGAAGAACGGGCACCCACGCTGCCACTCAGACCCCCACACTTAACCCATCATCCTTCCTCAATGGGTCCTGTTTGACAAGGTGCCCACACCTTTTTCCATTGCTGTTCCCCAGACAAAGCTAAATATTGTTTTATTAGCAATCAATAGCCTGTTAATCCCAAACGATTTCACAAATCCACTGAGCTCTCAAGCTGATTATAAACATTCGTTTTTCTAAGCTGCTAAATTTCAGATGGGTTTTCTTCTCTTTCCTCCTCTGATACATGGTATTTCAGTTGGTGAGTAAAGCCTCAGTGGCTAAGATGTCTGTTGTCCTTAAGGGTGCTTTTAACTGAGTCTTAACAAAAGATTTATAATTTAAACCTGATCAGTTGGATGACATGGAACACTCAAAAGATTTAGACTTTTTGGCTAAACACAATTTTTAAACCAAAATAATAACGAAGTTTCTGAACCTCTCCCTTGCCCCCTTTTCATACAGCAATATGAGGAATCTTGTTTACACTGCAGCTAGTAAAAATGAAGCAGCTATAACCAGAGACCAGGAAACTTCCATTTACAATATATTAAAAGCCAATACAGTTAATTATGGTTCTTCTGGACACTACGTGAGATAAGTCCAACAAATGGATAACAGCCCTGGGCATACCTGGTGCACTCAGATGTCTTATTGGCTTGTATAATGGTTCAGTGATATTTCTACTCTGGAGAAGGAATAACCCAGAGAAACATTTTAAGCAGGTTACCCATTGACTACTTCATCTTTATCCAACCATGACTATCACCTTAGCGTGGCAATACTTGTAACCAATGAAGAATTTACTGGTAGTTTACTCATAACCAAAGTAAAAATTACTTAAGCCAGATGGACACTTGTAGGGTCTTCGAAGGACCAGGAAACTCTTGGAATGAGGTGTACTGTTTCAAGGGCTAGAGGTTGTTTTGCAAGTCTGGACTGTTCTATGTCTGAGATAGCAAACATTCATCACCAATACTCATAATAACAATGACTCATCAATATTTTCAACTTACCACATGATATAAACCTAGCTCACTATGGATATTTAAAATGAGAGCAAAGAGATCAACTCTAATGCAAAGCCACTCCTGCTTCTGTTAAAATTAAAGAAGTTTTGCCATCAACTAAAATGGAGATGGACCAGACCCATTTTATACATTCCCTCTGCAAGGAAGTAGCATACATATTTAAACTATATATCAGGTTCAAGAAGAAATGGGATTTCTACAGGATATAACCATCTAGGACAGTGTTGCTCAATCCCTGGTCCTCAGGCTAGTTCCAATTCTCAAACCAATATCATTTGACCATGGGTTTCCCCATGGAAATTTGGTGGTGGGGAAACAGCAACAGTATTGATTGCCACTTCCTGTTTCTAAATTTGTAGACCCACGGGGAGCCCTACGAGTCAGATGACATGGCCATGCTCTAGACTGCAAGAGCACATGGTGGGGCTAGTGTATTGGCTCTGAGCCAAATCTGGCATGCAGGGTTGGGACATTTGTGGGGACAGGCCAACACATGGGGATGGGCCACCATGACAAATCTGGTGCATGGGGACCAACCCCATGCACAGAATCTACCTCATAGACTTGCCCTGTGCCACTCATCTAGCCCACCAGGTAGGAAAGTTGAGGAATACTGCTCTAAAATATTTATTAAATGCATATATAAAATACAGAACCTATACAGCCACCAGTGCTGGCCAGGAAGCACATATTGCAGACAATTTTGAAACACAAGTTGTAAATAAAATGTTACAAAGTTTCAAACAGGTGCTTTTATGAATGCTATTTCAGCTCACTGTTTAGGCTCAGTTAACAGTTGTAGAAAGTTCAGACATCTGCTTGGACAAAAATGTTTTAAATATCTCTAACTGATTTCTTTTAAATGTTTCTTTTCCATATTATTGACAGATTTTCCATGTTTAGTTTGAATCATGCCTTTGATGGAATATTCTGTTTAGGAAAATAAATCTACTCAAAATGAAGATGATTCTAAAAAACATTACCAGAGAAACTTTACCATTATTCAGGCAGATTTCAGAAAGAACATGGCCATTATTTAGAGATATGCTTGCATAGCAAACATTTGGCCTGGTAGGGGTGTTAAACTCATCTGGCCTAGAGACCAGATGAGTGGTGTGGGGTTGGTCCATGGGCCAGATCCGGCCCATAGAAACCCCTGCCCCTACTACACTGGATCCATCACATATGGTGCCCACTCCAGCTGGTCCAGGATCTGCACTATGGATGACATCTGGGACTGTGCTATACAAGGCATGTC
This sequence comes from Crocodylus porosus, assembly GCF_001723895.1. NCBI lineage: Eukaryota > Metazoa > Chordata > Crocodylia > Crocodylidae > Crocodylus > Crocodylus porosus. Next base: position 29,374,215 of record NW_017728947.1, read on the forward strand.
CCCACAGCTTTTTTGAGCCTGCACCACACATAGTGACCCTTCATGGCTGTTCTGAGACTGCACTGCACATGTTATCTATGTGCAGCATGGGTCCCCAGTTGGCTGGAGCAGAAGCCATACATGGCATGTGTCCTGGACCCATGGCTGGGTCGGGTGCTGCAAGCAGCATGAGTCCCAAAGCACAGCACATACCATGTGCAGCACAATCCCGGAGGGGGAGGCATGTGTAGCATGGACCCTAGACTGGCTGGAGTAGGTGCCACATTTTGTGCGTGTCCCAGACCCTGCGTGAAGTGCTGGTGCAGTAGTTTGTGGGTCAACTCAGACCCAGGGGCAACAGTGGGGGCTGGATGAAGTGGCAATAAGAGCCACATCTGGCCCCTGAGTCATACTCTGATACCCCTGGCTTTGACATTCAGCTGAACCCAAACTTTCTCAAAATCAGGGAGCATTAGTATCTGCAGCCTATGCCAGCAGGTCACAAAGCCAGGAGATCAGTTCATGAGTGAAGTCTGAGGGCAAAGCCAAGAAGTAAGCCAGTAGGAGCCACAGAGAAATCTTGGATCAGGTTACCTTGTTTCCAAGACAGTTCCTGTTCTGGTTCAGGGGTTTATGTGTGGAAAGTGGAGGGTCACTGGTGACAGTGAGGCTAGGCCTTGCTGAAGACTTCCTCAATATTTATTCTGAGTGATTTACTTTGTGAACTTAACATACTCTTAATATCTTTGTGCAATACATAGGTAAGAAAGTTCATAATAAAGGTAAAATGTTATAATATTGATTTATAAGCAAGGTATCATTGATTATGGAGGGTTAATACTGTCACTATCATCTATCTTAAATATATCCTACCCCAGGTTTCTTCGTGTTGCTAGAACGGCAGACTTGTGCTCTAGAATCTTCACGAGTGGAATGACCCCTGAAGAACTATTATAGGGTGTCACAATTTCATGCAATCCTTTAGATGCTCTAACTTGCATTCAGTGTTGGGACTTGCTGTATTGCTGAATTTTTCTCCTGCTCATGGATGGGTTTAACTCAACATACGTGATTGTGACTCTCTGACTAGATAGTCTATATTATAGTCTATATTATGTTGCTAGAAATAATAATCTTGCCATTGATCTTCAACAACATTTCCTGTGAAATAATGAACTAGTGTCTTTTATAGTCCAGGATGGCCGCAATCTTGGATTGATTTGTGTCCAAAAAGAACTGGAATCCAAATCATTGCATGATATAGTGGAGTAATAAGTAAATCCATTGCTATCTTGCTCATTAAACTACCTTTTAGTTCTATGAAGAAGCAAATAAATATAGGAAAGATTACATAGATTTCTTAGATATTAGGGCTGGAAGGGACCTTGGGAGATCACTGAGTCCAGCCCCCTGCCTCAAGTGCAGGAAGTCAGCTAGAGTCAAAGGATCCCAGCAAGATAAGCATCCAAACCCTTCTTAAAAGAGTCCAAAGCAGATGCTTGCACCACCTCTGGAGGGAGCCTATTCCAGGCCTTGGGGGCTCGGACAGAAAAGAAGCTTTTCCTTAAGTCCAGACTAAAATGGTTTTGGAGGAGTTTGTGACTCTTGGTCCTTGTCATCCCTTGGGGTGCTCTGGTGAACAAACATTCCCCCAGATCCTGATGCACACCCCTGATGTACTTATAGGCAGCCACCAGGTCCCCACTGAACCTACGCTTTTCCAGGCTGAAGAGTCCCATGGTTCTCAGCTTCTCTTCATAAGGCCTATTCTCCTGTCCTCTGATCATGTGTGTGGCTCTCCTCTGGACTCTCTCAAGCTTCTCCACATCCTTCCTGAGTTGTGAAGCCCAGAATTGGATACATTACTCCACCTGCAGCCTTACCAAGGCCAAGTACATCAGGAGGATGACATCCTGAGATTTACTTGAGAAGCATCTATGGATGCAAGCCAGAGTTTGGTTTGCTTTACCGGCTGCGACATCACATTAGTGGTTCATGTTTCTCTTGTGGCCAATCATGACCCTCAAGTCTCTTTCAGCCTTGGTGCTAGCAAGCATAGTACTGCTGAGCCTATAAGCATGCTGCAGGGTGGAGTACCTTACATCTGTTGGTATTGAACGCCATCAGGTTTGTATCTGCCCACTTTTTCAGCCTATCCAAGTCAGCCTGGATCACCAACCTATCCTCAGGCGTGGATGCTCTGCCCCAAAGTTTGATGTCATTAGCAAACTTGGCCAGTCCACTTCTGACATCAGTATCCATGTTGTTCATAAAGACATTAAAGAGAACAGGTCCAAGGACGGAGCCTTGGGGGACACCACTGGTTAGGGAGCACCATCATTCATTTCCATCAACCAGCACTCTCTGAGACTGGCTTCAGAACCAATTCCCCAGCCATTGGACTGTGATGTAGCTGAGGTCATGGTTGGCCACTTTTTTCCAGGAGGAGATCATGGGACACCAGATCAAAGGCTTTTTTAAAGTCCAGATATATGACATCAATCTCTTCTCCCTTGTCCAGGTGATAGGTCACCTGGTCATAAATGGAGATGAGATTAGTCAGGCAAGACCTACCTGCAACAAACCCATGCTGGCCATCCTTCATAGTATCATAGTACTTAGGGTCGGAAGGGCCCTAAACAGATCATCAGGTCTTACCCCCTGCCCCAGGCAGAACAGGTGCCAGGGTCCTATCACCCGAGCCAAATATCTGTCCAGCCTCCTCTTGAAGACCCCCAAGATAGGAGAGAGCACCACCTCACTTCGGATCCCATTCCAGAGCCTGGCAGCCCTAACTGTAGAATAATGTCTTCTGATGTCCAGCCTGAACTTTCTCTCTAACAGTTTGTCACCATTATTCCTAGTAACCCCGGGTGGTGCCTGGGGAAACACAGCCCACCTAATTCTTGCTGATCCCTCCTGGTGAGTTTGTAAATGACCATCAGATCCCCTCTCAGCCTTCTCTTGTGGAGGCTGAATAGGTGCAGGCCCTTTAGCCCCACTGCCCTTTGACCATGTGAGTGGCTCTCCTCTGGACCCTCTCAATGCTAGTCACATCCCTCTTGAAGTGCAGCACCCAGAACTGGATGCAGTACTCCAACTGTGGCCTGACCAATGCCGCATGGAGGCGAAAGATCACTTCCCTGGAGCTGCTTGTAATACATCTGTAGATGCATGACAAGGTGCGGTTAGCCGTACTGACAACTTCCTTACATTGGCAGCTCATGTTCATCCTGGAGTCAACAATGACTCCAAGATCCCTTTCTGCCACTGTGTTGACAAGAAGGGTGTTCCCCAGCCTGTAGGTGTGGTGCTGATTCCTTCTCGCTAGATGCAGCACTCTGCATTTGTCTGTGTTGAATTCCATCCTATTTTCATCTGCCCACTTCTGTAATTTGTCTAGATCTAGCTGGATTCTGTCCCTCCCCTCCAGCATGCCCACCTCTCCCCACAACTTGGTGTTGTCAGTGAATTTGGACAGCGGGCATTCCACACCCATATCCAGATCACTGATAGCAACTCAGGAAGTTGCTATCAGCCAGCTTGTCAAGAATGGTCTCTGATGATTTTTTCTAGGATCTTTCCAGGGATTGAGGTCAAGTTGATTGGCCTCTAGTTCCCTGGGTCTACGTTCCTCCCTTCCTTGAATATGGGCGGGCCGCCCTCCCTTTGGAGGCGGCAGCCGCCCTGGAGGCCCATCTCCGGG
>NW_017728947.1:29378779-29433779 GCF_001723895.1 Crocodylus porosus
GGTTCTGGATCCGAGGACAAAGAGACTTGTCCGATCTCGTTTTTGGGTTGGTAGTAAGTTGTTGGTGCTTTCGCTTGCAAGCGGCCACCATTGTTGTACCCCTGAACCCCTGAATAAAGTATTTAAAAAGTCAAAAGTCCTTGAATATGGGCACCACATTGGTCTTCTTCCAATCTTCAGGTACTTCACCTGAGTGGTAGGAGTTTTCAAAAATATTTGCCAGTGGCTGAGCTATGACTCCTGCCAGCTTCTTAAGTACTCTAGGGTGCAGTGTGTCAGGACCTGATGACTTGAAGGTGTCCAGTATCTTGGGGTGTTCCTTTACAAGGTCTACACTGATGCTGGGTATAAATTTACCCTCACCCTGGCCATCTCACATCTTACTAGGCAGGGTAGTCCCTTTGGGTTGATGAAAAACTGACACCAAGTACCCGTTAAGCAAGTTAGCTTTTTTCCTGGGTGTCAGTTGTCAGTTGTCCCATTTGGTTTAGCCAGGGTCCAATGTTACCCTTGCTTTTCTTCCAACTCCCCACACATCTAAAAAAGGACTTTTTATTGTCCCTGATAGGTGTAGCCAGATGGAGTTTGGTTGCAGCTTTGGCTTTCCTGGTTCACTCTCTACAGGTACAGACCAGTGCAGAGTAATCCAGAGAAATAAAAAAATGTTTATCTGCCAAGAAACACGGCTTCTAGAATGATTATAGATCAGATTATGATCAATCCTCACATGTCATCTTCTGTAAGACTTGTATCACAGAATATTTCTGTAGCGTTGGATTGCTGTTCTAGCCAGGATGGTCTAGGAAATGCTTAACAGGCAAGGCTTTTTGTGATCTCTCTTATCGGACTCACTGTATAGTTAGGAGAGCTGTTGGACAAACTTGTGGGGACCAAGTTGGTTGCTCACAGTCTGGGCTGACACAATCAAGCAGGTGGGGGCTAGCAGGGGAGAGTCAGGCGGCTTGTATTCGTATGGTTGCGGAAAAGAGACGTTTTATTTTTACTTACGCTACCAGAGAATGGTGTAGCGCAGGTCGAGCTTGGTTACAAAACAACAGCTGCAAAACCAGTCGATAAGCTGCTAGGCAGACGAATCACTAGTTGGATTGAACTCGAGCATGCAAGGGTGGGGGTACGCTGGGAGACAACAGTGGCGGAGAGACCTTCACAAGTGGCCGGCTTGTGAGGTAGCCCAAGGTACGTTTTGGCGGATCTCTGAGCTGGTCTCTGCCTGGGCGGAAACTGTGTTTGACTTAAGTATATTGTGGGTAGCCAATCACAATGTGAGCTGTATGGAATATTCTGGGTGATCACGCATTGGCCATGTGCGCTGTGCATGACTGCGCTGTGGATTGACAGTTGGGAATTTCCGCCTTGGGGTTTTTCCACTTGAGCTTCTAGCTCTGTGTCATCGGCAAACATGCCTATTTTGCTGAGACATGCCCCGTTGCTCAAGCTCTTCGTCCCCTTCAAGTACATCCTGGTTTGGCAATCTGGTATATACAAAGGCAGACAAACTCATAACTTTGCGCTTAAGCCATTCAAATATACAACATAAGCAGGTGATACTGATCACAAAACACAACAATATAAAATCAAACATTAGTAAGTATCGTTTTAACCCCCCAGACTTGAACCAATCGGTCCACCCAAAAGCCCAATCTAGCCAGCTTTCCTTTTTTCGGTTATCTCACGGAGTTTGGTAGTCAGGTCTTTGAGACCTCCTATAACTTGGGTTAGGTTACCCCTGTCTTGTGGGGTACACTCTAAACAGCAGTGGGTGTCATTTTTGAGCATAGTGCATAGTCCACCGTGTTCAACTAACAGATAATCTAGACCTAAACGATTAAAATATACCACTGCTTGAATTTTTTTAATTGACTTATCAACGTTTTGGAACCCTTCTATAATGAGTGTGGTGAGGTTAGCAATGGTTTCAGTCAAAAGGACAATTCTTTAGGAATTTCTTTGGGAGCCCCACATTGGGAACCAAAGGCCGTACACATTCCAACCATCCATGAGTGTGTAGGCATAATTCTCTTGTTCGTTGGCTAATGAGCATTTTGTTCTGGTGTTGTGCTGGTGTGTGGTATTTCGCCAGCCAATCGTCAAGCCCTGTAGACTCCACATGGAGGTTATGGGGGTAACGGTATCATTTTCTTTAAGGTCCGGAGCTAGGGCAGTGGTATTTTTATTTAAGGTAAACCAGAGCCAACTGGGGGGGAAGCATTTTGTTTGGGGTGGGGGTGGCACACTGCGTTGTGCTATGAGGCAATTTGGTAAAATTTGTGCGTACTGTAGCGTTTGTTAAGAGGCACGCAAGGGGAAGTGATAGGTCAATCTTTCCCTTGGAGGTATTAGTGGAGTTTATGTAGGCTACTTTTGAAGCACCAGTGGAACAAGTGGTTCTGTTGTCACAGTGGGGTAGTAAGATATGGAATATGCTACACATTACACAGATGCCGTGTTGCATTTGAACATGTATGTGGCCCTGGGGTTTTCCGTACCCTATATTCTTTAGGCAAGCGGCGAGGTGTTGAAGCTCAATGAAATTATTACTTAAACTAATGTTTAGCATAATTGCTAAGTTGGTTAGGGTTGAGTCACAATTAATGGTGTTATTGGGACAAGTTTTCCCAATACGCACATACAGCCAATTGGATGAAGTGGTATATGTGGTGACGTTAATAGTATAGGGTAACCCAGAGACTTCTACTGTAGGGAGATTACAGTGGGTAAGATTGAGATAACTGGATATATCGGTGCTAGATTTTGGTCGGCCGAGATGAGTAATGATACCAGTCTCTTCCATCGCACTGAGCCGTGGGAAACACAGGTGGTAGGCCGTTATCGTGTTCTCTCCAGGGTCAAAGCATTCAGTGGTGGAGAGGCCCAGCATAGTCAGGAACAAGTTGTCTCCGGTCCCTGACTTACATAATAGCAGACCAACGAAGCTCAATACAAGTAGCACTTCGAGCTTCATGGTTGGCATTAGCAGGAAGGGGCTGAAAGACAAAACAAGACACAGCACAGTTTTCACACATAATTTTGGAGGTTAGTTATTAGTCGGTAGGGACCGCCTCGCTAGCCAATTGTGGTGAGCCAGGATGTTTTGCGTGCTGTCTTCTAAAGACACTAGGTAGGTGTTGGGGTATCTTTCTGACTTTTCGACTATTCCCTTCAATACTCGTGGGTGGTGATTTCATGGATCCGGCACAGTAACCCAAACAGGTTCAGCTGGGTGGAACTTCAGTTCCCATAGTGTTGCGGCTTGCACGCTCCTTTTATTCCAAAGTTCTTTTCCTGCATTGAGAGTTATCAGGACCTCGTGGTTTAACTTTGTCCAGTTTTTATAACTTCCATGTCCTCTGAGACGGAGGGCTTCTTTGTATAATCCGACTGCTCTTTCGACGACTCCATTGGATTGTGGATGGTATGGAAGGTGGTGATGCCAAGTGATGCTGTGGAGTCTTGCGAACTTGTCTATGGCTGTGGAGGTGAAAGCTGGTCCACCATCAGATTGAATAGCTTCCAGAACTTGCCACACGGTGAAGGCAGTCATTAACCCTCAGATAACAGCTGCGGTGTGCGTTTTCCTTAAGGGTACTACTGTAAGCTGGCAAGTACCGAGATCAACCATGATTAGTCCCTTATTAGGGAGTTTTTGCCCCGGGTAAGGGACCTAACAGGTCGACTTGCCATGTCCTTCCGGGAACAAAGTTTTGTGGGTCTAGTGCTCCCTGATGACTGGCTGTGGGGTGACACTTTTCTTTTGCACAAGCTTCACAGGCTTGTGCCACTCGTTCCCAGTCAGCACGAGATCCGTATGTTGACCTTTCTTCCGATTTTTGGTGCCATCAGAAGTGGCAAGCTTGGGGACCTGGGTGGCCCCAATTTTTGTGAAGCCAGGATAGGTAGGGGTCCGCTATGGTGCTTTTTCGACTGTTACCGGTAAGGCTGTGTCGGTGCAAAGAGGGTCCTGTAGGTATTTGTCAATCACTTCATGAACGGGGTCAGTCTCGGCGATGTGGGATCTTGTGTGTTCTATGAGGGGTAGCACTGTGAAGGTGGAGAGCATTTCCCAAATTTCTTCCCAGGTATCTTGATACTGCATAGGGTCAGCTGTTCCTGTGGCAGTCTTGTAAATGAACTGCAAGTCGACGGCTATGACAGGGACTTGCCGGACGCCATCGTGGCTCTGAAGGCAGTGCCACACCATATTTTGAAATCCAAGTAATTCATTCTTTTGTGCAGAGTTGCAGCCCGCCCATAATTGGACATCGTGGCACGGTTTGCAGTAGTACCCAAATCTGCCGCCGTTCCTTGTAGTTCCGTCAGAGGCCATCCAGGCAGGTGAAGTGGTACCATACAAAGTAGGAGTTGTTGGTGGAGTTTCGGTTGGGGCAATGTTCATGTGCCGCCAGTAGTGCCAATGGTACAGGTGGTTAAGGACTAACGTACTCCATGTGTTTCCCTCCCCTTGGAAGTCAGGGTCTGGTTGGTCATGGCGCAGTTTCAGTAGCAGGGTTGCTCCTACTGCTTGAAGCTTCCCTGTTCTGACTGCGAGCTGTTCGGTTAGCTGGGCAGCTAGTAAGACCTTTCCAACTGGGCTGTAGCGATGTTGTGCAGCTTGGATGGTATGACGGGCGGTGTAGACTAAATTCCCTTCAGGGTTTCTGGCCATAGCGAATAGGTGCTCTTCAGTGTATCCAACTGCGATTGTTAATGCTGCTGACAGGTCGATGGCATGTAAAGGAGTATTCTTTACGGCAACCAGGAGTTCATTTAGGGCTTTTGTAACTTTCAAAGTCCACGGGACTTGTCGCTGACTCTTATTTCGAATTTGCTGTTGCACACGGCCAAGGACAGGTAAATATCTTGGCTCAACGTGGTGACGGAGCCAACCCAGACGTCCAAGGAGGGATTGGAAGTCAGCTTTTGTTTTTGGCAGTTTGCTCTTCTCTGTAATGGTTTCTATCTCGTGTATGGTGCCATAGCAAGTGGATCCATCGAAGATTATTCCTAGAAAAGTGATGGTGTTGGTAGGGCAAAGATGGGACTTTGTTAGGCTCACTGTCCAGCCGCCTCTTGTGAGGTGCTATACTAAGTTCTCTGTAACTGTCTTGACTGTTGTCTCTTCTCATCCCATGATGGCTATGTCGTCCATGTAGCTCCAAATCCTCACTTTCTTGCTTTCTAGATTGTCTTCATGAAATCTCTGGAGGCTGTCGTTTATAGCAGTGGTGGCTAGTGCGGGGGCATTATAATACCCTTGCGGGCAGATGTTCCATTTGAACATCTTTCCGTCTACACACATGTTGAGGACTCCATCTCTATCATGGATTGGAAGTGAGAAAAACATATTCTTCAGATCAATAGTGGTGCCAACCCATTCTTTGGCTTGGAACTGTGCCATTTCTTGGATGCACTGGGGCAGCATACAGGGGGTTGCTTGGGATAGGGTGGTGCAGTGCTTGTTAGCCTCACGGTTGTCCATGACCAGATGTACCTCATGTTGTTTCCCAGGTTTTGGAATCCCCCATCCAGGCGACAGGCGCATGCTTGCCCAGATTGGGGTGATAACAAGGTGCTAGCAAGGTGTCGAGGGAATTGCAAAGGTCTGCTTTTGTGGGGATGGGTGTATATCGCCATGTTGAGGTGTTTTGCAGCATCGGCTGGTGTCGGTCTTCTTCTATAATTGTGATTGGTAGAGCTTGCAAAACTTGATGCTTGAGGCTCAGAGTTCGAATGCTGGGCACACCCGACAGGTTGATGCCCCATAGCACTGTCTCGAGGTATTTGTTCTGGTCGCTGACCCAAACTCTTACTTTCTTTGTCGTGGTGATGGCCTTGAGGCCTTGAACCATGAGAGTCTTCCTGGTGTCTCGGTGGGGTACCGACAGCTTGATGACGTTAACTTTCACTCCAGTGTCGAGGAGGAACTTCATCAGTACTGTGCCATGTGGTGGGTTGGGGTCCTGAATAGTGATGGTGACATAGAGACGGGGATCAGGTTTGGGGAGTTTCGAGGTGCTGCCGGTCGAGCTGCTGGTGACTACCCATTTTTTGGCTTCTCATTCACTCCAGTGAATCCCAGAGCTCGAGCTAGAGTTTTTTGTCCTTCATCCCCGAGTGCTCCGAGCTGGGCCTTGGTGAGACCGGAGTTGTTTAGTAGAAACCTGAACATCGCTCATTCTATTGGAGTGCATTGTGGTGGTGGTCCGCGGGTCTGGGCCGCTGGCTCACCCAACTACAGCAATCGGGGCCGAACCCAGCAGGGTATGCTGGCAAGTTGTCCATCCCTCTTTCAGTGACGGGGAACGCCATTTTCTGGTGTTCGGGGTTCAATGCCCTTTGGAGGTGACCCACAAGGCCCAGTATGTGTGCTACGGGGCCATTGACTGACCCGTTTAATAACAGTCGAGCAGTTAAACCTTGAGGTCCACCGTAGACTTCAGTGGCGGCCTCTACCACTTCCAGTAGGCATAGTACATTCCCTGAGTGCGTGGTGTAATGATGGGGCCAGACCCCTTGCACTTGGGCTGGCGTGAGGTTTAAGGCCTGTTGAGCTGGATTCCAGCTGGCATAAGATGCTCCGACTATGGTGAATATGAGGGCGCTTGCATCCGGGTGAGGCGATGCACCTTCGTGCCAGGTGTGCATCTTCCGCACTAAGGATTCTGCCACTAATGCCGGGAGTGGTATGGGCCAGACAGTGTTGGCGAGTACTGGAATGGGGTCTGTAACTTTTCCTCTGCTCCAGGTGGTGCAGTGTACAAGCTTCATTGCTTCATCCGAGTCCAGTGTTTCACTTCCCGCTTCTACTACCAGACGCCCAAGCCAGACAATTGGGGTCTCTTCGGGTCTAATGCCAGTTTATTTCCTTAGTTCACCTATCTCGGTCTGGTTGCATGTACGCGATGTGGTGGTGACTTGTGTTCCTTGGCCTCCTGGGCCTGTCACTCGTTTCTGCACTGTGATGGGTAATGCCGTTGCTAAATCTGGATACAGCTGTGGTGGTGAAGTGTCTGGTGGCAGCACGGACGCAGCCTTTTCTGTGCCCACTTCTGTATCACTGTCAGTTTTGCTGGCCTCTTTGGCCTCCGCCCCCTCTGGGTGTGTCACGTATGGTGGCGGTGCTGTGGGTGGGGACGGATTCCAGGGCGGTGTTGGCGTGCTTTTTTCTTTGGGGTTTCCCGCCTCACTTAGGTTCCCCTTTCTTTCGGCGCCATCTTGGGGCGATGGCGCAGCTGCATTGTCTGCGGCAGCTTGGGCAGCAGTTTCTAGCTGCACCTCTAAATCTGTGTTCTCCCATAACAGCCCAACATAAGCACGAAACAGGACATTGAGCATTTTTCCCTTGTCCCATTTTGGGCCAGTCCACTTGGTGGTGGTCCACCCATCAGCCCCTAGGTTTTCGCGGAGCTGAGTTAGTAGCTTGTGTCCCCTAGACCCTTGTGAAAGGTTCGGACAGTTAAACTTGTCGGGGGGGGTGTTTTCATCGCCTTCCCTGATGTGCCGGATGCATCGGGCAAACTCCTGGGTGGGGATTGGGTTCACCGTTCCCGCGGGCTTCACTCGGCTGAGGGACAGGGAACCGACCTCTTCCCAGGGCTGGTAGACAACCTCAGGATGGCTCGTCACACACCCGAAGGAGCTCAGGGCTAGTTGGATGGCCCATTCCTTCCCGCCGGCATTTTCCCCTCGGAGGGAAATGTACCCAGTTACCGAGGTCAAGCTCGGACCGGCTGCCTGATGGTAGGCAATATGTGCCCACAGATCGTCTGAGTTAGTCATGGGATGCTCCCCACTATGCCATGGACAGTGGCGGATCAGCTCTGACTCCATCTCGCCTCCCCTGGATCCTGTTCGTGACACCATATGGCAACCAAGTTGGTTGGTCACAGTCTGGGCCGACACAATCGAGCAGGTGGGAGCTAGTGGCGGAGGGTCAGGCAGCTCGTATTCGTATGGTTGTGGAAAAGAGTCGTTTTATTTTTACTTACGCTACCAGAGAATGGTGTAGCGCAGGTCGAGCTTGGTTACAAAACAACAGCTGCAAAACCAGTTGATAAGCTGTTAGGCGGACGAATCACTAGTCGGATCGAACTCGAGCATGCAAGGGCAGGGGTATGCCAGGAGACAACAGTGGTGGAGAGACCTTCACAAGTGGCCGGCTTGTGAGGTAGCCCAAGGTACTTTTTGGCGGATCTCTGAGCTGGTCTCTGCCTGGGCGGAAACTGTGTTTGACTTAAGTATATTGTGGGTAGCCAATCACAATGTGAGCTGTACGGAATATTCTGGGTGATCACGCACTGGCCATGTGCGCTGTGCATGATTGAGCATGCGTAACTTAGGTGAATTGACAGTTGGGAATTTCTGCCCTGGGGTTTTTCCACTTGAGCTTCTAGCTCTGTGTCATTGGCACACATGCCTATTTTGCTAGCATTGGATTGCTGTTCTAGCCAGGATGGTCTAGGAAATGCTTAACAGGCAAGGCTTTTTGTGATCTCTCTTATTGGACTCACTGTATAATTAGGAGAGCTGTTGGACAAACTTTCAGGCATCAAGTGCCCTCCTCATACCTGAAAGCTTGTCCAACAGCATGCAGGGTATTTCTGTGCATTTCCCTTCAGTTTAAAAAAGCTGCAGTAATTGTACTGGTGGGCTTAACTTCATAGACTACCTTTTCATCAGTGATTTCACTACAGTCCTTTATAACTTGTCTGCAATTAGAATTTATTTACAAGGGATATGGGTGACTATGATCACAATTCTACAAGTGAAGTTACATACTCTATTGCTCTGTACATCAGGTATATATACATTGGTGTACTTTCTTTATCGCAAAAATAAAAACCAATAGTTCCTTCTCATACTGGACCAATTTTATTCAAGATATAATAATATCAGAACTCATTATACATATGAAACAAGGCTTCTGATTTGTAGTACAAACTCCTAAACCATTTTGGATGCACCTTGCTTGCACACTGACTGGTTTATTGGGAACATATATTCTCAGTACTAATGAAGTACAAAACACTGTCTTCATTTGTTGCAATGCCTATCCTGCTCCCATGACCATTGCTATGTAGCATTTTCACATCAAATTTCAGTGGAACAAAGATGCTTTACTTGGGACATATTGTGCAAGGAATCTAATTTGTCTCAGGATCCTCTGTAATACTTTTTTTTTTCCAGATGGATTTCATGTTAGCTATGGCTTCAGTTTTGTCACCTGGCTCTCTATTCCTTTGAAGATAGTTTGTATTGAATTTATTCTTCTTTGCTCATAAACTGAAACTTACCCATTATTTTTTGGCATTACATATGGGTGCCTGACATGTTTCATTGTTCTTTTGTTGCAAAAATTCACGAGCTGACCTTATTCCAAAAGGTGGATGGAGAAATTTATTTTCACCCCAGGGTGAATTAAAGATACACAATTCAGATGATCCATTATCTGACTTGCCAACATCCATCTTTTTCATCTGGAACAGTAATTTTTTTTTAACCAAATAATCATCACTGAACATCTGTGGGAGTAGCAATAGAGTAATGTTGTGCCAGCATAGCCTTGCTAAGAGCTCTGGAATCTAGACAAATCATAACTCTACTATTTATCTTTTGTAATTACAACCAAGCTCTTAACCCAGGTAGTAGGCATGCTTGTTGGCTATAATCCCTTTCTTGCTTTAGCTACTGGAGCCCAGGAGTCTGTATGTCTCTAGGAAGGGTGCATTGCCACATCTTTGCATACCACGAGTGACTGATGGACTTGCATTCATATGGTGCTTTCTCTGGAACTGTGAGACGTGGAAGACTTACAGGTATTAGACAATTACACTGGTATTAAACTCACAGATATTAGACAATTACACTGGCTTCGCATCTTACGCAGGGGTTAGGTTCTAAAGTCAGCGCGTAAGATGAAAATTGCGTATAGTCAATATTACCCTTGGGCTTGCCCGGTGGTACAGTCCGCTCCCTCCCCCATCCAGTGGTACAGTCCCTCCTTCCCGCCCAGGGCAGCCTGCACCAAACTCCTGCCCGACGGCATGCACAGCTTCCCAGTGGGGCTGCTCCCAATGTAGCTGCTTGACCCCATGCACATTGCTATGGGGGGCAGCTGCAGGCTGAATCCACATAATCAGCACTCCAGGGCATATGCGTGTGTTGAACTCACCTAAGTTAAATGCGTGTATGATGTGACTCCACTGTAGCAATTTTTCAGTGTTGAGTGCCATGGTGTGCTGCAAGCCTACTCTGGATACTAAAATCAGCTGTACAAATACTTCTCTGCTTAACAGAGCATTAGAGATGCATTACTGACAAAGAACTGAAGCGTGTATTTGTTGGCTGTCACCACCCACTAAGTGACTTTACTTTCAGGCTGGTCACTGTGGGTGCCTATACTTATGCTCATGGGTGGGTGGGGGAGGACATTTTAATTAAAGTGGTTCTTAAAGAGCCACTCTAATTAAAATGCCACAGCATTACATGTATTAAGCCCCCACACATTTAAAAATGGCTGCAGGATGCTTTAACGAAAGCTCATTCAACAAGCTTTAGCTATAGCATCCAGCAACCATTTTTAAACCTGCAGGGGTTTATATGGCACTGGGTGGCGGAGAGGCTGGCTGGAGGGTGCTATGGTGCAGGGCTAGTCGCCTAAATGACTCTGCTGTAGGATACTACTTGTCCTGGACAGTACTATCCTACACCAGAGTTAATTAATTTATTGTGCCCCAATATGAGTGCTCGTGTAGACAGTGACACTTTACTGTGGAGCTAATTAATCAACTCGGCAGTAAAGCACATGTGTAGATGCATCAGTGGTGGATTACTCCAGAGGGCTGACTAGACCCTAGAAGAGCATATCTTGCCACAGTCCCACTTTCTTAATGGGAGACCTTAGTGCACCTATTTGGCTTTGGCTCTCTGGTGGCTGGATCATCCTCACAGAACCTTTTGGTGAAAGCTCATACAAACTTGCCAGTACAGTGTCTATATGTGATCTCTATATGCACCGTTATGGCTTATAAGATTCTGCAAATGTCTCAATAACTTTTTCAAGGTAAGATTTGGCTCCCCCTGCAACATTTATTTGAGCCCTTGATCAGTGATACTGAACAGCATCATCTCCAAGAATGTCATTCTCAACATTTCCAGATTCCAATGCCTGCTTTTTGCCCCAGCTCTGTCTATCTGCTCTCTACCACAAGCTTTGTGGAGTGTGATGCCTGATATGACATACAACTCAGGTTTCATAGCCAAATAATTGGGTACTGTTAGACACACACACACCTCTGGATGCCCCAGTTTAAAATAAATGGTGAAGAATATAACATACTGTGTGAAAGCAAGGAGCCCCTTCCCAACTGTGTCAAGCTTACTTGTGGGAGAATCAGAGCTAAACTTGTCACATTTTCCAATGCAGAACCATGCTTACAAATGCACAGACTGCTCATTTGTACCTCCAGAGCAAAATTCCCGCAAGCCTCTCTGACCTATAGCCTGTGCTGCCTGTAACATGTATGCAACAGTAGAGGGTGCCAAATAGCAAGGAGTAACTCTAAGAACATACATGTGGAAGGAACCCACTGGGAAGGTTGCCTTGCTTTTCCAGAAAACCACTTTATACATCCCCTTTCAAAACCTGACCGTGCTTAATCTTAGAACAATTCAGATTTTGTATCCCACCTAAGTTTTGAAAGATTGTTCCAGACCTCATTCCTCTTAGAAACACTATTCTATTTTCCAACTTAATTTTATTTATGACTATTTGATATGCATTTGTTCTAGTGCCAATATTGTCCTTTAACATAGACAGTACTTCTCTTCTCCTAGTGTTTACCCCCCTCTACTTGTAGAGAGTAATCCTGTCCCCTCTGATCCTTTGTTTTGGTAGGCTAAACATGATTAGCTCTGATGATCAGAGAAGGCTTTGATCATCATAGAATCCCTTTTCTGCACCTGTTTCACTCTGAATTCATCTTTCTTGTGCAGTTGTGCACTCTGTCCCAGATGGGCTCTTACAAGTGCCCTATCTAATGGCTTTAATACACCTTCTCTCTACAGGAAATTCTGCACCTTGATACATCCGAGAAGCACATTTGTTTTTTTCACCACAACATTTCACTGAAGGCCTATAGACATCTTATAGTTAACTAATATACTTATGTCACCCCCGCCCTTTCTGTTATTCCCAAATTATTACTCCAGTGATTTCTCTAAACATTTTAAATCATAACCTTAACCCCATTCCTCTAAAACTAATGTACAGCAAGAAAAAGAAACAGCAATAAGTTATTCCCTTTCTTAGAACACACCTCATCTGCTAAATTTTACAACCCCCTTATACCTTTTTTACAGTCCTTGCACAATGTCATCTAGCATCATGCTTTCACTTGCTCATCATTAAATCCATAGCCTGCTCTCCATCCCCACCTAACCATTGACACTTCCCATGGTAAGTCCTGTTACTGACACAATCTATGTAGCACAATGCTGAAATGAGTTGTAGTTCTTGTTTTGATTTAAGAGTTGTATCTTGATCTACCCAAATAAGCTCAGAGCAGCTAAGAAACAACAGTAGACTTCCCAGAAGATACCTAAAGCTTGAAAACTCCAGTCCACACGTTCTTGATCTCCCATCACATCTATGCCAGTTAATACCTCCACTATTCAGTGAAACTCTAACTAACACACTGAGCACTGCTGAACTATGTACCAATTGCTTACATTGTCTGTTGCCAGTTCCAGGCACAAAAAACTTTAAAGATAAGTTTCTACTCCATATCTGAATTTCCAGATGTTTCATAAATTTTAGCAAGAAATGCATGAACCTTTCATGTGCTATTTTCTGAAAAGTAGTTTTGCTGAACTCAGAGGTACAAAACAAAGGAGGGCAAACAACTATGCATTTAAAAAGCGGTTTTTATTTGTTACTAAATCTATAGTGACAATTTAGAGAAGTGGAGATGTTTTAAAATTAATTTTAAGATTTTAAGATTTAATTTTACATTCTTTCAGTTTAGATTAATAGGAACAATCTACTTACTACTTGTAAATATATAATCACATCCCACAATTTTCAGAATTCTTCAGAAAAGCAAAGTATAATTAGAAAAAAGCAAAGCTACTTTTCACAAATGACAAAGTTTAAATTTATCTGAAATAATCTGATAATAATTTATTCCAGACTTCAGTTTCAGCCATCAATTATTTCTGTATTGCGTAGGCGTAGCAGTGGGACAATTTGCTCTGAACAGTTTAAATACATTTGCTTCTGTTAAGCACTGGAATTATTTTTATGTTACTGCTAAGTACATTAAATCTATCTGCAATTTACTTATGTGGCTTCTTCTCCAGTTTATGAAAATACTATTTTTTTTACAATTTTAATATTATTTGACATTCAGACTTCATTTTGAGAACACGAGGGGGCAGTGCTGTTCCAAATTGTGCACAAGTCTATAGCTTAAAAAAGCAGTTTACGGATTGTGTTAAATACAAACAAAGCTCAATCTAAGTTTAAGCAGCACAAACCTTAGATGATCAAAATCATCAGTTTCATGTATCTCAACATTACACTTTATGACCCATTAATATATTTTATTTTAACCTCCCCAACCTCTGCATACAATGAGTCTTTGTAAGATTAGAAAAAGAATCTGTTTTCCTATGGGTAAAGAACTGAACTCCCACTTTCAGAATCACCCTGGGCCAGATCCTGAAAGCTGCTAATCTCCCACAACTCCCATTCATTTTAGTCTGACTTGCAAGTACTCAGCCCCTCTCAGGATTTGGCTCAATGCAAGTCAGACAGCTAGTACCACATTATGTTCTTCTTTGTTCAGCGTTCAAAAGCAGACCTGGTTTGTCTGAAATTGATCTTTTCAAAGCCACTGAGTAACAGCACTGCAAGCTAAAGCTGTTTAAACTTCTTTGGGACTTTAGTGATCTGCATTACCCATACATGCATCAAATAAGCTGAATGCTATTTTCAGCAATGCAGTAGGTTAGCACAGTAGCCTATTACCTCTGGAGATGTAAAGTGGAATCCTGGCTTTGGACTAAGGTAAAATAAATTAGGGGGTTTTTTTTCCAAATACTGCTCTCAATATTTTTCTACTTCCAAAATACAACTCTGTGATGCTTGATTGGCCGTGCCTGTTCATGAGAGATTGAAGACTGGACTAGTAGATGGTATAGGAGGCTTGAAGTACTTTGGAAAAGTTCTGAACAATATTTCATTTCACTGACTCTAGCTACTGCATTCAGTTTCTCACGTTACTGAAGAGTAAAATATACCCATGATTTTTTTTTTAAATAAAGGGGAAAAAACTGATTGTGCTAATAGTATTTTACAAACACACAACTGTGATGCATAAACCAGACATAAGGATGGTGATGAACAAAGCCTAGCAAATTCAGGGTCCATATATAGTTTGGAGCAATTTGTTCCTAACATTGGCATGTAAATTGTTGATTTTCACTGTTGTGCTGCCCAGCAGCATCGTTTTAGTAAAAAGACCTATCAGCCTTCATTATAATTTATGTGCTTCTTTTTAGAGGTGCTTAGAAAGAAAAGGTTCTTTCTTTGTACATTCAGGTTTCTGTGCTTTTTAAACCAAATACAACCATGGTCTGTTGTAAAATTGAGATTATTTAGGGCTTAATCTTAAAACAGCTGTTTTCCCATTGACTTCATTGAATTGGGACTCAGATTTCAAACACTCATCTACCTATCCACATATAAAATCTTCCCTTCAATTTTTGTGGAGATATTATGCCCATATTACCTTGAATATCTACATATTACCGTACAGTGCTTTATCAAGTGTGCATATTTAATGTGCACCACTGCTCTTGCTTTTCTGTGAACTTGAATCTATATACCTCTTTTGTATATTTGACTTATGTGTACTACACATATTCTAATAATTACTTTTCTACACACACAGCCCAGTGTGCTCATGGAAGCCATCAGAAGGACTCTCATTGCCTGCAATAGATGTTGGATTGCACACCATACATGCAACAAGTATAAATTCCTAAACATAGAATTTAAAGAACACTGAGGGTGCTGATTGTAGTTAGGAGCAGCATTTTGTAGTTTTATTCTTCTTCTATATTCACATGGAAAAATGTGGCTAAAACAAAGAAAAACACAAAGTTGAGTAACTCATTTGTCCTTGATAGCTCTTGAACCAAACTTTCTCTGTTCCACTCCGACAAGCCAACTTACTGTGTGAATAGCTTAACCTGTATGTTAATTATCCTTTCTCTTTTCTATTTGTTTTACTTCTCTTACTCACTTAACAATATCTTTTTCAACAGATGACCTTGGCTAAAAGTAACCTGTAAAATATATTATCAATAATACTGATCTACATCCTATTCTATTTATTCCAGCAGTTCTTGAAGTGAACTGAAGTTTTGTTCAAGTAAAGATTCTAAAAGGTAGCCCATTATTTTTTTCCTTTCAGAAAAGCATCTTTATTTGTCTGTAATGCAAAGAAGGAAAGAAAATTATTTTGTATGACCAAGGTCTGTTTTTTAACTGGGTGCTGATTTCAATCAAGCTGTGTATGCAACATCGATTACCTTGTGCAGAGCCAAAGGAATATGCTGTTTTTGTGGTCCCCCCACAGGATTGCTAAAGGTTTCAGTTTTGTCACATACCACACTGATCAGAAATGTTTGGAGGCTAGAACAAATAGCTAAATGAGATAGATGATGCTTCATCACTTATACCATGTGTACACACTTCACCGCATGTTTGACATACCCTGTGGACATGTCTACACAAGATACTAAATGAACAGTAGACTAATTCTACCGTGTATTAGCACATCATGGTAAAAACTGTGCTAATGCACGGTAGAATTAGTCTACTGAGCACTAGTGTCACAAAGAAGTGTACCAGAGCTACCGGGCAGTAGCGCTCGATTACTGCACATTCAGTTAGTCAATAATGCTCAGTAACCACGGTGCGTTAGCTAACATGTAGATGTACTTTGTTACTTCTATATTAGTCCTGAAATATTTAATCCTCAGTCAGGGAAAAAAAGTCTCATTAGGCCTAATTTTGTAGGCAATCTATTTGCGATGCTTCTCCAATTTTGTTCTGTCTAGAATTTTTTTTGGATGGTGGGTTTTTTCTTTAAGGAGGTACACTGACACAAACACAAAACCACTAATAACATGTAGGTTCTTTATTTTGTGATTTATATGATATACATCATATTCCAATAGATTTTTTTATTGAGTATACTTATACTTAGTTAACCTTCACTGTATTTTAAATCCCTCTTAATGTTCAGTCAAACATGAAATGATATCAAGGGAATACTCTTGACATAGGGTACTTTCGTACGGCACAGTTTACTGCTGCGTAGAAATACAAAGGAAGTTTCAGCACAGGTAACAGTATAGCCATGTTAGCTTCTGAGAGATTCTGTGAAGGTGTAAGTGCTTCTTGTAAGTGTGCTCACTTTCACATAAGACCAGGTCTGGAATTACCATGGTCTCTACAGGTCATGACTGCAGCTGGGAAGTTTATAGTTTTAGTGTATAAGTGGTATATGCTTTACAGATAAACGTAAGGCAGGCCAGATGCTCAGCTGGCACAACTCAGCATTGCTTTATTGTCTACTAAGGAGCTATTCCAGTTTATACAAGATGAAGAATATACAAGAAGCTTTATTCTCTCATTTCACGATATGAGTAACTCCCATTGAAGTCATGGGAGTTGCTTGTACTCTGTGGAGGGAGACTAGGGCCTCAGAGCTGTCAATCTCGCACCTTTCACAAGTACCAAATTCACGTAAAACATTACAATAGAAAACAAACCCAATAAAGAATTCATTTTAAAATACAAGTTAGTAACACAATGGAAGCAGCTCTTTGCTAAGAGTTTCAGTTTTTAAGCAGTCTAGGTATATGAAACACAAAAATCAGAAAAGAAATGGCAATAATCTGACAAGGAATGAGATGTTATATACGAGTTGTCAAAGAGTCAAAGGATTCATGACAAAACCAAGAGCTGCAAAAGGAATAAAAAAGGGAAGACATCAAGTGGAGATGACCTAATTCAAAAGGGGGAAAGAAAACCACTCACTACCATGCTTATGGAGAAAAAAATCCTTTAAAATGTAGTGCAGGTCTCAATGGCACCAGCATAATTAGGAAGCAACCATGTCTTGCCTTTCATTAGTAACCAAGTTATTACAATGCACAGGGCTAACAAAATAAGCATTTCTGCTGCTAGAAAGTAATGAATAAATCACTACATGTAAAAAGTTAGGAGTTTGGAAAACTGACATCAAGTAAATTGGATGATAGGGCTGAACCCTCAAACTTCATGTCAGTGTGTATAAATCATGCACATATATGTATGTGTGTACATATATATATATATATATGTATATGTATGTACACACAAGCGCACATACACATGCACTCACACCCTTAGATATCTTTAATTGGTCTAAGAGACATTTTACATTATGTTTTGCATGCTGGAAAGCCTCTTAATTTTGAAGTGAATCAACAGATCCTAAACTTGTACATGAATGCAATAAACAGCCAGTTTACTTCAAGCACTTACTCCCTAATCTGATCTTTGAGCTATACAAGCTGCCAGAAACTTTAAAAAAAAAAAAAAAAGCAGCACTAAATTCTTAAGGATTATTGTAGCTATGAGTTAGTGTACATTTAACTCATAACCCATAATTCTGGTTTCTTATTACTGTGTCACAGTAATCTTAAACAGGATATTTCTTAAAGCTAGAGAGGGTTTTTTTGTTTTTTAAGAAAAAACCCTTTCACCCTTTCCCACTCAATATTGGCCTGATTCTGCTTACAGTGACATGGGGTGAGATATAATTTCAGAAACTTCAGTGGAGTTTACTGTAGCATATCAAGAAGCAGACACAGATAATTTTTAACGTATTCCAGGAACAGATCTTAAAATATCTTCACATTTTAAATTACTTATTTTTTATATCACACTAGGCAGAACATAGTTAAGAAGGGTTGTTTGTCCCCATCTTGTATAAAGCTGCCTGTTTCAATGTCCCAGTGATGACTACTAAATAACATATTTTCAAAATATTATAATAAGTTCATTGTCTGGTGGACAGTGTTTTACAAGCTAAGATCCAAAACACATACATTGTGCAATCAGAAGCAACAGCTGAGCTGAGGAGATGGTTATGTAGGGAAATACTCTGAAATCCATTTGTCCATAACTATTTCCAACACTAAGATTCAAGATCTAACGTACTAATCAATCTGACCTACAAGATAAGTTGAACTGCAAACAAATCTAAAAATTCCTCATCAACATATTCAAAATGCTCTCTACAACCATAGTAAGGGAAGAGAAAGAACAGCCAGAAAACTAGCCCAGCAAAATCACTCCCCCTGTGACCAGAAATCTCATCATCAGGATAAAAGGTGCCATATCAATTTCATTTCCATTCATCATTGTTAAGGATGACTTTAAGAAAGTTTCATTGCCCATAAACGCTTAAATCATAAGCAGCTGCACACAATATCATTTAGAACATAGTTGCATAACATTTATTTCCCTGGAGCTTTGTCCTTAAGCTGCAGACTGACAGGCATCAATGAGATCCAGCCTTCTCTTTAAAGAAGCCTGGACAGAATTTTTTACATTTAGCAGCTGAACCAAACTTCACAAAAGCAGCCGAAAAAGAATTGGTAAAAGGTTAGGATAGATTGACTGTTTCCAAATTGGAATACTAATGATGATCTTTAATGAAGCCTGACAGTACAATCTGTTTCTTATTGTTCCATAAGTGCTGGCTACTGATCATATTCACTGGCTTTAGGTGATGGGGACAGACAGGGACAAATGGGCCCCGCTGGTGAGCAGGACTGTGCACAGCTGATCTTTCAACAAGGATTAAATTAATTAAAATGATTCTTGCATCAGAAGAATCAATCTTTTTATTTGCTATCATCATATTGTTTATTAATTTTGAATGATGGCTAATTGGTACCACTGCTGTTTGGGTCATCTGGCTTGGTAATCTTCTTAAGAAGGCAGTCAAGAATGCATAATTTTAGTAGCTTAAACAGTGAGTGGGGCTGCAGGGGAGTTGGAAGAGGAGAAAAAAAATCACCCAGTTCACTTAGTACATTTCTAACAAAAGTAAACTGTACATGTAGGAACTATGGGAAAATTTTCAAATGTTAATTGCCCTGGTCACAGCAAACTAAAATGGACCAGATGCTTGAAAGAGTGTAAAATGAAGTAGCTTCATTGACGTCACTGTTTTTAAAGTCACATTCCAAGAAGTCTATAAATAAACAAGTACATTCAACCTTCTTCATAAAATTGGCCTGTATTATCAGTTGTGATACTATTATCTTTTACTGAATAAGGACAATGTAGTCAGTGTTGCACAGAACACAGAGGACAGTACAGTCTGCTCAAGAAGTTTACTCTCAATAACCAAGGTTTGGCAAATTATTAGAGACAAAGCTCACATAGGAACCAGTGCTGAACCCCACAGTCATATACCAGATAGAATATGGTGTTATGCCTGATGAAATATTTCAGGATTTGGCTCCAAATCAATAAACAATACAAAGCACAATAAGTAGATATGTGTAAATGGTCCTCTTAAAACCAATTATATTGATCTTGCAAGTACATTAAGGATGATTCAGTCCAAAAGGACAAGTTTTTAATGGTATTTAAGCACCTAAATATACAGCTACATGCCTAGTGGCATCTGAAGGAAGCTTAGTTGAATTAGGCACCTATTAAACATTATCTACATTTTAGAACTTCAAAAATCTGTTCCAAAAGTGACTCTCATAGCAAGAAAATATGATTAGAAGGGAGTGAGTGGTGCAGAGATTTTTTATGTTTAAAATATATCAGTAACACAGACTGAAAACTCGTCTGTAGTTTTATTACAGATACCCAATGTCTTAATCTCAGACAGTCAAACAGTACAGGCACTGAATCCCAGATGATATTTGGCACATTTTTCACATGCTATTTTTTGTAAAACAAGGGTAACTGACTATGTGGGACTCAAAATAGGGACTTGCTAAACATCTTAGATCGTTTTCACCTTCATTAAAGCAATTAAAGTAATTTTAATGGGTTCTGTGGTAAAAAAAAAAGATTCTTATTAATTATAAGGGGGAAAACTTAGAGTTTAAGAACATAGCAATTAGGATTTAAAGCACTGAGCACCCAATTACAGTTGAGTGCTGTGGATTTAAACCAGGGTAACTGATATGAGAATATGACTCACACTGAGCAGAACAGTGATGCCTCTTTCTTTTTTGCATAGTTATACTGTGTGTGTACACGCGTGCACGCAACTTGCAGGGAGAGAGAGAGAACACACACACATATACATATATATACACACACGTATATGGTACAAACATGCAAAAAAGAAAGAGGCATCACTGTTCTGCTCAGTCTGAGTCAGACTCATATCAATTACCCTGGCTTAAATCCCCAGGATTCAACTGTAACTGGGTACTTGGTGCTTAAATCCTAGCTGCTATGTGCTTAAACTCTAAATCGATATTTCATTTATATATACACACACACATGTATATTGAACAAAAATGAATGAAGCGTGAGCCACAAATTGTAATGCTTGCGGTCCAAGTACAACACCTTTTTCTATAGCTGGCAACAGGAGGCACTGCCCACACTATCTGACCACTTCTGGTTTTATCGAAAAAAAAGCTATGACTACATTCACTCTACTCTTTTTTCTCTAACTCACATGACGAGTGACACAGAACCCACTGCATTCCCTCAGGTGGGAACTCCCCCAGATATTGAAAAGTGAAGTTGAACCTCAGTCACTAAACCCAGTCTTTCTAATAGGATAAAACTACACCCTTCGTTTGATTGAAACTCTGCTTTTTCCCAGATTTTGGGTGTTAGGAAAGCCAGATACAGTCTTCGGACTGAGGCCAGCTACGTAGCACTTTGTAAATTTTAATCCAGCATGTTACATATACACTTTTTAAATTCAAAGTTATATGGGTATCTTCTTCTAGATGCAATAAGCAAGCAAACTAGTAGAGGGGGCATAGGACTAGGAGGAGCCAAATTTTGTTTCTTACTCTACTACTGCCCTCCTCTGCAATGAGAGGTAAGTCATCACTCTCTTCCTCTCTTTCTCCCTCAGCTTAACCCCTCCTCCCCATATATTTTTCATCCTCAGTTTCCTCATCTGCAGGTGTCTACATTGCATTTCATGGAAGTCCCAGAAAAGATACCCCTGATAGCACCCTGCCCACTGCTCCAGCTTGCAAGTAACAAAAACAGATATGCAGCAGTCTCTCCTGTGCTTAGAAGCAGTCCCTAAGGATGCCTCTAGTGGAAATTAATTGCTGCATTTCCACATGTGGCCCTTGCAAACATAAGCAAGTGGCTTGATCATGCTTAAAGCTTTTTCCCTTTGGAGACATGCCAGGGACATGCTGTTGACATACCCTGTGTGTCTTATGTTTTCTTAATGTAAAACACTATGTTAAGTATCATTATTACTCTCACAAATGCACTTCTTCAAACAATTATGAAATGTTTAATTTTTTCTCAGCTTTCTTAGAACAGAGATTCTCACCCTCATGAGACTTGAGACAACCCTCGCAAAATGCCAGTTTTTAGCTTTCACTCATTTTTTGACTATAGAAAAGTAACAGATAAATTCTTATGTTACAAAGAACTCAAGAAAACAACAGGTGAGAATGCTGTTGACACTATAGATTCCTATTTGCAATCTCTTGGTTGATTTTGTGACTCACATGTAGGTGCTTGTACACCAAATAGTGCTAATATTGTGAGGCACTTTGTGGCACCCTTAAAAGGATTTTACAGCACCCCAGGATGTTATTGGTTTAAGCCAGGCTGTCCAGCTTCTAAGCACCCAAGGGCCACATACCCTAGATGCTACATCAGTGGGGAACGGTACTAGGCATACCACATGGACACTCCCCACTACCACCCAGCATGGGCATTCCCCCTTCCACTGTTGCACTACATGGGCACTTTTTCTGCTGCTCCGTATGCAGCCCCAGACTCACCTCCAGCTCCCTGAGCTACTGCACTCCCCTGCCCCTGGGCCAAAGGCAGGAAGTGGCAGCCAAAGGAGGGAAGGGGAACTTGGACAGTCCCACCACTATTGCAGCCAGAGCGATGGGGTGAGCCGTAGCTGGGTGAGATCTCAGGTACTGCACATTAAACCCTCATGGGCTACATGAGACCCATGGGCTGCTTGTTGGACAGCCCTGGCTTAGATAATCACTCTTATAAAACTGTAAAACCTAAATGATATTAGGTCTTGCCCAGTTTGTTATATAAAGTATCAACTCATCCCCAGTAGGACAATCCCAACTCAGAGAGCCATCCCAACTCTAAACGTGGGAGTCTAGCCATTTCCTTATGTTTGCAGTCATAAAAGATATGTTGGTTAGAGGAGCCTTACTGCAATGTGTTATTTAGAGCTTTATTCCCAGATGTAAAAGAGGACTAAATTATTTCAAAAGGTCACAATGGTTATCTCTGTTTGGTTAGCCTTGGAATCATGTTTGTACTTTAAAAATCTTCATATTGTCTTCTATTTAGAGTCATCGGTGGATCTTTGGGTTAGTGCTTCCAAACTAAGTACACAAATAGATGTGAAAGCAAGTGTTGCCTTGCATTAATTTAATAATAAGGGTCGTCTTTACCTGTAAATTCAGCCCTTGAAAATTTTGTACACTTCAGTGCATTGGCATGCTTTGTTTTTATTGCCAAGGATACTTTAACATACTTTCCACTTCAGTCTGAGGATTTCATTCCACTTTACAAGCAGTAGTGATGCGAGCCTCACAATATAGCAGTAGTTAAGAATGGTCATTCCCATTTTAAATATATGGACACTGAGGCATACGGAGGTTGTATGACTTACCTAAGATCAAAAGGAAAGGCCAACGTAAAGCCAGGAAGAGAACCCAGTACAGTGATATGAGGAGCTAAAATGGTGGCCAGTATTTTCCCCAAAGGACAATATTAACATTAGCATGAACACAAAATACTCCGAGAACCATTTCACATATGACTACAAACATCCTAGGTACTTACCCACATACTACATTTTGCCACAGAGGGAATCCCTGATTTGTCACGGGAAACCTAAGGACAAGAGTTTTGCATATCTAAACCTTCTCCAAGACTAGTGCATATATTAAAAAAAATGAATAGATAAAGAGCAAGAAATCTGCAGAATCAAGAAGAGGTAACCACTCGTCCACGCAAAGCATCCATTAAAGCAGGAAGACCTAGAACGCTGAGATCTAACCCATTACACAGAACAAGCAAAGCTTCTCTCTCTAACCAATATGAATATTTCCTGGACAACATTTATATATAATGATCTATCGTGGCACAAGAGGGTCAAAGGCATTTGAAACTTCTGGTGTTTCAAAGTACTGTATCACATTTTTTTCTCCAGAATTTGATAGGACTCTTAAATAATTTGAGACCAGATTCCCACAGCAGTCTTTTCCATTAATTCAGACATAATTATAAAATGAACATTTTCTTTCAGCCTTCAAGAAGGAGTAGTTAGTTAAACAGATTAGATGACTGATGGCTATATGGACTTTTAATGGCATGCAAGCAAAAAGGAAAATGACATGGGAAAAGAAAACCAAGTTGCAGGGAGCTGAGACTTTATTTAAACACTGCTTATTGTTAATGTTCTCATATCTTTCTGGCAATTATGCCTTTCCTAGAACACATTTGGGTATTGTCAGGGTTTATTAAAAGAAACTCAACTTTTAAAGATTGTTATCAGTTTATACAGTGACAAGAGACCATGACAAGCTTTCTGGAATTCTTTGTCTCCAAATTCTTTTTGTCCCTCTAAATACTTTCTCTGTTGGAGAATGCACTGATTCCAAACAACCCTAATAGCTAAGTCCTCTAGCAAATGTTTTAAGTACCTAATTTTGAATAATACCTTGTCCTAGGAATTGGTCGGTTGTTAACCTTTAACCTTTTATACCGTCATGTGGGAGGAATCCTCTTAAAATTCTCCTTGTGGAGGATGTACAATGACTAGCAGTTAAGGCTATTTGACCTCAGGATTTTCTACAGACAACTTCTGAACATCATCTTCTCATGTCTTTCTGATGCTTCAACTAACTCCTAAAATATTGGCTCATAGAAATATTTATTTTAGAATAGTTTCCAATTTTTATGTTCCTAGACAGGATGTAGGGGTCTAATTGTTCATTAAAAACCCCCTCCCAATTATTTAAGGGAAGATTAAAAAAAACACCTAAAGGAAATAGGCAAGATAGGCTCTAAATTCCCATTTACTTTCAATGGGCTTTTCAGTGGTCTAACTGCTTTTGAAAAATAGACCCATTATTTAGTAAAGCTTTCAGAAACAGAGGGTAGGGAAAGGGGATGACTTGTGTATAGAGATGCCTATCAAAACCTCCAATATATTCTATTCCATAATACAGAAACAAAAGGAAACAATTACAATTTAAAAAATTCTTTGTAATGCAGATAGAAGAAGTCACATATATAATTAATATATCTAGTTAAATTGTGGACATTGCCACAGAATATGAATGACAAAAAGAATAGGTAAACTTTATGAGGTTTAAGGATATATATGGAAAAAAATAGCACCTGCAGCTAACCTCCAATGGATAAAATAAAAGTTGTTTCTTATGCTTTTGGGTAGAGGTTAACCACTGCTTGCAGGTGTGTGAGAAAAGGAAGACAGCTTTTCCCCAAGGTGAGATTTCAGTGCATTACAGATCTGATTTGGTTTTGGTTTTTTTGCCTCCAGTATCTATCACTGAAAAATCTAAGCAACACTCAACAAGATGTGCAGAATCAGACTTAGTGTAGTTTTGTTGCACATCCCATCGACAATCATGACAGCACCGTGTAAAGCAATTTATCTGGCAATAGAATTGTGACCAAAACAAATGCCAAACTAAGGTTGGAGCTTCACGCTGTGTGTTTTTAATAGAGCTGGACAAAATTACACCTGGGAAAACTTTTCTTTAAAAAATTTATGGTTTTATTGAAACCAAAGTTTTTCATGCAAAAAATGTCAGTTCAGGAGGAAAACAGCAGTTTTCCTTCAGGAAGTTTTGAACAGACATTTTTGTGTAATTATGACTTAAAATATCTTTTGTTTTGTTTTGTGGGTTGTTAGTTTAAAAAAATAACACTGAAAATTTAAATGTAAATGAAAACCAAAAGTTTAGTTGGCTTTGAAATGTTTCATTTTTGTTTTGGAACAGGAAACCGAAACCAAAGCAACAGTTTAAGTTAAAATAAAAATATATTTTTGCTTTCTTTAGGAATATCAATTTGAAACAAATGTTTCCATTTTGAGTGAGTCAGAAACTTTCCTTAGGAAAGCTGCATTTTTATTTAAAAAAATCAATTTCTTCTCAGGTCAAATTTAAGTTTCCTGACCATTTTACTTTTTAATGGGCAAATGTGAATAAATGCAAGCACCCCAAATTTTCAGAGAGGTCAAGTGTAAATTTAACATACCTAAAATTTAGATAATTCTTATCTTATGTTTTGGTCTTGCTTCTGATTGAAAGATGGTAAAAAGATATTTGGTCTCATCAAACCTAATTCATTCTGCTGTGACAAAATATGACAGGTAGATACCTGATTCTGTTAAAGTAAGGACGTTTTTCCATTGACTTCAACAGAATTCGAGTTTTATCCAGGAATGTAACACTGTCTTAAGCCATGAACAGAAAGTTCCATTGGTAAGGAAGAGTCCAATGTTTTTGGTTGAGCATAAGCAACAATTTAACCACACCTTTACTGTCTTGGGGGTAAGGAATATATTTTGTAGATTTTAAAGAGGAAGAGGAATGGACTTTTGGCAGATTTAGAAAGGAAGGCCAGGAAACCATAAAGGTTTTTGATTTTTTCCTAAACAAGTGTGGGCGAAACGTGAATAAATCCAAACATCTCAAACTTTCAGAGAGTTCAAATATAAATTTCAAATACCCACTGGCTAAGTACAGACAGTCAAAAAGCTTGAGGCTGAATTGATTCAATCTTCACAGGTTAGTCTAAGGTGTGTATAATGAACTGATAAGCAAGTGAACGGACATTCACTTTTGATATGGGAAATGTAGCCAACATGCCTGCAGTGGCCCGGGCCAGAAGTTGGGGGGTGCTAGAGCATGCTTCCCTGTTCAGTTGGAACAGACAGCTTGGGCCAAGGCTAGCCCATCCACCCTGCAAAGGGAGGTTTGCGGGGGAGGTACAAAGCATCCTGGGATGTTGGGGGACTGTGAGTTAACTTGAACCTGGAGGGGACCATAGACAGAAGTTCAATAAACTGATTTAACTTAAATCAGTTAAGTCTAATACTACATCCACCCACGTTTATCTTAACTGGTTTCAGCCATTTCTAAAGTGGTTTAAGTGTGCTGAATTTCTGTTGTGTTACAGATTTGAATCATTTTCAGATCACATACACAGGTTTATGTGAATTTTCTGTCCCTAGCCACTATCATCTTTGAGGCCTGTACAGAAGAGAGTCCAGGTTGGATTCCAAGTTTGGATCCAGAATTTTGATTTGAACCTGTTTCCAGATTAGGGAAAATCTTCCTTTCAAAAATCTTTCTTCTGCAAGGAAAAGTAAAATATATCTTGAAACATACAGTTAACTGTTTTGGTAGCCTGACAACAAAACACTCTTAGCCCATGCATTGGTGTAGTATGTTAAAAGTCAATAAGTACAATGACTGCTTATCTTTCTATGAATATTTTTGTTTCCATGATCTAATTTAAAAAATGAACCCCATAGTAAATCCAGCAGCTGTAGATAGATATTGGCATCTGAAACCCACATTGAAAATCTCTCAAGGGGGCTGATTCATAAAAAAGCTATGTGTCCTGTTTTTTTTTCCTCCTCACTTGATATGGGAAAAATTGTAGAACACAGAGCTCTTAAGAACTAGTATATTTTTTATGATTCATTTGACCCCCCACAGCATTTGTGGACAAAAATTACCATCTCAATGAAAAGAAAGTAGGGACATACAATGTTAACCATGTATAAAAGACTACTAACAAAAGCTATTCAATAATCTAAAATCCATAAATTAAGGTTACTGAAACTATAGCTCCATTGAACTCAGGCAACATAATTATGACACTCAGTTTGTCTCTTAAGCCAAAGAATTAGCACTTGCAAAAAAGTACTGAACTAGCACTGCTTATAAAATAATAAAAGTATACAAATAAGCATCATATTCCCATGGATCAGGCATGAGATGCAGACCTCCAACTGGCATTCATTTCTACTGGTGGCAATTTTTCAGAAATTTCCACTGCTATATATCATTCTGGGAGAAGAAATAGTACAGGTGTTCAGGTGGCAGCTGCCCCCTCTCCTCAGGTCTCCACAGAGAAAATTGACTCCCATTCTGAGGAAGGCATGGGGAGCAACCCCATCCCAGGGGGGACTGGAGCAGTGGGCCAAAGCCCCTAGTCATTTCCCAGACTGGAGACCCTAAGTCTGGGGAGCCAGCAGAAAATACCTATTCGTACAAAGTGGGTAAAGCAGCGGGACTGCTGGCACAGGATCTTGAAAGTGTCCATGTGGGATAGGGGACCTTTTCCCCTCTTTGGCATTTTCAAGACAGGCCCAGCAGCCTCCCTGCCCCCATCGTTGAATGAATGCTTTTATGATTCTCATTTCTACTAGAAGGGTGGTGATTCTCCCAGTAGAAATGTAACACCTGCACAAGGCCATAAATGTAATTTGGGAGTGCTTAGCATCTGTCTAAGAAGTAATACTGTTATTCTGGACAATATACTGTTGTTGTCTCCTTCATAGATGGCATTTACCCTCGGAGAAGTCGTAGCAAAGAGCAGTTAAGGTAGCATAGGGAACTGTGGTAAATTGTGACAAATACTCATGACTATTTGCACATTCATTTACACAACATTTCTTTTTTGGAATCCCATACAGGTATACTTTCCTAGAAAAATTAAGGCAGCTTCTCTCCTTACATACTGCATACATTGTCTTCCAAGTACATCAAACACATATCTTGTATAAAAGTGATTCATTACTTCCATACCACTACACCCTAACAAGTGCAAAAACAGTTATTTTGTCTCTATGAACAGCTGCCATTTCCATTTTTACAGTGTCATCAAATATGATTGTTTTATGTTCACAACAGCTGATTTTTCTATCTCAGATCTGTTCTGCCAAAGATTCTCCCCCCCATATCTTGTGCATTCACATAACCAGAATAAATCAGACTCATGCACCCTTTATTCCTACATGCAGTAGATCAATAAACATTCATCATCACTGCCTGGTGCCCAGCATGATCCCACAACAATGTTTTATGGAAAATACATTTTAATTTGTTCTAATAAAGCTTCTCGTTAAGCATTTCTTGTTCCATTTTTCTGTAGGTCTATCCTGTGATAAAGTGCCTAGTATCTTACCAGATTAAGTATTTTGTGATTACAACTACTGCATAGATAAGATTGTTTCAAACTGGATATACTTTGTCATGAATCAATACTTCAGGTTAATTACAAAACCATAAAATAAAGAACAATTATAAAATATAGGGGGCTATGAGATGATGTTTTCTGCAGTAAAAGTTCTATGCATGATGCATGCAATGTAGACAAATTTTGTTATTATTTTAATACAGCTCCACTCTACTTACATTCCTCATTCAAATTTACTTTCTTCTGAAAGCCCCAGGGCCACTACTGGCCATGACCAGTGCAAGTCAAAACTATGAAAATAGAACAATAAACAAACAGAATGGTAATGTTCAATGAAATACCTTTCTCTCCTTCTTCCCAATGTGTCTGGTCTGATCCATGTCTACAAAAGATATTAGAACTGGGACAGTCTTTACAGTTTGCACAGCACTCAGTACACCCTCAAGAAATAATAAATAAATAAAATAAATATAAATATAAATAAAATATTGTGGTAAATAATGATGATGCTGTGTGAACACAACAGGAACAGAAAAACAACAGTCAGGCACATAGGCAATATTCAGAATGTGATGCTAACCTTCCCTATATTCAGCAGTGCTAATTTGCGAAGTGTTGGTCTGATCTATGTTTGAATTTCAAATGCATTAGAATTCAGAGACAACTTTGGGACCTCGTTTTAAAATATATGATTAAATTAGCTTCAAATCAGAACAGGTGGACAGTGTACATATGTGCACTGCAATCTAACTTCAGGCCTCTGGTTTTGGATACTTCTTGCCTTAATTTCTGTGCCTAAGTTTGTAATACGGGCATGATAAGCCTTTGTTTCAGTCCCTGCCTCAGAGACAGACAGACACACACACACACACACACACAAAATATTCACTAGTTGGGGGGGTTTTCTAGAGTGTACTTGAGGTACTCAGTGTTTAGGGAGATCAAATAAAATGTGTATATATGCATATGCACACTTGGCAGTCATCTCTTTGCTCTAAACTGGCCTGTGTATACCTGGCTAAAATTTAGGCATCAAAATTTGGAAATTCTGACCTAAGTGATTTGTCCAAATGTTATAAAGCAAGTCAGTTAGTTCCTCTTTTTTAAGTGGTGGGGAGGAGGGACAGTGAGCTGCTTTGAAACCTTGGA
Source organism: Crocodylus porosus (assembly GCF_001723895.1). Taxonomy (NCBI): domain Eukaryota; kingdom Metazoa; phylum Chordata; order Crocodylia; family Crocodylidae; genus Crocodylus; species Crocodylus porosus. Next base: position 29,408,481 of record NW_017728947.1, read on the forward strand.
GCATCCACAGTACAAGCTGAAACCTAAGTCAAATTATTTATTGAATAGTCCATTTTCTGCCAAATATTCCTTTTAAGCTGAATGATACTGCATATTTTGTTCCCACCACATACCCTGTTAAGCTATTGTCCCTTTGATAGAGAAGAGAGTTGGTTACTTGTGACCAGAAGAAAATAGAGGTTAAATGTATGACTGTGCTTTATGCTTTACTCAGCAAAGTATGTGAAAAGTCCATATAAATGGTAAATAACACTTAATTAAATTCATCCTTTAACCTCCCCATGGAAAGTTTCCCAGGCAAAGGGAGGAAAAAAGAAATCATCATTTCAGTCACGTGTCTTCATGTATGGCTAAATACCAAATCAACCGGATTTATTAACTTCATATCTAACAGCAAGGAGTTTGTGTCAGACCTACCACAGTACTAATAGATCTCCTACTGGGCCACAAACACTAGTACAAATGGCAGGGCTGAGAGCACAATCACAGCATGAATGGGCCTAAATTAGTCAGTGCCTAATAACCAGTTTACTAACACCTGTATTAGTACTGTATCACTGTGGGGAGGACTGCTGTTAGACAAGCCATAATCCCATAAGCTTGTCATTTGCATATCCTTCATTAACTGATTAAAACCTGAAGGAGGCAGGTTTTTGCAGCTGGTGGGTCCATTCCAACACTCAGTCTGCCTGGGTGGCTTGATAATGAAGTAATGTTGGTGAATGTGAGGTTTATATGTATGGAAGGGATTAAGAGTATTAGAATTTGTGTGAACCGATGTTGCCATATTCTCTCCACTGGATCACAGTAATTGGATGGGAGGAGCAAGAGTGGATCCATTAGTTTTGTCTGTTTGCTCAGGAGCTGGGTGCTAGAGATTCAATTTTGCTTCCTTTTGCTCCTTTGCTTTTGTGAAGGATGTCTGCTTTGTCTGGGCTAGCCCTTAGCACCTCTGTACACTACCCACACTAAGGCGATTCAGCTACAAAGAAGAAACCTCAGAGAATGTGAAGACAGCCAGTATAAAATGCATCCTAGCTTCAAGTACTACTTGAGGGCAGCACAATCCTGCCTAGTCCAATCCTGGGAGAGAAAGCAGGAGATAATTGAAATCTATAAACACCTCTGGAGTCTTTTTATTATTTTATTAGTTCTCCACATTTGGGCTTAACAAACCTTAGCATCAAAGAAGCCGAGAGCTCCTTACAAGGAAACTGAATGGTTTTAAATTTCGGCGACTTAAGAAGCGATTGTTGTGAGTATCTGTTGGGTTTGCATAACTTTAATACAAAAAAATCCATTTCCTATGTTATTTGTACAGCTGGAGTAATCACTGTGTGTGACTGATGATGTAAAAAAATGCAACATTATCTCTCCCATAGATCCAACAATGCACTTCCAATAATGTTGTTTAGAAAACCTACTAAGCAGTTCTGAAATCCTTGAAGCTAAAGATTTCTGCAAGCAATGTACATTTAACAGAAACACAGTGTTTTCCAAACAATGAGATGGTAGATATTTTAATATAGCAATATCACAAGTTTACTAAGCATAGCCCAGCTCTACCACCTGTAATTTAAAACTGAAAGATTATTTAAATTAAACTGTGATGAGCACAAAATATTGTTGCACTAGAAAACAAACACATTGAAACATCATTCAAAGAACACACTTTCTGTTATTTTTTCCCTTGTAATTGTGTCTACTGACTCCAAACTAAAAACAAAAACTCTCTACATTAAATATTGCTATGTTCACACCAGTAAAATGAATATTAATTTTACAACATGATCTTTATTTAGTGCTGTTCTAACCAATGAAAAACTGTTTGAGAAAGATTAGTAAAAACTTCCTAGTCCTTATAGATAAAACAAAAATTAACAATTATATTAAGATAAAAATCATTGTGTTACTCCATACTTAATCTGCTGTAACATAACATCAATAACAAAACCAATAGCTCTCTATGTGAAACAGTAGTAACATAGACTGCATATATTAAAACAAAGCCCTGATCTGTGCTAAAAACTACATTTAAAACAATAAAAAGATTCTTTGAAGTAGTTTGCTCATTTTTACTGAGACCATTTTATGCAACTAATGTAACTGAAGGATTTCCTTTAGATTCTGCTCAGTTTTACTTTCTGGTTCTTGTGCACATGCTCAGTATTGTTCTTGTTGGTAACACTAGGGAAATGTTTAAATCAGAGAGTTACCTTCCAGTTCTGTTGGGGTGGTTTAAGAACAGTGAATCCTACATCTGGGCAGTTGGATTAGATCAGAGGTGTCAAACTCATCTAGCCCCCAGAGCTGGACTTCCTCCAGAGTGGTGTAGGGCTGGATCCACAGACTGGATGACTGGTCTGTGGGTGGCCCTATGGATCAAAATGAGTCCACAGATCTGTACCTCCCACCTCTGCACCCTGCTCCATACCAGATCCCATGCACATGACACTTGTTCCAGTCAATCTGGGACACATGCTTCATGCAGCACCTGCTCTAGAGCAGATGAGGTGTGTGCTGGGTACAGTACAGGTCCCAGGCTGGACATGGCAGGCACATGCTGGAGTATGGGTCAAATCTGGACCCAGGGGCAGCACTGGGGGCTGTCAAACAGGGCTCTGCAGGCTGGATCCAACCCACAGGCTGTGTCTTTGACACTCCTGGATTAGATGACCTTTGAGATCCTTCCAACTGCTGTGACTGTGATTTTATGAGATATTCCTAAACCTAAGTTAAACTCCAGCTCCAAACTTTTTGAACCCAGTTATTCCTACATCTGAAATGACCTCTGCTTAGGGGTTTGGAAGTAGAAGAGGTACATCAGCTACCCTACTTCAGGCTATTAGGGGGATTCAGCAGCCCCAAGTACAGGCAAGAGCAGGGTGAAAGCTGCCCTATCTGTCTGGCAGCCTCACCCTTAAAAAGCTGTTGTGCCTCCAAGAATTGCAGTTTTCTAGCCACGCTCTTGAGAACACCTCCAATACATATACTTTGCCATAGACTACTGTGGTAGGTACACAGAGCTGGGTATATTGGCACTATTCCATTCAATGATTTTTTCAATGTGCTTGTGAACAGATCTCTCAAGTTTTACCTTGCCTTGAAGTAGGGGCCAGTTTTGTGTTTTATTCTCATGCATTTTTTTATATACACTGCTGGTGTGAGCTACACAATGGATTCTGTGGGGAGGGAAGAGAAGGGAGACCAGACAGACAGGAAGAACAAAGCTGATGCTGAAAGAAAGTTCTTTAAATATCCCTACATGTTTTTTGTTTTTCTGCTTACATTTTTTTAAAGCACAAAAGCTAGATTTGGGCAAACTACCTGACAAATATTTTGCATTACAATTCTATGCAACACAAGATGGATAAATCCATCAGCATAAACCCTTCTCCATAACTCCACTTCATTTAACAAAGCCTAGAAAACACTGAGAACAATTGGTTCCCCCTTTGGTTTCACCTGCTCTTCACAAAAATTTCTAGCCAGAATACACAAAACAGGTGAATGGCTTGGATCCTGCATCCAAAAATGGAGGAATTTCAGCAACAAGCTCAAGTAATCACTTCTATGGTGTGATGCCAATGCCTTTGCCTTTCTTTATTTTTCTGCAAGACTTAAGTACTACTAAGAGGAAGTCAGCTGTCATCTAGATATAACAGTGCAGCCGCTCTGACAATGCCAGACTTGGGTAAAACTTACCAGCCTTATCTCTGAGTAAACCTTGTAAATATTGGACTAGCCCTGTAAGTCACTCAACCAATTATTACCTCATTGATTATTGTGGAACAATAAGGATAGCCAAACCATTGCCTAAAAGACAACACAAGTTTGTCTAAATATGGTACTTCTAAAAAATTACATTCAAAAGGGACATATGACAGGAAACACAGTTCGCATCCAGTAGTATTCTTGGTGCCCAACTCTGTTTTGAAATAGGCCACAAATCTCCTTTGCCATGTTTACCTTGGTCAAGATCTGAAAACTAGTTCATAGGGAAGATGGATCAAATTTCTGTTCCCACTAAGGTCCCAGTCCTCTGACAAATAGTCATACTCAGAACAGCTGTCCCATTAAGTTCAGGCCCATAGGGATAAATGCAGATAGGCAATTCAAATTGGTCAAACCACTGCCTTTTAAATATCCCTGTGTAAATATAAACTAGAAGCTTCTCGCTTCATCAGCAATCCCATTCTGTTTACTTAGCTAATCCTTTCCCGTGCATTAATGTCAGAGACATCTTACACCTGCAGTGCATTCAGGAGGGGTTTACAGAAGTGGTTGTCTACAGAAGTAGGAGACTGAATCAATATCCCTTCCAATCCTAAATTCCTGTGAAAATGAAATAAATCTGAACACTGGATTCAAGCACCTGAAGTTTGGGAGAACAGATCAATATTGCATAATTAAAAACAGAGCAGTGTATACAGTACTTGGAGACTTTTTTAAATAGAAGGGTTTTCATAAAAATACACCTTAGGGGCATCTCTGTAAATTTCTCTCCCAGTCCCAAATTCACATTTGAAAAAATAACCATCACTCATTGCTCCCATCTGGGAGCACCGAAGACCAATGATTAGGTAGACTAGAAGGCTTAGGAGCAGCTGCAAGCAACTCAGCAGCAGATCTGACCACTCTTCCCCAGTACCTATCTTAAACTCTTTGGAGACAATAAACCCGAACTTGGCCCTCTGAAGCAAATAATCCTGGCCCCTTCACTTCTGCTTGCATGTGCTAGTTTCAGGTACATGCACATGCAAGCAGAAGTGAAGGAGCAAGGATTATTTTATTGGTAGTGAATTCAAGGTCTGGAGGGAAGCTAGGTAGTCATGCCATGAGATTTTAAGAAGGGGAATGTTCAACAGAGCTGGATGCTGTAAACTCCATCCTAGGTTACAGTATGGTCAACTGTTATGACACCGAAAAAGGTCCAGCAACAGAAATATATTTATCCCTTTTAAAAGACAAAAAGGTTATTTCACTTGCATTGCATATCACTGAAACCCTAGTCATGTACCAGTCCAGGTTTCTTATAGGCACAAGTGCCAGAAATCTAGCTCCGCCTTCAGATAGTTTTAGCCATGTAAATAACACTTTAAGCCACTTACATGAAGTTTAGGTCTAGCTTTCCTTAGGAGTCATAGTTCCACCCTGTAAATCAGAGGTCCAAAAACCTAATTGTTGGGGCAGTTGCCTAAGGAGTGGGAATCAGGTTCTTGGTTTCAGTCAGCCAGAGGGGATTGAACCTTCATGTCCAGGTTCCCAGCAAAAGGTTCAAATATAAGTACCCAAGACAGATATTGCCCTGTGATGATCTGGAAAAAAAATCACTCTGTGAAATTTATGAATTCTGGTTGATTTTATGAAACTTCTGCATCACTGATGGCTTCTATTCAAATAGGAGCATACTATGATGACCACTTCTTAGATAAACCTATTCTTCTCCATCTTTCTTGCATGCTCATAGAAAACCCTAAGCAGAAGAACAAATCTGAATTTTAAACTGAGTCTTTAAAAAAGGGCAGGATTCAGTGGAAGAAGGATAACTCCAAGAGACCCATAGAGATATAGGAAGAAGTAGCAGGAAAGACAAAAAGGGGGTTCTGATAGCTACAGGACCAGGGAAACAAGGGAAGTAGCTACAGAAAGAGAAGTAGATCAACTCTGTGATTCAGGAGGAACGATGCACAGCAGTGGAAGGCTGTGCACTCCATAGACTCTGACCCAAGCTGAAAGAATGCTCAAGTATGGTTAAGAAAACTGAAGGAAAATGTTGTATGGGCGTTTCGTCTAGATCTTTATATTTCTTGCGCTGTTTAAAATAAAAAAGTGGTTGTTTTGGAACACTTAAAGCCCGGCTTTGTCTGTTTCTACTGCCATGTCCCCGAAGAGAAGAATTGTAACTTAGAATGCTTGCAAGACTCAAGTGCTTAAGCATCTGCCACGTCCTGAGGAATTTCAGGCATCCAGTCTGAGATTTCTATTCCACAAATAGATAGTTGACCAAGAGCCCAGAGAGGCAAAGGATAAGAGGCAATACCCACTGAACCAGTGAGTGAGACCCAAACCGATAAGCCTGGTGAATGGACTCTCTCTTTCCCCTGAGCTCAAAACATCCTAATCCCTGGACTATACTCCTTCTCCTTTGCCAGGAGAGTAAGTGGCCCATGACATGCTAAGCATTGTGGCCATTTGAATTCCACATGACAGTCCCATAAATACAATTTTTACAAATAACCTATAGATGTAAATTTGCCAACTACGGATCCAGCAGACCAAAGATCCTTGTGAGATTTGACATTTACCACCATGAGACATCAGGACTTTCAAAAAGTCCTGAAAGGTGTTGTTTACTTCTTAGCACTGAGGCAACTCAGTATCTCTCAGAATTAGGTCATTCGACAGTGAGATGACCAAGTAGTCTATAAGTAATCATTGTTATTCATAAATACATATTTATATTATTCATGGGACGTTTCTCACAAGCAGTCTGACTATTCACCAAAAGATGCAGGTTCTGCTGACAAGAAAGAGTAAGAGAAAGATTCCAAATGAATCATGTTACGGTGTCACTGTGCTGGATTCCAGAACACGTGACAATGCTCCCTGTTTTTTGTCAGAATCATTTTATAATGCTGCATACACATTAAGCTGATGTACCAACACTAATGTACCATGCCCTTCTTGGAGCTAGAATTATAAAACCTCTCATAAAAATAAACAGCTTTGTTGCCGGACCCATGAATAAAAATCTCACAGATGCAAATCATTCATCACATAATTTATTGAAGTAATTACTAAACTGTTTTTTTAAATTTTATTGTGGTTATGTTATGCTCCTTTGTGCACAGATGGACAGCAGTTGCCTACTGTCAAACCCACTCAGCACCTCACAGGAGCAGGGCCTGATAAAACAAAAATCAGTCAATGTGCCATTGCTTCACCACAGTTAATAATTCTGTTGCTACTTAGAGCTGGCATGCATGTGTGTGCACACGCACAGACCCGCCTCCAGCTAGTGGTTATTTGAGAGGCTGGATGGTCTCCATTGACTCATGCTTAAGCAGAACCTGATTCTGGAACCAGAAGAAAGGAAACATTCAACCTTATAAAAAAGTTCTATTTTCTTGCCCTCAGAGCAACAATGTGATTAAATTGCAATTGTTGGATAATGATAACAGAGTAAAATAAAGATTTATGGGGAAAACAATCATGCATTTTCTCATTCAGATTTAACTTACCAAACTGACGTAGGCTTGAAAGCAGAAGTAATTTTTCACAATTCTATTTTCTTTTTGAATGTTTTGAATTTTACCAGGCTTGGTCAATTTCCCTTCTGTTTCTAGATAATTTTACTTTGCATTTCTCAAGCATATACAATAAGCTTGAGAAATGTTTTAAGGTTTTTAGCAGTATTAATATTTAGTTCCCTACCTCTCACCCACACATACACTCACTCATACACATACAATTACATTAAAAATAAGCATGGAAACATTTCTGTAACAAATCCTAACACAGCCAAAACTCCATAGCACAACTGAACCCTATGATTATAGACAGCTGGTGAATATCCTTATTATATGTAAGACTATTAGGGCTATAAATGCATACTTGGCTAACAAGACTGCAGAAGACATCACTACTATGAGAGAGCCTCTAATTACTCTTTTCTAAATTGGATGAATATATGTAGGCGAGGGAGTTACAGCGTAGTGAGAAACTCCTATCCTTCCTCTTTCCTTTGGCACAAGGCCTTTTGCTCCTTAGCGTAGCATTATATACAAAGGTGACCATTTAATTAAGGGCCATTTAATTATGTAGATGGCCCAACTGTGCTGATCTTCATAAAGCAGCAAATCTTTTAGCCAGGAGATATTTCTGTTTGAAAATTTAAGATTGCATACTCTGAAAGCTGCACAGCAGTTTAGCAAGTGATTCCTTTTGATTTTGACGACCAATGAGTGGCCAATACTCCTGTAAAATGTTTAGACTATTTAGTGCAATATTTAGAATATTTAGAAAATTAATTACATTTTCTTTGATCTAAATGTGTCCTGTGTTAGAATGATGGAGGCTAGGGACCGATATTACACATAAATTGATTTAAGTAATCAGAAACTGGTTTAAACTCATAACAGAACAGATATTCATGGGTGACTGGTGCCTCCTAATACTGGGGGAGGGGGGAGGGGGCACCAGCGACTGATCTCTGAGTGGGGAGCCTGGGGCAGAGGGCGAAAAAAAATTGGGGGGGTGAGAAAGTCTGCAGGGGAAGGGGCGAGGGGAGGGGAAAGGGCCATGGTGGGGAGGGAGCGAGGTTGGGGCAGGCAGGGATCAGGATCGGGGTCACGGTCTGCTGCAACCATGCAGCTGCCCCTTCCCCCACACCAGAGGTCATTGCCTGATACTGGTGTTCACTGCCCTGCAGCCCTGCACTGGCCCTAGCTGCCTCCCTGCACCGACCGTGGTCTGGCCCCCACCCTGCCCCTCCCGGGGGTGCCCAGAGCTGGAGCAGGACCAGCCTCAGCTGCAGCACCATGCCAAAGGAGATGAAGCTCCCAGGACCTCTGCCTCACTCCACACTGCCTAAGTCATCCCCGGAGACTCCTGCAGAGTTGTGGTGCTGGTGAGCCAAGGGGGACACATAGTGCCCCCGCCCCATGCTCTCCAGATCTTTGCGTGGGGCAGCTACAGCTGTGAGGTGAGCTGGGCTCTGCCTGCTCCGTGCCTCACTGCAGCCTTTGAAAGCAGTGCATTGCCATGTATGCCCCACCACTGGTGGGCCGGGCAGCAAGACACATGGCCTCACAGCTGCAGCTGCCCGTGCCCATGCAAAGATGCAGGGGGGACGTGTGCCCCCCTTGGTTCTCCATCACGATGACTCTGCAGGAGCTTCTGGGCTCCTCTTGTCCCATGACCTGACCCGGCCGGGGCTCCATTCACCGTGAATAGGGCCCTGACTGGGCTGTGTTGTGGGGTAATCAGAGCCCAGCGGCTTGTCCGGGGCCACAGCGTGTTGGAGCCAAGGGGTTGGGGGAACGTGCCGCCCCCTACCACGGCTCCCCTGCAGTGCATGCAGTGGCAGGAGCCACCGGGCTCCAACTGCCTCACAACCAGGTCCGGCCAGGGCTTCATTTATAAGCCAAGTTGTGGGACAGTCCCCACAGTGCAGCAGGGAGTGGAGCAGGGGTGGGGATGAATGATTTGCCCCTACCCCACCCCCTCCTGCATTGTGGGGGTCTTGATCTCTCCCCCACCCCTGCCACCCCAAGAAACCCTACTTACCTGCCTGTACCTGCTGTGCTGGGCCAGCTGCAAGCCAGGCATGCCCCTCCCCCCTGCTGCAGCAGCCCGCAGCCAGGTTGCCTGATGGCAGCATCAGCGGCACTTCTCAGAAGGGAGCATAGCCAATCTCAGGGGGTGCAGGTGCACCCATGTAAACCCCTTACACATCACCAATGCAGACATTCAGTGCACATAAACCAGTTTGAAAATGGCCAAAACCAGTTTGAGATAAACCTGGTTGAATGTAGTATCAGACACAACCGATTTAGCTCAAATCACTCTATGCAATGTCTGTCCCAGACCTCTGCTGGTTTAAGAAAAGCATACATCCCCAGCAGCCCAGCATGCCCTCTGGGCAGGGCTCTGCTCCATGGCTGGGCTGGCTCCTCCCCTCTGCTCTCAAGCCAGAGCAGAGATGGGACATGGTGAGACACCGGGCAACATGGCCCTGTCAAGACAAAGTGGGCAGGGAGGTGATTAATTCTTCCCTCCTTCCCCTCCTTACCCACCACAGCCAGGGTCTGCCAGTCAGCTGGGAAGCAGAGGAAAGGGGGCTGTGGTGGTGGCCCCTGGGACTGGCAGACCCTGGCTGCAGAGCAGAAGGGACCAGAAGGTACCGAGGGAGGAATTAAACCTTCTCCCTGCTCCCTTCACCTTAATGGGGCCATGTCAGGATGGTTGTCCCATGGGGCGGGGGGGGGGGGGGGGCTCTGTTCTATGCTCCCTTCCCTGCTCCCTTCCTGCAGGAGCCTCCCCTCCCCACCCCGTGGTGGTGGGTGGTAGGGGGAGGAGAAGGGGGAATGGGGGGGAAATTTCCCCCCCACTGAACAAAGCCCCCCCAACCTGGGGGGGGGAAGTGTACCCATCCAGTGCCGGGCAGCCTGCACAGAGTCCTCACCCCTGCCCTTTGGTGGTGGGGGTAGGGGGAGGAGGAGGAGGAGGAGGGGGAAGAGTACCTCCCAGCATGGAACAGAGCTCACATCCCTGCCCTGTGGGGGGCAGGGGGGTGGGGAAGAGTCCCCATCTGGGGCCAGGCAGCATCACATGGAGCCCCTGCTCCCCATCCAACCCCTCAGTGGTGAGGGAGAAGCAGGGGGAAGAGCCCCCCTCCACGGCCAAACAGCTTTGCAGTGCCCCCCTCTACACCCCACAATGGTGGGTGGGGGGGAGGAGGACTAGGAGGGGGAAGAACTGCCCCAGCACCAAACAGAGCCTCCCTCCCCACGTCCCTGGGTGTGGGAGGTGAGGGAGGAGGGGGAAGTGCTCCCCTCTAGGGCGGGCAGCCCTGTGTGTGGGGATTGCTCCCACCTAACAGAGAGCCACTGGGGTGGACAGAACTCTCCCCTCCTTCTGCTCCTCCCCCTCCGCCCCCAACTCAGCAGATGCTCCCTCTTCCCCCACCCTCCAAACCCTGCAGGCTGATGCGGGGTTTAAACCCCTCTAACTCAGGCCGGCCAGGGCCTGGTCATACCCCCTTCAGCTCAGCTACTCTGTTGGAATGGAAGTGCTGCTCTAGTGCCCCTGGGCTTCTGGCCTGAGCCACTACAGGCATGTACCACATGTCTATCCACTTGCAAACCAGGTCACTCTCTGCTGGTTAGACTAACCTGCAAAGACTGAATCAATTCAGGCTTGGTCTTTTTGAATGTCTGTCCCTAGCCTAAGTGTTCTTTGCTAATGTACATACAACTCCAAAAGACTATTGCATTCCATGGCCTTAATCAAATACATATTTAAAAATGTTCTAAGTATGTATGAAATAATAGATTTCAGTAGCTCTTTAGCTAGATTTTGTTGTATCAATATGCAAGGCTGTTATGAAAAGTCACCTCATTTTCATTCAAATCCCATCTTAAGCTTCTATCAAGAAGCCCCTTGATGAAAATCCACCAAAGTGAGAACTGCGTTGACCAAATCTCCAGATCTCTGGACTGTGACATTGGGTTGTCCATACTGTTGTCCATTTTGTCAGATTTTGAGCCAATCAGAGATCATTTCTTCTATTTACTGTACAACACTGAGAACACTGATGTTAGACAAAACAAATTAATTGCTGAGTTTCTAATCACCTTCATCAAAAAGTCCAAAGCTTTGTATAATACATGGGATCCCAATAGTAATTCCTCGACTGAGTTCCAGAGGAAGGCCTGAGATTTCTATCTGAGCAGGAACTATACCCAAACTCTCCAAATGTAATCGTTAGTCTACTGAGGAAAGGTAGGGCCCAGGGGCTGGCTCAGAGTTCAGGAGCCACACTGCCAAATCCAGAGGGAAATACAGGGGCAGAGTCCATAACACAGTCCAGGGTTAGGATTCAGGGATCAGATGCCAAGTTACCTAATCCAAGAGACAATCTGTCAAGCAAAGCTTAAGAGCATAGACAAACCAGAGTCAGAAGCCAGGAAATAGACCCACAGGAAAATCCAAAGTCAAAGTAAGGACCAAACTAAAACCAGGATCAGGAACCAGCAAAACCAGAGTGCTGGAACCAGGGGCTTACCACAGCATACTTGTTCAGCATCATTGGCTGGTCTATAACTACAGGTGGAAGTAAGTGGAGAGACTGGACTCTCAGCAGCCAGTCAGGAAGCCAGCCAGTTAACTAGCAGGGACAGAGCTCAACCTGAAACCCAGGGCAGGTGTGGTTGGCTAGGCAATTAACCCAGGCTAGGCTACCTGCTAGGGTCCCTGGCACCAACCATGTAATCTCCTAACATAGCCTAAATCAAGTATGTCAAACATATGGCCCCCAGAACCATTTCCTCTAGTCCTTGGGGCTCTCGGTAGGCGTAGGGATTTTGGTGCAGGGTGAGTGGAAGGCAGGGCCTACTACAGAATTCAGGGCTACATTCTGCCACCTGCAGAAATGTAGGTACATTCTGCAGTACTGTTTCACTCTCTGTCATGAGAAGGAGTTTTTTAGCTGGAGAACTTGGTTCCAGAGTGTTTTAGTTGCAGGGCTGGCTCCAGCCATTCTTTCCAGTATTAACCTAGACATCCTTTCAAAACAGCAGTGACTACTGCTGAGTATGCTCTACGGCAGATCCGGAGCAGCTGCAGGAATCTTGACCATCTCCTGTGCGGCCAAGCACAGCTGTGCGGAGAGGCAGCTGTTAATACAGGATGGCTCCTGTCACTGTGGACCTAGAAAAGCTCTTCCACAGGAATTTCCTGGAACCCTGGTGTGTTGAAGGGTAACACTAGCATTTCAGACCCCTCCCCTCTGTAAACTATTTCAACAAGAATTGGTGCGTCTAAGATAACTGCATGAGTTAGCTCAGAGCTTTCTGTCCTCTCAGCCCTACTAGCATTTCCTCACCCTGATTTAGGTTTCAAATCGGGGAGGGGAGCTTGTTTAAAAGCCCAACCGAGAAGATCTGAAAATGCATAGAATTCCCTTGTCCCTGCTGGACACAGGCTTGACTGCTCATTATGATGGCTGGGCATACATGCTATATGGCAAAGAAGCTGAATATTTAATTGTAGCAGAACAGCAACAAGAAAATAAGGTAACAGCAAAATAAACAAGTTAGCACAAAGAGAAATTATTTGCCAGCCCCATGCTGGGGTTCATTCTGCTAGCTAAGGTTATGGCCTTCCAGTTGACAAGGAACTAACTTGGTATGATCATGTCTTCTCAAAACAGTTGCATTCCACTGGGACAAGGGAACTGTCAGCCCATAGAGCAAAGCTAGTTTGAATAAGATACTGAGACTTCCAGAAAGCAGCCTGTGAATCTAGAACTCAATCCCAGAAGAGACCTCAGGGCCTTCAGGAAGAAGTACAAAGCTCATGACTCCCACAAAAGCACTAACTGTTTGAGGGAAAAATAACATGTGAGGGTAAGGCCCTTGTTCTTATTTTTACAGTATTAGGAGCTACTCACAGCATTTGAGCTGCCAAGAGCAGGAGCTTAATGGCAGTTCTTAGACATAATCAACCACAATTCATAAAAGCTACATACATCACAGGAACCACTGTGCCTGAGAATAGGAGCCTACTTTGACTGCCTCTCTTTAGCAAAACACCTGGAAGAGCCATCCACAAGTGATTGTCAGATTATTAATTTTATTGTGATTATCGTCTAAAAGTTATGCAGGCTTAGGAGGCCCACTCCCCCAGAAACATCCTCTGGGGTCACTTATCATTAAGCCACACGGCTTACCATTAGTTCTAATTCTTTGACTGACTGACATCAAGTCACTCAGGGATGAAAAAGTATCACATTAGGACATTGGGGAATACAGTACAAGCACAAAACTTAATGGTCCCTGCACTAAAGAACTTAATATGCAAAAAAAAAGGATGCATACCAGTCAACATCCAGTTAGCTGTCAAGGCCTATGCTTACCTACTCCCTTCCAGCAGCTCCACTGATCTCTAATGGAAGGGATTATTTTTAAAATCATGTATATAGGAGGTGTGACTAGAACTGTTATCCAGCTTCAAACACACAGTTCCTTTCTTTTTTCCCTCAGCAGCAAAATACCAGCCAGCAGAAGATGCATATATTTCTGTGTGCATACACACACACTTGACCATTTCTATCTAAAACACAAATAACCAGTGAAAGGTGAAAAAAAAGGCTTTTTGGAACAATATACGGATTTGAAAAGTTTAAGTTTAGCTGAACACACAATTGCATTATTTAACACACATTCACCCCTAGATCTGTCTGCTCTGTCCCCACCATTTACTGCTAAACAGGTCCCTTATCTTTATTGATCACTTAATTTATCTTTTCTTAACTCCCCTTGCTCCGTCTGGTGCCGTGTGTCCAAGGTATTGAGGCTAAACATCCGTCTGTTCATACTGTCATGACTGGTTTGCCTTTGAAATAATAGGGGGAGCAGGTGGTGTGACTAAGTAGACCCTCGACAGAATAGGGGCACCATTTCTGTATCCTGTCCCAACCTGTCAGTGATTCCCCACCCTCCCAACTGTTCCACATTAAAGCAGTCAACTGTGGCTTTACAGTCCAAGTTTTACACAACTGTTTTACAAACCAGGAAGAATTTCTTTGTTGAAAATCTTTTGTTCGGCAGCACAGAATGGGGGAAGCAGGGGGGCTAGTGGGAGATGGAGAAAGCCAGTTCCAAGACCGAGTGCATTTTAATATGTATGTAGACATACCCCGTGCAACATGCCAAGCTGTTGATTTCATACTGCCTATATTTCCACACTATTTTAAAGGTCTCATTCAAAACAGTTGCACAACATATCTCTAAACTTTTTTGTAAAATTAAAATTGTCTTCTTGGTTAGTTATAAATACTTTATTTCCATTGCTAAGGAAGGAAGGAAATCAATTATTATGGTACTATTGCATATACTTACAACAAATATGCTATTAAAAAGAAAAATAAACTAGCAAAACTAGCTAAGATTTGTTAAACATCACCTTTGGGATAAGAATAACAAATGTTAGACTAAAACCCTTGTGGTCTCTAAGGATAAGGCCAGATGATGTAAGGCTTCAACAAATGACCTAGATTCTAATCTCAGGTCATCAAAGTAAGTACATTGAGGACAGCGTGTTGTTTCCGGTCACATAGTACTTTTATACTACTGCAACTTCATTAATTAAAGAAAGCTGAGGTTTCACTTACACAAGTGTAACTGAGATCAGGATCTGACCTGTTACCTCCTTGCACCTTACCTCATCTACTATGCCACCTTTCTTGATGGGGTTCATAAAGAGACTGAGCATTCTAACCAATTCTGCTAAGCACTTTAACATGCAAGTTTTCTCCAGGTTAAGTACATGCATAAGCGATTTGTTCAGTTAAGGTGAGAATGTTGAGCCCAGAGAAAGCAAATAGTATTTGTTAATAGCTGTGAAACTCATCAGGTACCATAGCTTGAAATCTGCAAATATTTTCAAGCAAAAAGCTGAAGTCATCCATGTTTTTGCTTTCCTGCTTTTTCCATGAGAACTCACCAGCTGCGACTGGAGCAGAGTTTTCACTAGCACAGAGAAAGTTTTAATATTTTAAAAGCAGATTGCAATTTGCTGTCTAGTCACTATGCTGCAAGAACTCACCCGTATCCCTGTCAAATCTCCCATTATCCAAATGCAAAGCTTAGAGAAACCTACATTTTTCACAGGCAAAAACATAGGGAAATGGTGACAAACAGGAATTGAAATGAAAGCATTTTAGGCCAAGTTCTTATTTACATAAGGGTTCATCCATGCCACTTTGTTTAAGAGAGCTTTGATGTAAGTTAGATTTAGGCTTCTTGAGTTAAAGGACAAAACAGTAGAAGGAGGGTGGATTTTTTTGTGGGTAGATTGCATTTTTTAACATTCTGATAGCAAACCGAAGAGCAAGGATTCCCTACCGTTTTCAAATACGCATTATCACGATTAGGGGGTCTACTGAACTCAAGGTGACTGGCAGCCATTTTCTCAAGCAGATGCCCGGGTTGGCAGCTATTTTCACTGGCCAAGTGCAGCGGTTCCCCCCACCACCACCACCACACACACCTCTGATTGGCTGAGGGACTCCAGTGACCCCGCCCCTCACCACTGATTAGCTGCAAGGGCTGTCCTTCATATGGCCCACCCCTCACCGCCAATTGGTGGAAAGAGGCAGGGCTGTATGATGGACAGCCTTCACAGCCAATCAACAGTGAGGGGCAGGGGCAGCAGCCATCTTGCTGTGTCAACAGCCCCCGTCCTTGTTCCCCCCCCCCCCGAGAGCTTAATGGCTAGGCTGCAGCAGCCACAAGGACTGCTGGCTCCCCAGAGGTAGGCAGCATTTTATTTTTTGGTAAGTTTTTTTTTCCAGGGAGCCCACACTGTTTTGCAGATCCCATGCTTTCTCATCAAGCCCATTCAAAATCATGACATTTTGGTAGGCCCCTAATCAAGATCTGTTGTTGGAAAATCTAAAAGTTTTCTTTCATTGATAGCCTCCTCTATACCACCATTCCTCTCATCATTTGGTTGTAACCTAGAGACAAAGGATGAAAATCTGGCTCTACGGTAGCCAATAGAAAAACTCCCCTTGACTTCAGTGAAGCCAGGGTATTATTTCAAGGACTCAGTCCTGCAGCACCGATCCAAATCAGAGAGAGTCCTGTGAAGAACAACTCCATGCAACTTACTATTAGGAAAGGGCTGAACATTAACTTTCCTAAAAGTGTTGCTTTTTCCAGGGCTGGATCCTGCAGGTGCTTGCCATAATGTAAAAGCTAGAGCTATACAAAAATAGTTTTTTCAATGTGGCTGATGAATCAAAAAATCCAAAATAATTTCTCAGTCTGACTCATACCAAAATGGATTTATTTTAGTTATTCTACAGAATGAAAACCCAGAAGCATCCCTTTAGTTTGACATAAAATATTCTATTTCGCTCAAATATAATATGACATTCAACCAGAATGTATGGGGCCTAGACTCTATCCTTCTTCTGGGTAAAGTGATTTGCACTCCCATCTCTTATTCCGCCAAAGAGTGCTCTAACCACCATGCCGCAAGGGATTCTAGGGGAGCATTCAAACTTTCCTATGGATGATGTTCCACTTTATAGAAATAGCTACATGTTCACTGGAGCAGGGACTGGAGCCTAGGTGTCCCTGCTCTTAGATCAGTATCCTAACCAAGAATCTAGAGCAGGGGTAGCCAGAGTTACTCACCCTGGGAACCACATTCAATCCTCCACTGAAGCTGGAGAGCAGGGGTGGAGGGGTGCCGAGCAACTCAGAGTGGAAGTGACCACCCCCACCTGGCACCACCAAGCTGCTCTGACTTTCCCCACAGGGAGCATGCCCTGGGGTAAGTGGCATGGCTGCAGCCCCCACCCCCAGCAGCCTGGTGTCCCCAAGAGCTGCCTTGGGGAGAAGTGGGTGAGGCTTCAGTGGAGAAGCCCCGGACAGCCGCAAGTACCATGCTGGTGAGCTACATGTGGCTTGCAAGCTGCAGTCTGGTCACCATGGTTCTAGAGCAGCGATCTCCAACTAAGTAGATCACCTTTGTCATTTAAAAGCAATGTAAGTCTGTGGGGAGGGAAGGGGGGGCAGATTGAGGCAGAGGAAGAAAACATTTGGGGTCGTACCTCCCCAGCAGGTAAGTCCCACCCGACCAGGGCCCCACTCAATTTACCCCTACTCCTACCTCTGCAGCACTGTCCCTCACTGTGGTGGCCTTATAGTTTCATAGTTTCATAGTAGCTAGAGTCGGAAGGGACCTAGGTAGATCATCTAGTCCGACCCCCTGCCTTGGCAGGAAAGAGCACCGGGGTCAGATGACCCCGGCAAGGTGCTCATCTAACTTCCTTTTAAAAATCCCCAGGCTAGGAGCCTGCACCACTTCCCCTGGAAGCTGGTTCCAGGCCCTAGCCGCCCTGACTGTGAAGTAGCGCCTCCTAATATCTAATCTAAACCTACCCTCCGCCAGCTTGTGACCGTTATTCCTGGTCACTCCTGGCAGCGCACGGGGGAACAGGGACTCCCCCAATACCTGCTGATCCCCCCTGACCAGTTTGTAGCAGGCCACAAGGTCCCCCCTTAACCTTCTCTTGTGGAGGCTAAACAGGTTCAGGTCCCGTAGCCTCTCCTCATAAGGCCTGCCCTGCTGACCCCTGATCATACGAGTGGCCCTCCTCTGGACTCTTTCCATGTTGTCCACGTCCCTCTTGAAGTGTGGCGCCCAGAACTCGACGCAGTACTCCAGCTGCGGCCTGACCAGTGCCGCATAGAGGGGGAGGATCACCTCCCTGGACCTGCTTGAGATGCATCTGCCGGCCCATGTTCATCGTGGAGTCAATGACGACTCCAAGATCCTTTTCCGTCTCCGTGCTGGCAAGAGGGGAGTTCCCCAACCTGTAAGTCCTTGATCTAGCCCACACCTTCCCTCCCCGTGGACTGACCTGCTGGGTTGGGGCGCACACATGCATGCACACAGGTACTCAGCCCCCCACCCCAGCCTCAGATCGACTCCAAGAGGCTCCAAGATCTACTGGTGAATCAAGATCCACTGGTTGGTGATCATTGCTCTACAGGGTCATCCTCTCTCTGTCTCTCTGGCTCAGTGAATATGTATAATGCAGAGTGGAACAGTATCAAAAGAGACTGAGAGGCCTTTTAACTTTGTTCCAGACTATGCTGAAGCAGGTACAGCACTCTTTGGATGTTTGAAAAAGATTTTGAAATTCTTGTGTAGAGAAGAAAATTGAAGCTGGGTCTACCACACCCTGGAAAAGTACACTTCAGGCTACTGATCACAAGGTAGGAAGAGGGGCTACAGAAATATTGTCTTTTTTCCCAGCCAAATTCAAAGCAGATTCACAAATATTTTGGAGGGTAAGCAGAACTGTAAAATCATGGATTTGGCTGAAAGACTAGGGAATCTAAAGGTTATTTCAGTCCTCTTGTTCCTATTATAGATACTATTTCTGTAACTGTTTTTAACAATATTTCAATGCTCTTGATGGCTATATTTCTATTTTAGCATAAACTGTAAACGTGGGAACAGCTACACAAGGCTTTTATTATCCTTTTTCTATTCAGATCAAGTAAAAATCTCCTTTTTGTTTTACTGGGAAAATAAAATGTAGGGAGTTATAGTTGCAGTTTAATATTTCTATTATATTAAATAACAAGACAGATCTGCAGTGCGGGGAAACTGAGTAACATAAAGCATTAATAATCTCTTGGTTATAGTGCTCTGGATGCAAATATAGCTTAGGCCACAAGTGAAGCAAGTCTGATAGTCTCTTTTTGATCCTTGATGGACATTTGTCCACATCACAAAAGCCACCATACAATTTGGCATAATTTGTCACCAGTGACATTTTCTACTCAGGAGAGGCCAGGAATTGGACAGCACAGATGTTACAGGTCAGAACTAAGATACACTGGGCAAGATGTTACAGAGAAACTTACATGGCTTCTTTCTATCGACTATCATCAGTCCTGCCACTTCAATAAAAATTAAATTAACCAAAATAAATATATTAATGGGTAGATGAGAGACAGTAAGTGATTTCTCAAGCTCATCAGCAATGGATGCCCATTTAGCCACAACAAGAACACATTTTCTATAGACACATATGTGGCCTTTAAAATATTTTATAGAGATTTTGATACTTACTTGACATGAAAGTGTCACATCTTGTTTACCTTGGACTTAATTTAACATACTTAAGAGACAATACCTATTAATAGCTTAAACACAAGCATTCACTTTCATTTCTAAAAGGTTAAACACATTTAAATATCATATTAGCTAAGACTTATACCACATCAAATACAATATTTGTATGATTGTTTATAATTGTTTTAAGCATAATTTAATACATCCTTTTAACAGGCCACAAATTATCACTTGACAACTAGAAATAATAGGCCTTTTTGTTAAAAACAGAAAGCTTGTGAAGACCAAAGGTTAAACAGGTCTTTTCATCATGATAAATCACTGCTTAATGAGGGCTACTATTGCTGGGTATTATCCTTGCTCACTTTAATGCCATTACCTTCTGGTTGTAAAGCTGACACTACTAATGATCTTCATTCTTTGAACTTTTCCACAATATTGACTGGTTGCACTGAGCAGATGTTACTTGGATTTGACTGCAAAAGTGACAATTCTTATCATGGCCAATCATAGTGTTGAAAGAAATTGTGCTGAACTGAAATGGATTTAGCTGTCTTTAAACCAAAAGGACAGCTTTTCTCTCTGCAGTGAGAGATGTTGTTCTGTTTCTCCATTTTATACAAATATAAAAGATACATATATTCAGGAAACATTCTTTATCAAATTAGTTTTCCATATTTCTTTTCAGAAATATTGTACTTTAATGAACCAAGAGAGATTATTTTTTTCACCTGTATCACTAATATCACTTAATTTACTGAATGCTTCAGAAAGAAAGCTTACATTTTTATAGTCCACAACTTTTATCTGAAAGGACCTGATCCACTGGGGTGCCATTAGTAATCCTAGCTCCTGGCAAAGAGTGATGGGAAAAGTGTGTGTTGGGGCGGGGGGCGGGTATTCTTCTTCTCAGATGGAAGGAGACCTAGAAGAGGTCTCCTCTACTGATCACTCCTGGAATGCAAAAGGAACAGAGGAAAGGAGATCCAGTGCATTAGCTCCCAAAGAATTTGGTACATGAGCTTCATGAGCACACAGTGACGTATGGAGTTAAATCATGCTTTATAGCCTGAGCATTTCAGTTCCATTTTACATTCCAAAATGATCTTCTATTCAGAGAGGAAGGCACCACACTAGGGCTAGACATCCATGTTCCACTTCCTTGAAGGCATAGAGATAGATACCGATAACTCACTGAAAAATAAATAAACAAACAAGCAAAAAGCCAAAGGTAGGGTGGGAAAGTGGCAGGCCAACTGATGTTCAGAGATGTGGTCTGGGCAAAGCACAGTACCAAATTAAGGAATAAGCACTAACACTCATGGCCAGGAGTCAGATGATTACATCTGAGATTCAGCTATGTTTCTAGCCATCATGATTAGGCAAATAATTTTATGCTGAAATCAGTGCAATGCCTTGATCTTGTCTCAGCTGTGTAAACCACATCCTGCATCTCAGTGGTGTGTTAAGTCCAAGAGTTTTTGGATACCTACCAAATACATTCTCAACAGAGAAATCTGTGTAGCAAGAATAGAAGAGTGCAGTAGGCATGACCCACCCACCTAAATAGATGCATGCTAGTCACTTATGTGTGTACTGGGTGGCACTTTTATTGATGCAGAGGGGTCCCCTGCTGCTATTGATGAAGGTAGGGGACAGTGGGCACATCTACACGAGATGCTATGCTGCTGTAGCAAAGAGCTACAGCAACATACCATCAGTGAGCACTAATCATGACATTGCTGCTACTGCACAGGAGGATCAAAAATGACCTTTGCGCTGCCAGGACTGAGCAGTACCAACTGTGCAGTCAAGGGTATGCATAGATGTGCCTAGTGTGTACAAAGAGGTAAGACTGTTGTGAGGGACAGGGATGGAGCTACATAGACCTATATTCTGCTGCTGTGGTTTAGAGAGTCAGATAATCTTACACTGGACTTGGCTGCATGACCAATGCCAAATGGTAATTATTGTAAATGGTAATTATTGTAACTCCTTTTCCATTTGCAAGCCACCCTTTTGCTACCTCTATTTACTGCAGCTTCCAGTCCATGCTAGAGTAGCAACTGCTAGCATGTGAAGAGTGACATGGCAGCAGCAGCTGGGGTCTCCAAGACTGGGGTCAAGTAAGACTTCTCCTCACTCCCCAACACTGCAGGTGACAACATTACTAGTTATGCTCCTGGTAAAAGTGTGGAGAAAGGAATTAGTATTTAACTTAAAAATAAATTAAAACAAATTATATGTCTATTACTACTCATCTCACTTGTATGGTTGTCCGTCCTCCTGAGTATCTTTGTCTCACAATTTAAGCATGTTGCAAATTCTGGATCTGGATGGCATCAGCACAAAAGAAAGTAGCTGCAAGAGTTAAGTTAGTGGCTGTGTTGTGCAATGTTACATAGTCCAGAACAGGAAGATCACAACCCAACTCCTCACAACCTTGGCATACGTCTTACTGCTGCTGCATCCAGCCTGTGGAAAGGGCTGCACAAGAACTGGGCTCCTCTGACGCTGAACCAAGGAGATAGTCTGTTCCCTTTATACCACCAGAACAATGTACTGACTTCAGTGAAGGACAAAATACTACCCACTGACTTCATTTACTTTTAGGAAGTCCTTAGAACACTATGCTTATTATTGCCACCGTTTTATGACTGCACTAGGACTGGGGGAAAAAAGTCCTTATGTCTTAACTAAATGAAGAGTTTCATTTAAAAAGTCTCTGATTTCTTATGGGTTGGGGGTGAGGGGGTGAGTGAGTCAACTACAAAACTCAGAAATTTGGATAAAGAAGTGATTTTTTGTTTTGTTTTGTTCACAGCAGATTTTAGCCAAAATGTCAGAAGTTTTTGCTGCTGTTTTTGTTGAAAATTTGAAATCTTTTACAGAAGAAGTTTGATAAATAAAACAATTTTATTTTTGTCAAATTTTCCCTAAGGCTCAAAATCAAACATTTTCCTATCAGATTTATGTAGCAACAACCACAGGTGTCAACACACCTTCCACAGTACATAAGGGTACCTAACGGACTTCAAATAGTCTCATATTCCCTTCTTTCCCCAAAGTATAGGTAGTACTGCTTGGGGTAAGTTTTGGGGGATAGCAGGAAGTAAATAAGGATATGCTTCCATTAAAATGTCATTCTAGTTATGGTAAAAAAAAAATTCATAAGAGGTATTACCCAACTATATAAATACAATACAAATTAGAATGCCATAATGATAAAGTGCATTTTTGGCACTGAAACTCCTAACATACCTGGATTTACCCAAAAGATGTTTTACATAACTTCCCTTTATTGTCTTGTGAGGATATCCCACAAGGCATCCAGTTTCTGATTATACCTCTTCTTATTGTCTATTCAATTTATATTTGGAAAGAAGGCATTGGGAAAGTAGGATCTAATCCTCCTCAAATTCACTAGGAGATGGGCACCCACCCTTTCCCTTATACCCGTTTGAAAATCTCAGCCTTAAAATTTTACAATTTCTAGGTTAAGCTCCAGCCACACTGGGATCAGAAAGCTTGCTAGTTCCAGTGATTATTGTTTCTTATTCCTGAACAAAACAGAAATAACATGACAGCCCTTGACTTGGAGAACTAATGATTTCTTATTACTTATGCCACAGCAGCGCTGGAGTCCTTCTGGGATGGACTGTAGAAAAATGGGGCATGTTTACATAGCCTTCATGCTTAGCCCAGGAGTGCTGCCAAGAAAATCATCCTGTAAGATCCAAACCCCAGAAATTAGGCCATGTAACTACTTTGGCTAGGGACAGACATTCAAAAAGCCTGAGCCTGAATTGATTGAATCTTTGCAGGTTAGTCTAACCTGGCTAGGCTAAATCAGTTTTGTAACTGGACAGACACCCAAGAAATGCAGGCACATGCCTGCAGTGGCTCAGGCTAGACGCTGGGGTGGGGGGCGGGGGGCACTACAGCAGCCCTACCTTCCTGCAATAGCACGGAGCTGAGGGGTGTGTGGCCAGGCAGGAGCTCTGATTAGCCCAGCAGGGAATTGATAACATCCAGTTATGACTGTTTATCATCCAGTTAAGAAAACAACTGAGGGACATTATCAGCTACTTGTTGATTCTGCCTGTTGATTCAGCACAGACTGTAGCCAGCATGTGGTCTGCTAGCCAATTCACAGACAACTCCTTAGCAAGGCAGAAGCGGGGGTGGATTCCTGCTTAACAGGCAGTGGTGAGGGGAGGGAGGAAGCAGCCCTCAGTCTCTGGAGCTCCAGCCAAGGAGCAGAGGTGAGGGGCCAGTCCTGCTGTGGAGCAGAGAACCTTGCTCAGCCCAGAGAGCATCCTGGGATGATGGGGGATTCTGGTTTATCCTAAACCAGCAAGGGGGCTGGGACAGACATTGCATAAACTGGTTTGAGCCAAATAAGTTAAGTCTGATTAAGTTAAACCAAAGCAGTTAAGTCTACATTCAACCAGGTTTATCGCAAACTGGTTTCAGCCATTCTCAAACTGGTTTATGTGCACTGAACATCAGTTCTGTTACGGGTTTAAACCAGTTTATGCGTAACATCTATCCCTAGCCTTTATAGCTATTTTATGGTACATCCTGAACATATACCAAGAACCACTCTCAGGCTCTTGATCTCAGACATGCTTGTTGGCATATGCTCACAGTTAGTCTAACATGGCTACATTGCCTAATTTGTGGGATTTAGCATATATAAAGGAGCAAGATGTACTTCTCAGCAGTGCTCAGCATGGAGGCTGCTTAGACGTTCCCGGTAGTAGATATGCTCTCTGTCTCAAAAGTGTTTATAGATATATTAGCATATGGGGTGCAGTCCTGGCCCAATTAAAGTCAATGCCAAATGCCTGCTGATTTCAGTAGGACCACAATTTCACTCAAGATGAAAATAATGAGGCATAACTCAATTATTTAATATGGAATTTTCCTCTGATGCCAGGGCCACCCTTCTCACTTAAAAAGTACAATAGACTCTTTAATACCTTAAATGACTGGAATGAAATATTTACTTTGCATTCAAAAGAGGCAAATTCTGGCAGCACAAAGCACTTTATATGGTATACAAAATCATCACTGGACTGGGAGGAAAGATTGTCTCTAGGGTCAGTTTACTGTAATGAGTGCCATTCTTTTTGTCATTTCCAAAGTTACAATTCTTAAAGAGAGAAAGAGAGAGAGAAAGGTAAATCCTGCTGCAGTCTTGTAAAGCCCTGATTAGTTAATTCAGTTGAACATGATTCCAAAAAGCACTGCCTTATCAAGTGTTGTCATAAACTGGTCCTTAGATCTAAAGGAAATTTGCTTGCTAGCATGACCTGTCTGTTCCTATTCAAATATCTCCAGTGCTCAGGTTTAACTGTATACAACAATGGTCAAAATAGTTTGAGTGAAAAGTTATTGTTAGTTGTTTCTTTAATCAAAAGTGGCCTTTTTTATGGAAAGCTATCACCCGCACTGAGGTTTTTCTTCTTTTTTGCTTTTTTTGTGTCTATTAAATTGAAAAATTTGCATTACAAAATGTTTGGATAACTACTTCAATAGTAGTATGAAAGTTTTCACGATTCATGTTATGAATTTTGAGACTGATGATTTATTTTTGCCATGGGAACCTTTTATTTGCAAACAATAAGCACACACTTTCTAATGGAAGCAATGTAGCACCCATGGATGCACATGTCTATTTATTCACACATTCATTTCAAGTTCATCACTGTGATACACGAATGCCTCGATAGTATAGAAAATGAGAAAATGAAGCCTTTAGAAATTGCTTGCAGTACATAAGTTTGTACAAGTCATAGCAATTTTTCCAAAATCCATTTGATACATGCCCCACATTTGGGCACAGAACCCAACTCTTGGTGAACTTAAGTTTCACAGGAAACAGATCCTGTTCTCTAATCAAAA
>NW_017728947.1:29438779-29460038 GCF_001723895.1 Crocodylus porosus
AGAACATGTTTTACAGTCAATCCAACCTTGTCTTCTTCTCACCCTCTCCAAGATCCCAGTTCCCTCCCACACAAGGAGTTCTTGTCTTCAAACCCAAGTCTCCAGCATTGTATGCATGGCACTACAGAAATCGGTGTATTCTACAGGATTTCCCCCCTCCTTGGCATATATTGAATGGCTCAAGAGATGATGTAGTCTACTGAATGCAGACCAAGAGTGAAATACATTTTAAAATTTTTCTTGAATAAAACTTGATTATTTAGTATTTTAAATCATTTCAGAGACAGGAATCCCTCTTATTCTAAACAAAAAAATACATTATCTGTGACTTCTGCATCATTCCCCAGAAGCTACTATATGTAAAACTGGGATCTTTTTAGATGTAGACAATGACATTTCTTCTTGACTCTTCCAAAAAACTTTCATCTATTCTAGTCCTGCAAGCTTGGCTGCTCTGTTCATTGGGCCTTTTCCTGCACTCGAGTAAAGTTATTATCCTTTTTTTATATACTGCACTTCGTGCCCTTGTGAACCTGTTGAAAAGTAGTGAAAGAGAGTTGAAAAGTACCACTGGCTCCTAAAAATAGTGCTGACTATGAGGCAGAAAGGGGGAACTCCGGTTTTATTCAGTGCTAAAGATAACACCATACAGAATGATAGACTCCTCTGAATTGTTTGTTCCCCTTCAGCTATTGTTTGTCCAGCACTGAATGAGCCTCTTAGCCGCACTTGAGGGCCTGTCACAGGTAGGCAACCAACAGAGATAATTCCCAGCCTATGCTTGATTGCCCCCTTATAGACACTCACTCATGATTCTGAAAGGCCTCAGACACTGTTGAATAAACTCCTACTCGCTTCCATAAACTTTTTCTCCCACTGAATTTTCCGGGGATGTGAGCAGCTCCCAGCCAGGCCTGAGGATGCTTCTGAATGCGCTCCTGTTCTGAATCAAAGCTTGACAACCCCAGCCTCTTTATAAAACAAGAGAAGAAAATGGGGCCATCCCTCCATTGGAGGAATGTGCTTTCTTCTGCAGGTGAAGGCAGTCTCAGCAACAGTTTTTGTGTGTGTGACAATCTGCTCTGCTTTTAAATATTTGCAATCTGTTGTCCCTGGTGAATCCTACATCAAGTCTTATAATGGAAAGGTGCTTTATGATACTTGGGTCTTTTTTTCCAACAGAAATGAAATTAATACAAATGCGTGCTTGGTCTTTAGAATCCAGACCTATATTTTTTAAAATGGGAGAAATTCTGATGGCAACACCCATATGACTATTATGTTGTTGTACAGACAGCTAAGGACAGAATGTGGGTCTTCCTTCATCTGATTTATCCATCTACACAGGAATATTCCCACTGATCGGCAAACTCACAAGTGTGCTGATTTCTGGAAATCATGCTGAATAATATAATACTGCATTCATGGACTCCAAAAAGAGGTACTCCCTAAGAAAACAGAGAGATGAAAGAAACCAAATGTCTACCTGGATCTTCAAAATGATCTATGCCACATGTTAAAACATGTCTGGAAAACAATTTGATGAAGTCCTCAGAAAAATCAACACTTCTCCCCTGCCCCCATTTTCCAGTATAATTTATTCTCCATTTCCTCTTGAGTCTCTAGTTTCTTTGTGAAAACTTCAAATGGATGGGGAAAAAATCCAAACAATCTGCCCCAACAAAACAACCTTCATCTGTATTTCTGTTCCCACTAGAGTTTGAAGGATGTTCCAAAAGTCAGTCAATTAAACGATCAGTTAATATGTAAAAGATTCAATACCAAAGGGATTAGACACCACAGAGAAGTCAAAAGTTATACATCTGGCATCACGATCAGTGTTTGTCACCAACAAAAAAGAGATGTCTGCATAGTTAAGTCTATCATCTGGTCACCTGGTACACAACGTCTGGGGTATGTAGTTGATTTGCTCAGGGCTCAGTGATGCAAGGTGCAAGAGTTGATCACTAATATTAACTGAAGTTGAGAGCTTTTCTCATTTTTAGGTATTGAGCCCTTATAAACAACTTGTGTCAAAAGTTTTCTCTTTATGTCCTAAATTATGTGGAATACCCTGATGGTGCTCACCAACTGAATTTCAATCATAGTTGATTAGCTCAGTATCATTGTTGCTGTGCCAAAGTAGAGCATGAAACAACACTGAATCAGCATTTGCAGCAACAGTATCCTATTAGAATAATTTAATGTACTGACTGGTTGACATGTACCTATAGCAGTGATACTCTTAGACACCAAGAGCAAGTGGGAATTTTTAAACTGTAATAGTAGCTGAAGACTGAGTTGTGAAGCAAATCTACTTCAATGTGTTATCTCAAAAGATGCAGCCAAGTACAACTGAGAGCACCTGGAATCATGAGAACAAACTACTTTGCACCTTGCAAGAAGTTTTCAGCCCCTACTGCAGTATATTTTATCTACTGTCTCTTCAGAATGAATACATCCATTCAGAAAATTCTCTCTATCCCAAGGTTTTTTATAGGCAACATCTTTTACTGGACCAACTGCATGGCTAGCAAGGCATTCTTTTATCTTTATCCCAAGAAATGAAGCATAGGGTCATATAGACACTTGCTGGAGCATTACATCACCGACTCAGGCATTAATTATGCTAGTTACTTGTGTGTGGTTGGATTGTAACTCCTACTGACTCAGTGGTGTTTCTGACTATAAAATATTTTGCTCCCATGATTTAGTAGAGGTATATAGAAATAAAGTCCTGATTCTGTTCCATTTGAAGGCAATGCTTGCGTTGGTATTGGCTTCAGTATGATTGTAGCAAGGCTAAATGTAAATAAAGAAATCAGTTCTAAACAGAATTTTCAAATTGAAACTCTATGGATTCACTAATTTCCATTTCATACATATCACAGCGATTTTGGATTTAGTCACTGGCCATATTTGCTTCTTTCACATACTTCACAGCCTGGCACTCATTCTAATCTCTCACACAGATCCGAAGAGCATTATTTTTACCAGTACTATTACAGTAGTACCTGGGGGCAGCAACCAACCAAAATCAAGCTTTCTTGTGCTTGGTGCTGTACAAACATACATTAAGAGACAACTGCTGCCCCAAATAACTTAAACCTGAACTAGACAAGACAAATAAAGGAGGAAGGGAAAACAGAGGTGAAGTGATTCACCCCAGGTCATTGTGCAGAACTGGTAGTAGTAGCCAACTCTCTCTGCTCCCAATCTACCATCTTGGCCACTAGAGCATGTTGCATCCATTAATCACTTAATTAAGATCAGGATCAAGCCCTCTGTCTTCACTTTCCATTTAGTTTCTTCTTTTTAACATGCCAGGCTTCCCTTCATTTCCAAATGATTTAATATAATAGCATTTTGTTGTGTCATCTTTCATTCTAGTATCTCAAAGTGATTTGCCAACATTCATTAAACCTGATAATAATCCTGGCAGCAAGTACTAATATACCTTCTTCACAGATGAGGAATTTGGGTCAGAGAAAGTTAAGGTCACAGTGTAAGTCAATTCCAGGAAATGGAAAAATAGACCAAGAGCAGACCTTAGGAGTCCTGCCTACTGAGCAATTGTACTACTCACACTATTATATTCCTCCTTATCTTTAAAATATAGGAGCAATTTGTTTGGATCACCAACATGCAGTTACTGAATTGTAAAGCTCAGACACTGGCTGACACTTGTAACAGGAAGTTTGATTGCTACTTAGGGTTACATTTAGGCCCATTAGCTACAGTTCTCAGCATTGAGTGATGAAAATACTGTACTTGCTCCTCATCAATGTTATCCCCTTAGATGAGGAGAAAACCTCTGTGTGTGTTCCTGATCCATTGCACGCATCTCCTTGATTTGTTGAGTTGGAGTGGCAACTTGTTAGACAATGGTCAGCACTATGCAAGGAGACTCACATTAACATCACAGCCTACCACAGCACTGGTGTTCCAACAGACACTATTCCAAAGAAGATGGAGAAGAATGGAAAACATGGGTCACAAAGAGAGATTAACAATTACAGTGCTCAAGAAATGTATCTTACCAGGTTACTTTTTCCTCAAGCCCATGCCAATACCTACTTTGCAGAAAACAATGATTTTTCTGCTAGCAGCCACAACATTGTGTGAAATGGAAAATTCCTATGGAACAAAAGTTGATTTGTTAAGCATCCTGCCTAATTGTCACCATTATATTTATAAGTAGCAGAACTGTAGATCTAGAGGAATGCATGACATGGTTGGTTTTATTTGGAGTTGATACAAGGCTCTTAGAGGAAGTATCTGTGGATCATTTATTAATCCATGCCCAGTTTGCTTTCATGCTGTGTCACAAAATCTAAATGGAAAATGGGCTCCTTGCTTCATCACTGTGATTCTTTGTTTGGATGTTTGTTTGTTTTCAAAGCTTTCTTGTCTGAGGTTGGACTTATTCTTTGAAGGCTGAATAAAAGAGTGATGCATCAATCTGAGTCTTCCCACAGTTAAATGTGTTCTTGCTATGAAAGCCATTTCCTGAATTTAGCCATCACATTTAAAACCTTGCTAAATCCTACATGTTTAACAGGCAAATATTGGCCCCCTTTGAACAGTTATCTATGAAGTGGAGAGTCATAAAGAGTCTGATTCTCCTTTTTATTTGCACCAGACAAATTGGGAGTGATTCATTCAAGTAACTTGGGTTACATCAATATAAATAAAAAAGAGACATCAGTCACAAAGAAAGTAATTAATATATGGACTTTTGCTAGCTACTCAGTAGGCTCCTAGGGTGAAATCCTGCCTCTGCTAAAATCAATGGCAGACATCCCACTGACTTTAGTGGGACCAGGATTTCATCCACAAGTTCTTAGGTTCTGAGAGAGTTATTTATATTAGAGGCAAAAGGACAGCTATCAATGGGAAAAATCCATCTTTATTCACTGTTTGAGGCATCAAGTTTCTGGCCTGTGGCACCTTCATTTTAGCTCTAAAGGTAGTTTGTGTATCAGCCTAGTGGTGGTGGTAAACAGAAAGAACTATGGATTGCCAAAAGGAAATCTACTGCTTTAAGTAGAGAGTAGAACTGTTGCTTTAAGACAGGTCAGGAATAAGCTCTCCTCCTTCTGAAGCTCACCCTTCTGTAGAACTGGAGCAATGCCAGTGTGTGAGAGATTTGACCTAACTGATCGAGCCATTGTTTCATCAGTCTGGCATTTTCCACTGTGCCCAGCGCCTCATGATTCAAAGGAAGACAAAAATACCAATATGCATTGTGTAGTGCTGTGCATTAGGGAAATTATCTTTCATGATTCTCCCAGTCAATCAGCCTATAGTCTGAGGCATATTGCATTACCTTCTCCTAGCATAATGATAAATGCCAGTGCTCATGAAAATACCTAGTCAATAATAGTAGAAAAGACCACAGTTCTTGCTCTCATTGATAGTGGAGACAAGAACATATTAATGGTCACAGGACAAAAATGTAGGGAAAAAGCACAAGAAGGTGGATAGGTGATGTATCTGTAAAAGACTCATCATGCTAGATTGACACTTCATAGCTATTACCAAAGACCATTTATTTGTGAAAGACAAATTTTTTCACAGTCTTGTTTAAAGTTACAAAAGTTACCTCTAAGTAGTACTATCCTCTTGAATTTAGAGAAGAAAAGAAGAACATTATAACAGTATGCATCCCTCTGTTTTATAATATTAAGCAGCTCTCCCTCTTGCAGCCAGATTACTAATGGGACAAAAAAATTATGGGACACAGAGAAATTACTATTATCATAACTAGAAATGACTGAAAACATTTCTTCCTTGTGGAAAATTTTGACTTTCCATCAAAAAACCAACCCTTACCACAAAAGATTAGGTCCTTACTGTGGGCATCTATATGTGAAATGAATTTGACTGAATAAACTCCAGTGCAGTTTGCGCTGGAGTTTATTGCTCCTGGGTGCACAGTTTACACATGTACTGAGGACTGAAGCATTTTGAGCTGGGTTGGAGTAGCCCCAGCTGGCAGGGGACCCTGGGGGTCAGCCTGCCAGCAAGGACCCTCTCCAACCCAGTTCAGTGTGCTGTGGAGGGGCTGGCTGGGGCACGAGGGTGCTCCAGTATGGAGGGTAGGCTCCTGCCTGCACTGAAGCACTCTCGTGCCCCAGCTAGCTCTGTCTGCATCTATATGTGCACCGTAGCACACTAAATAATGCTGCTGTAGGATAATACTTGTGTTGACAAGTACTAACCTACAGTGGTATTTATTAGTTTACTGCTGCCTAAAAGGGCTGCACATATAGATGCTGAGACTTTACTGTGGAGCAAATTGGCCAGCTCCACAGTGAAGATTTTGTATAGATGCACCCACCATACAGTAGCTTAGAATAATAAAACTAAGATCTACTACCTGCCAGGGACCCATATTTTGACTGAGTAAGCCTTTCAACCACAGAAATCAAAGACTATTCAACTGATATAACCAGTATGTGCTTTGAATCTCACCTTTAAAATTTATGGTTTTAACCATACCATAGAAGCTTAGGTCAGGAAGACAACTCACATGTCAATGAGGATTCATGACCAAAGATTTCTATTGTGCAATTTATACCTGTAGATGCTAGAAGTTCCTGGGGTTGCCTCTCCTCCCCCACTGCTATGCTCACGGCTGTCCCCATAAAATAGGTAGAGGGAACTTAAAACAAAAGGCTGTATTATCTCTTCACATTGTACAAATAACAGTTCCACCCACTATGGGCTCCAGTTATTTGGAAAGGATGAAGAATACCAAAGAACACTGAGACAGAGGAAGAGGTGTCCAAACACTAAGAAAAGAATTTGTCTCCCTTCCAAATATTCAAAAGTGGCTCCAGATCTCTCATTTGTACAACTGCTGCTTCTTCTCATTAACCTCATAGCTCTTTCCTTCCTCTTGTTAGGGTTAGGAAAATGTTTTATTGTCATCCATTCACTGTCTGCATCCCAGACTCTGGATGTAGGTAGTTGAAGTGTAGGAGTACTGTGACTGAACACTTTCTCCTTACAATGAATCTTCAGCCAGGCATGGTGACCCCAAAACATGGTACCACAGAGAGCAGACTAACAGTTTACACTATATTGTTACTGATCACCCTTTAAAAACTTAGTTAGTTGTCTGCAGGTTAAAAATCACTTTCCATCAAATTTGCTGAAGTCCAGATGCTATTATTTTCTTCTTTACAATTGAACTATTCAGTTTACTTGACAACAACTACTTTTTATTGCCATTCCCAGTAATACTCAGTTGTATGAAAGAACAAGATACAGGGCATCTAGCTACATAGACTCAATATGATATATTCCTCTGGAAGACCTGATTTGTATTACTCATTTGCAAAAACGATATATTAGCACTAGCAGCCACTGCAGTCTATATCTCTGTTGTCTTCAAACTGTCTACAAACTATTGTGTTTTATTTGAAAAAGCTAGTCACTTAGGGTGGAGCTTATGCCTGACATAGACCAGATAAACTCCAGTCATTGCCACACAATACTTTTTTTTTTAATTTTATCTTTAAAAGGACAGGCTGCTGGTTAACTGAGAGTCTCCTGCTTGATTGACAGTATCTGTCAGAGGCAATGAACTCCACTTGAACATTGCTTTTATGTAGCTGTGTAAAGTTGTTCAACTGTGACCCTTCCATCTGTTCCAGCTAATCTGAAAGTCATTTAGGCCCGCTTCTCCATTCATCCTAAACACAGCACATTCTCCTGTTAACACACATATGCAAAGTTGTCAGGCTGTCAGCTACGTAAGGGAGTTTTTTTGGTGGGTTTTTTTTTTTTTGGAAAGTCTCACTTACGACATCTGTGTAAACATTTCCTCATAACAGCTCTGATGGAAAAAACATTTTCTGGAATCCACTTCATCTCTTACTAATTATTTTTCTGTGTATATATCTGTAATTCCTATACAGTTGGTTCAGAAAAGCTCAAATATATTTCTTTTAAAGTCTGCTTCATTATTCCAATATAGTTGTGCAAACCTTGGGATTTTAAAAATCAAGACAGATACATTCCAAAAGAGGTATTATATTTTTACGAAACAGAGTTGTGAATACAATATATTGAAAATGACCATTCAAACTTCAGGACAGTTTCAAATATTATTAAACTGATTTGCAACTTGTAAAACAAATGGAGAATTACTACAGAATCCCATAGAAAATTAGAATTAATACTAAAATACTATAGAAAACTAGAACTAATTTGATACTACCAACTCAAGACAAAAAAGACGCTTTTTTTAATTCCCCTCATATAGAAGGCATTCATCTGACAAAGTCAGCACAGATATTATTTGATTAACTAAAGATCTGTAGATAAATTATTCCCTGCACACAAATAAAAGTACTCTAATTTGCTGAAAATGAAACTCTGCAACAGGAATTAAGTCTGTGTCTGTAAATCTCAGAGGAGTAAATGTTACCTGTGGTCCTGGTATACTCAGGCGGCACATCAAAATGATCTATCCCGTCCATTATGGTGAAAGTAAATATGGCCTGTCATTTTTGAAGTGCATGTTAATGAAAGTCATAGGGAAGAAGACAGAGTTAATTTTCCAGATAATCTGTTATTATGACACAGGAATATGACAGAATTACAGACATTTTGTTCTTTATGCTCTACCTCCTAGACATTTTCATAAGATTTGCCACTTTAAAAAGAAAAACTACAGTGAAAGTTATTCTAACTACCTCATGTAATAAAAGAAAGTAGTCTGCTAAATGATAGCATTTTGTTGATGCCATAAAAGCAAGTTAAAAATCTCATGGGAAAAAATCATGTTGATGTAGTCATGGAAGCTCTGTGCATTCCAGTAAGAGTTACCCGATTCCTGCGCTGTCCAGTTGGACGGGTGGGCCACATTGTAGATGCATATATTATGCATATATCCAGTAGAAGTGGGTCTCTCACATGGTGAAAAAGAAAACCCTCAACAGAGAAAGAAAGTGATGATTAGCAAGGTCTTTTCCCTAAGGATTAATTTTTCTAAAAGAAAATAATGTAATCAGAAAGTAAAGGAAAAATTCCCCAGGTTATAGTGCAGTTTGATCCAAGAGAAGACAAGTATGGAGTCTTGCCTTTTCAAAAGCATACTTTCTAGCCTATCTTTTTCACTTGGGTAAAAGATAAAAGAAAATGAGGTTCATCTCATCTCTCCGTCCCCATGCAGCTGGGATATTAGGTCGGGCTCCAGCATTCTGTCACAAACCCAGTAAAACATAGAGCTCAACAGTGGGATCTCTCAGCTTCTTAGACAAAACGTAACAATAGTGAAGAAGACTCAGGTTATGCGAACTTCATTACTGTCATAAGACAACCATTCATGTTAACACTTCCAATTTTATCACAAGCCTTAATATATGTGAAAGCTGGGTTTATCTCCAACACATATAGTCATACATTTGTATGAAAATCTCAGCTTTCACAGGTTTAAAATTAAGTTCCTAGCTTTCATGGTTATGGAGGGAAAAGACAAGAATGCAGGAACCCTAAAAGGATCAAGATGCACAAGGCGAGTAAAATAACCAAAAAAATTAAAAATTAAACATGTTTCATGATTTTTCAACATTTGGGATTGGCGGTACTATTACAATGTTTTGCTAATCCAGACTAGCATAAACCTTTGGGAAGCAACCCATGACTTTCAAAGCCTGACCTGGACTATTTAAATTTTAAGCATAAAAATTTTCAGGCCCTAGAAAGACTCACATAAACACCTTATTACCTGTTTAAAAAGAACTAGAAAATTACTTGCAAAAAAGTTATATTGCCGTTGTACAGCCATTCACAAAACATTAAGTTATTATATACATATAAGGCATTCTCTGGGTATTTCTAAGCTGCACGCTGTGGTACAATATAGAGCTATCAAAGTTAGTTCTAAACTAGCCAGCTAGGGAATCTTTACATTGGCCTCAGCATGCAGTGGGGACGCACCATTTCTGCATAACTCTGAGTAGAAGTGTAGCTTGGACCATGTCAAGACCCCAAACCTACCCTGGCAGTGGTGGTGCTCTCTGTTATGCCTTACTGCTCTGCAACATGCTACCCCCCTGACTGGATATAATGATACCATGACTACACAATGCAGAGGTTGGGCTAATTAGCATTGCAGAGTTTCAGTCCCATTAGCCTGCCCCCTGAGAAACTGCTGCGCTACTGTCAGTTAGGGGAGGAGAGGTAAGATGCTTGGAGCAGTGCAGTATATCTGAGGGCACAGTGACTTTACTGTCTAGATAGGGCCCTAGAGTGTAGCGCAGCATTTCAAGCCATCAATAGTGGCAACATCCTGAAAGTTAATATTAGCATGGCACTAGCGAAATTCCTGAAGCTGATTTTATTAGGCTAGAGACAGACATTCAAAAAGCCTGAGCCTGAATTGATTCAATCTTCGCAGGTTAGTCTAACCTGCAAAGAGTGAATTAGTTTGCAAGTGGATAGACATGTGGCACATGCCTGTGGTGGTGCAAGCCAGAAGCCCAGGGGTGCTAGAGCAGCCCTCCCTTCCACAGGGAAGCTGAGCTGAGGAAGGGGGCACGGCCAGGCCTTCCCCAGCGGCTCCCTGCCAGCCGAGACCAATCCCAGCACACAGGGCTGCCTGGCCACAGAGGGAAACTCTTCCCCTTCCTCCTTCTCCCCCCGCACCATTTGGTGCTGGGGGGCTCTCCTCCCTCTTCCTCCCCTGTTGCCACCATGTGGTGGGGAGAGGAACTCTGTGAGGCTGCTGGCCCCCAGAGGGGGATTGTTCCCCCTGCTTCTCCTCCATCGCTGTGGGGTGGGGAATGAGGGGGGGCTTTATGGGATGCTGCCCAGCCCCAGAGAGGGACCCTTCCTCACATTCTTCTCCTCCACCCTAGGGCAGGAGAGGCTCTGTTCCATGCTCTGAGGGACTCTTCCCCCTCCTCCTCCTCTCCCTAGAGGGGCAGTGGGAGCATGGAGCTCAGCAGGGCAGGATGTGGGTGTGCAGGTGGGGGGTTTAGGGACCCCCACACACTCCCCCCATGGCATGCACCCCCACTACCTGGCAGCAGCAGCAGGCAAGGAGGGCAGGGTGCTCGTGCCTAGCACAGGTGCAGCTCTGGTCAGCGCTGCACAGAGGAGGGGGCGGAGCCTGCCTTATCCCCATGGCTCTGCTCCCCACACCTGTAGCTCCAGGCCTTGCAGTGGGGGAAGCCCCGCACTGGAGCCTGCTGTCTCCCCTGCTCCCAGCTAGGCACTCCCCACACTCTGCTGAGAGTGGAGGGAGTCCTGACCCCTGCTTCCCAGCAGAGTCCAGTGTTGGGCTTCCCCACGGTGAGTGCGGAGCTGCAGGTGTGCAGCATGGAGCCCTGAGGATAGAAGCAGCTGGTCAGGCTGCACGAGGCTGTACTCCTCATCCCCAATGCAGCACTGGCCACCTCTGTCATGGTTCCACACTGCGCACTTGCAGCTCCACACTCACAGATGGGAAACCCCATGCTAGACTCTGTGGGGAAGCAGCCGGCTAGGCTCCCTCCACTCCCAGGAGAGTGCAGGGACTGTGGAGCTGGGAGCCAGGGAGACAGCAGGCTCCAGTGCGGGGCTTCCCCCACTGTGGGGACTGGAGCTACAGATGCAGGGAGCAGAGCCTCAGGAATAAGGCAAGCTCTGTTCACTCATCTGTGCGTGCTGGCTGGAGCTGCACCTATGTCAGGCACAAGTGCCCTGACCTCCCCACCCGTTGCTGCTGCCAAGCAGCGGTGGCTGCGAACCTTGGGGGGGAGTGTGTGGGGATCCCAATATCCCCCACCCTGCCTCACACCCCACACACCCATACCTTACCCAGCTGAGCTCTGCACTCCCACTGCCCCTCTTGAGGGAGGAGGAGGAGGTTAAGAGTTTCCCCCAGCATGGAACAGAGCCTCCCACTGCCCCCGTCCCCACCCCTACACTTGCTCTGGGGCTGGGCAGCATCACATGGAGCCCCCCCCCCACCCTGAGAGGAAGAGAAGGGGAAAGAGTCCCCCTCAGCATGGAACATAACCCCCCTCCTCACCCTGCAGGACAACCTACCTAGCATGGCCCCATTAAGGTGAAGGAAGCAGGGGGAAGGGTTAATTCCTTCCTCTGGCTCCTCTGGCCCTTCCCTGCACCTGGGGTCTGGCAACTCCAGGGGCCACTGCTGCAGCCATCTCCCCTCTGCTCCCTGGAAGACAGACTGACCCCAGCTGCAGTGGGGGAAGAGGGGAAGGAGGGAAGAATTAATGCCTTCCCTGCCCACTTTGCCTTAACAGGGTCATGTCCTCCAGCGTGTCCACTAGGGCTGGTCCCTGCCCTGCCTAAAGAGCAGGGGGGAGGAGCCAGCTTTTCTGTGGAGCAGAGAGCCCTGTCCAGCCCAGAGAGCATGCCGGGATGCTGGGGGTGTCTGGTTTACCTTAAACCTGCAAGGGGTCTAAGGCAAACATTGCATAACATGGTTTAAGCCAAATCAGTTAAGTGTGAGTCTACATTCAACCAGGTTTATCCCAAACAGGTTTTAGCCATTTTGAAACTGGTTTATGTGCACTGAATGTCTGTTCTGTTACAGGTCTAAATCAGTTTCTGATCATTTATGTGTAATGTCTGTCCCTAGCCTTAATGGCACTATTATATACAATGTATTTTATAAAAAGACATATATGCCCAAACTGGGATGCTGGGTGTTGAGGCACTTGTACAATGGGTCACTTTTTATCACTTTCAAAGTTGTTCCACAATCTGATGTCACAGGACCTATCTTTCTTCTTTGAATGCCCTCCCTCTCTTTACCTTAAGGACAGAGAAATGGGGTATGTTTATACCGTATACTGCACCATGCTACAGAGATACCCAGGCTCCTTCTGAATAAGCAAGCTCAAGCATTGGAAGCAGTGTAGCTTTATCAGTACAGCACTCCACATAGTCTAATGTGCCCTGCTTCTCAGCAGAGCTAGACTGCTTCTACTTCCCAGGTACAAGCACCTTTTCATAGCACCACACTGTGCAATGGCAAGTGGGGCATGAGCTCTGGGAGCTGATTTGGAGGGGGGACCAGACTGAGGGCTCCAGGGAAACCCACACCCAGGGCAGTGTTTTGCAAACAGGGTATGGAGAGCCCATTCCTTAGGCTGGAGCAGCAGCTCCACATCATCAGTAGCTGGAGTGTTGGGAGCTCAAGCTGTATCAAGTAACAGTGCCACTACTGATGTTAGACCCTTGAAACTCTGCTGAGGCTCTCGCACTGGCAAGTACACCTGGGAGGGTTGGACAGGGAGCAGGTGCAGGAAGAGGGAATGCACCTGCTGCCACCACTGTTCCCTGCTGACAGGGAGCAGAGGGACACGCACAGAGCCACTCCTGTTCTGCTCCAGCTAAGGGCTGTGGGGAGTTGCTGCTTGGGGTTCTGGGTTAAGCTTGGACAATGGAAGTGGCATACAAGCTCCTTCTCCTTCCCCAGTAGGGGATGGGGTGGGGATTGCGGGGGTTGGCAGGACAGCCGAGAGCTGCCTGCCACTGCCATTGTTCCCTGCTGAGCCCAGCACCCCATGCAGCCTCTTCCCAGCTGAGCCCCACAAAAGCTTTGCCAGGGACCAGGTGCAGGAACAAGAGACCCACCTTCCACTATACCCTCTTGATCTAACAGAGCCCTGAAGCTGCTCCTGCCCCACTCCAGCCATGGGCTTAGGGAAGTGTCTGCACCTGTCTCAGCACTAATGGCAGCAGCTACAGTGAGCAGGTCCCTCTTTCCCACCCCTACTTCCTGCATGGCCTCTTCTTCCTCTGGTGTGCCCCCACTCCCGCTGACCTGGGGGATCCTGCCATGCCTTGTTCCTAGGGGATCTACCACATGGTCTGAGAGCAGCACCAGTGCCATCTGCTGAAGCCCCTCTCTCAAATCCTGGATCCACTCATGACCACAACCAAATTTAGTTTTTTTCA
The DNA here is from genome assembly GCF_001723895.1 of Crocodylus porosus. Taxonomy (NCBI): domain Eukaryota; kingdom Metazoa; phylum Chordata; order Crocodylia; family Crocodylidae; genus Crocodylus; species Crocodylus porosus. Next base: position 29,452,712 of record NW_017728947.1, read on the forward strand.
CTCTTTAGTTTTTGGAGAGTGGAATAGTTCCCACACCCCTTACAGTTCTTTCTAACTAATAAACCACTGGAGCTCATTTGCAGAGCCCTCAATTCTGGAGATGGAAATTGAAACACACGCCAAATCAGTAGCCTTCATATTAATTAGTTTGCCTTCCTGTGTCCACAATTCACTGATATCAGAGTATTGGTCTTTTAACAGAAATTCTCCTGGTCTCTTAGAAACTTGCCATAGCTGCTTTCCCACTTTCAGCACAGTTATTTCCCTCATGCAATTTCTCCCATGGACAATTTGTCAAAACCTAGGACTAGTCACTTCGGGACTGTTGGTAATGATGAGACCTGATGTCTCCTTTCAAGCCAGGAGTGGACAAGATGGCAGATCTGGCCTACAGCTGGACTCCTTTTCCCTGGCACCAATTTCTTCAGCCGCTGTTGCTGGACACAGCCCTGCTGCCCAGACATCCCTACTCATCCACATGCACTGCCGGGGACAGGACCCACGTGGGCAGGGCACACAGCTGGTCAGGTGGAATGGGGCCATGGCCAGGAGTGAGATGGGCGTGCAGGCCCAGGGAGAACTTGGGATCTTGGGGTGGTGACAATGTGGGGCCAGGGACAGAGTGGAGCCATAACCCACTGCCCTCATGTCCCTGCAATAAACGCAGTTTTCACAGGCAGGGGCATGCAGGGAGCAGATTGTGGCTCTGCCCCAGCCCCAGACTCATGTTATCACTACCTCAAGATCCCGATCCTGGCCCCGGCCCTTGCTTCAGACAGCTCCCTGCGTGGCTCCTGGCTAGTCTCCATGGACACCCCAGGCTTCTGGGGCAGTGATAGCATGGGGCCAGGGCCGGGGCCAGGGCCGAGGCACAATACACTCCCTAAATGACCCTGCTTGATACTTATGCTGACCACTGTCACCACCCATCAGTCCTTGGTTCTCCATGGAGACCAGCCATGAACTGCAAAGGGAGGGCACGTGGCTGTCTGGGGCTGGGACTGGGATCTTGGGGTAGTGACAACATGGGGCCAGGGTACAGCTGTGATCTGTTCCCTGAATGCCCATGCCCACAGAATCTGCACCCTTTGCAGGGGTGTGCAGGCTGCAGATCACGGCTCAGCTCTGGCCCCAGCCCCATGTTATCACTGCCCCAAAGATCCTGAGATTACCCTGGCCATGCCCACCTGTCTCGCTCTTGGCCACAATCCCATCCTAGCTGCCTGGCTGCATGGTCCCATCTCTAACAAGCATGGTTTGGGGCAGATGGACCGGGGTGCCCAGGCAGTGGGGCTGGGTCCCATAGTAGCAGCTACCACAGGGGCTGCAGGGAAATGAAATATGCTGCAGCTTGGATCCATCCCTCAGGCCTTATTTTGCCCACCCAGGCTAAGCTATGGAGCAAAGAAAGCTTCAGGACCACCAATCCTGCTGTTGCTACTAGGGTGGAGGGAAGATGTGACCCTCTCCAAGTCATATTCATTCATGTCAGATCTGCAGATTCCACTTAGGTCTTGGGAGAATATTGCCGCCAGAAGAAAGAGCTATGTATTTGGCAAAGGTTGGAGAGAATTCCAGAAGGAGATGTATTTGAGGATTTTTAGGTGCAATGGAGACCTGTATACTATGAGTCCTTTAACCCAAATCAGCTTTTTGTTCAGTTCCCAGGCTCTCAGAGCTACTATAAAAAAATCAAAGAACTATGGTGAAGATGATAATAGGTATACTGTCAAGTTACAAAGAAGGAAGTGCTTGAGAGCAACTATTACTAGGGGTGTGCAAAATGGGCCATATTTGATTCGGATTCAGATTTGGGCTGAATTGGGGACAGTGATTCAATTCATTGATTCAGATCGCTGTCCCCAATTCGATTTGGCCGAATCAGGATCTGAAGGTTTGATGCTGATTCAGAGAATCAGTGATTTGGACATAGACACAGCTTTAAAAGTTTTTTCTACATACCTTGAGGTAGCAGGTGCAGCTCGTGATCACTGCCATGCTGGGGCAGATGGAGCGTCCCACAGGAGCATGGGAGGCCCCCCCGCAGCCTTGGTGGTGAACCCAGAAGTGGACCGGAACTACTTTCGGTCCACTTCCGGGTCTGCCGGGGAGCGTGTGGGGGGCCCCCCCCCTGTATCCACCTGTCTCAACGGTCAGCTGCAGGGGGACCCTGGGTCCTCCCCCAGACCCAGGAGGCACTGGGTGCCCCCCAACACTCTTCCCGCCACTTCTGGGTCAGCTGCCATGCTCCTGTGGGATGCTCCATCCACCCCAGCATCACAACATTCACAAGCCGCCTGCTACCTAGAGGTATATAGAAAAAACATTTAAAGCTGTGTCTATGTCCAAATCTCCAAATCTTTCCAAATCTCTCCAAATTGATTCAGAGGGTTCCGATTCAATTTGGAGAAATTAAAGGGTCTCCTGATTCAATTCGGACTTGGAGATTTCGCCACTGAATCGGGCTGAATCTCTGCCAAATCAAATTGGGGACCAAAGCTTCTCAGAGTCTATTATTTAGATTTCACTTAAAGTTGGGAGTAGATTATTACCCAGCTTTTTAAAAAAATATTTTATGTTAATTCATTTTCCTAAATTGTAAAAAGAAATCTCAGCAAAGGTTTTTCAATCCATATTATAGAAAAGTCTTGGGGAGAAAGGGAAAGACCATTAATTTAATGCGGTGGGAAAGCAAATAGGTTGAGTTGTAGAGAAAGGATGAAATAATTCATCTGGCTGATGGAGACTGAAATGTGTTTGTATATTTTACTTGTGACAACCCTTGGAAATTGGCTTTAGAGTTTTGGATGTAATTTCTCAGAGCCTTGCCTAAAGGTTGGTTTAACCACCTCTGTTCAAAAACTGCTGTGGGTAGGGTTAACAAAAACAGGTTCACTGAAAAAATATCCACGTGCCACATCACTGATTTCTCTCCTAATGGAGAGAGAACCCAACCTGCACAAGGGCCCCAAATTTCTGCAACTCAGCAGATGGGTAAGAATATGTACAAAAAGAGTGTGTGCCATGTCTTTGCTGGAGTGTGAAAACAAATAGTATTTTAGGAGAGACTACCTGTGTACTGAGCTTGGGGTATATCTGTTTGGTACAAGGCAATGCCATGTGGTGCTCTGCATATATTAGCTCTGGAACTGGAGGCACTATAGCCACATGACTGTGGAGCTCTGCCCAGCTATTTTTGCTGAGAAGCAAGGCTTATAGACATAACTATAATGCCTTCAGAGACCATCTAGGCAAAGTACACTCTGCACTCCCTTGCTCCTTGTTTCTTAGCCTCACCCTCTAGGACCAAGCTCGCTGCTGGCCAAGATCCCTCGGTTTGTATTTTGGTGTGCCACCAATCAACTTCACATGTGTTTTAATGGAGACGGGGCTTGCTCCACCATTCTCCCTGTCCAGCAGAAGTCAGTCAGAGCCTGCCCTAATTTTGCCAACCATCTCTGAGAGCTGCTCAGAAAGATAACTCCCAGCAAGCCAATCCTGACCCAAAGTGTGCCATAAGTTAGAGACACTACACAACAAGGCTACATTATCTGTGTTGACACTTTTATTTTTCTCATGTCCCACATGTGATTTTAACTGTTCAACTGCTACTTCTGGACTGACATTACTAATAACATTGTATCTCTGTAACCAAAACAACCAAAGTGAGGAAATTATCTTTCACTTGTCACGTTTGGACCTGCACATACAGGTTCCAGTCAGTGAGTGTGAAGATGAGAAGGTGGTTGATGATGCTCATTTGTAGGAAAGAGGAATTGAACTACAACAAAGTAAAGAAGATTGAAAAACAAAAAGGACCAGTGCCCTGCCAGTTCTGTTGCTTGTGCCATCCAGAATGTACACAGATCATAGAAGTCTTGACTATGACCTCTACCCTTGTGACTATTTAGGTAGGGATAGCTTAACTCAGCCAATTCATAGATTCATAGGTTGTTCGGGGCTGGCAGGGACCTTGTAGATCATCAGGTCCAGTCCCCCTGCACTAGGCAGGGAAAGACAACTGGGGTCAAGTGACCCCAGTGAGGTGACTGTCCAGTCTCCTCTCGAAGATTTCCAGGGTAGGTGATTGCACCACCACTGGAGGGAGTTTATTCTACAGTCTGGACACCCTGACTGTGAAGGAGCTTTTCCTGGAACTGACCCTGAAGTGCCCTTCCAGGAGTTTGTATTCATTGCTCCTGGTCTTCCCCAGGGGTGTCCCAGTGAACAGTTGTTCACCGAGTTCTTGATGTACTCCCCTGATGTAGCAGTAAGCCACTACCAAGTCCCTCTCAGCCTTCTCTTCTGTAGGCTAAAGAGGCCCAAGCCCCTCAGCCTCTCCTTGTAGAGCTTGTCATGCAAGTCCCTGATCATATTGGTGGCTTTTCTCTGGACCTTCTCAAGTTTTTCCACCTCCTTGTTAAAGTGAGGCACCCAGAACTGGATGCAGTACTCCAGCTGCAGTCTCACCAGTGTGGAGTACCGTGAGAGTATCACTTCCTTAGTTTTGCACAAGATGCAACAGTTAATGCATGCCAGTGCGTTGTTTGCCCTGCTGGCCACAGCATCACACTGTCGGCTCAAGTTCATGCGATGGTCGATCACTACCCCTAGGTCCCTTTCGGCTGTGGTGCAAGTCAAATTGTCGCCACCAAGTCTGTAGGTATGTTGGGGATTGTTTGCCCCCAGATGGAGTACCTTACACTTCTGAGTGTTCAACATCATCTGATTCCAGTCCATCCAACTCTCCAGCCTGTCCAGGTCTGCCTGTATCTGTACCCTATCTTCTGGCATGACCACACTCCTCCATAACTTGGTGTTGTCCACAAATTTGGCCAGTGAGCTTTTCACCCCCACATCCAAATCACTGATAAAGATGTTGAAAAGCACCAGTCCAAGCACAGACCCCTGAGGGACACCACTGGCTACTTCTCACCAGGTTGACACAGATCTGTTCATAAGAACTCTCTGGGTCCTACCATGCAGCCAGTTTTCTACCCACTGAACTGTTGAGCAGTTAAGCCCACAATCTTCCAATTTTTCCACAAGGATATTGTGGGATACTAGGTAAAAAGGTTTTTGGAAGTCTAGGTATATAACATTGACCTTCTCTCCCAGGTCCAGGTGGTGAGAGACCTGTTCGTAGGAGATGAGATTGGTAAGACAAGACGTACCTGTGACAAAGCCATGCTGGCTGTCATTCAGAATCTTACCCTCAATGAGCGTATTGTACATAGTTTCTTTAATGAGTTTTTCCAGGATTTTCCCTGGGATGGAGGTTAGGCTGATTAGCCTATAGTTACCCGGGTCCTCCCTCTTCCCCTTCTTGAAGATGGGCACAATATTGGCTCTCTTCTACTCCTCAGGAATCTACCCTGCACACCATGATTTCTGAAAGAGTTTTGCCAGGGGTTCTGCGATGACCTTGGCCAGCTCCTTCAGCACTCTCGGGTGAAGTCCATCTGGTCCTGCTGACTTATAAATGTCTAGCTTTTCTAGTTGGTTTTGCACCTGTTCAGCATCCACAGTGGGAAGGTTATCATTCCTGGCATGCCCCCTATGATCCTTATCTTGCTTGTCTTTTCCCTTGGTCTGGTGAAACACCGAAGCCAAGTGGGTATTCAGGAGTTCAGTTTTTTCCTGTGTCCATTACCAGCTGTCCCAAGGTATTCAGTGGGGCCCCATGCTTCCATTTGTTTTCCTTCTGCTCCCTACATACATAAAGAAGGACATCTTATTGTCCTCGACTCCTTTGGCTAACTTAAACTCAGTCGCCGCCTTAGCTTTCCTAATTATTTCCCTACAAGTGCAGACTACTGTTGTATAGTCCTCCTTGAGGACTGCCCCAGCTTCCACTGTGTGTATGCCTCTTTTTTCTTTTTCAAGAGGACCACAATGTCCCTATTGGGCCAAGAGGGCTTGCCAGCCCTTCTGCTACCTTTCCTCTACCAGAATATGACAAGATTTATTAGTTTGGACGTTTTATTAAGGTAATAAGTTCCCTTGAACCCCAGAAGACAACAAGGTGACTTTTATGGCACATGGGCTTCAGAGAGGACAATGTGTATGTACTGGTGTGCTGAATGATAATGAAAGGAGCCTCAGGAACTATTGCAAATGCCATATAGTAGAAGTAGGAAACTGTGTGGTCTGCCTCACTTGCTAACATACCAAATGCAATTATCTGCCATTTAAGTTTTTGACACTTGATATTCCCAGAACTAACTATCTCCATTTTGTAGTTAATAAGATAATCCAGCTTCTGCCATGCCCTGTCTGAACCTTATTGGTTATGTGTAGTGCTCCCCACTTCATGCAGTCTCCTCTGCCTCTAGGTAAGACCTTCCTTTTTGTTACGTAGCACGGACCTAGCTAGTCACTGCTGAAACTTATGCCAGCAATTCTTTACACGGAGTGACTGGATTCAAAACACTGTCTAACGTGTAGTGTTAGAAAGACTGTCTCCACAGCAAATTTGCAAGGTATTGATTATCATTTAGTTTCTCATGGTTATTAATTTTGGGTCAGCTGTTTCCCCAAGCCTCAGTACAAGGATAAGCTGATATTTGATACAGCAAAGTAGCTTAGAGAACTTTTAGTGCATCAGCTAAAGTTGATATTCTCATGTAATGATATGGCTTCAGGAGCTGGGGCTATAAGGAAAACACTAAAACCTGTGATAGAGATGTTGTTATGCAGGAGGTCACCTGTGTAACAGAAACCCACCTGAAGCGGTGGCCTAAGGTTTCCTTTTTTAAGCAACTGCAAATCCCCAGTGTTTCACAAAGAATAACACAAATGTTTACCGAAAAAAATTCCACCAAAGAACAATTATTCACTTTGAAAAGTTGCAAGCAGTCACAGAAACAGTAGCCTCCAAAATCAGATCAAAAGAACAATTTCCAAGCAACTCTATTCCGTTATCTGTTTGCATGAATTTGGCAGTGACCACTTATGAACAATGGGCAAATTTGTGGCAATTGGATCAAAGGATGTGTAAATAGAGGAGAAAAAAAAGGAAAATTAATCTGTTAATTCATCTACAATGAATAATTTAACTGGTCCCATCTAGGGGTTTTAAGCGAGAAATAAACCAGCAGTGTGACATTTCTAGCCACATGTAAATTGAGCTTGGGTGAGTTTCCTGAAGTGCTGAGTGGTATTTCATAGATTTCATAGACATTAGGGCTGGAAGGGACCTCAGAAGATTATCGAGTCCAGCTCCCCGCCCAAAGGGCAGGAAGTCAGCTGGGGTCATAGGATCCCAGCAAAATAACCACCCAATTTGCTCTTGAAGGTGTTCAATGTAGGTGCTTGAACCACCTCC
>NW_017728947.1:29460138-29461253 GCF_001723895.1 Crocodylus porosus
GCTGACTTGAAGGTATCCAGCTTCTCAAGATGTTCCTTCATGAGGTCAGCATTTATGGAGGGCAGGGGATCTCCCTCACCCAGACCTCCCTGTCCCGTAGCGGGCATGGGCGTCCCACGGGACTGATGAAAGACCGATGCAAAGTACTCATTTAATAGGTTGACTTTTTCCTGGGCGCCAGTTGCCAGTTGCCCCATCTGGTTCAGCAGGGGTCCAATGTTGCCCTTGCTTTTTCTCCAGCTCCCCACATATCTTAAAAATGGACTTTTTGTTGTCCTTCATGCTTGAAGCTAGTTGGAGTTCAGTTGCAGCCTTGGCTTTCCTGGTTTGCTCCCTGCAGGACCAGACCAGTGCAGACTAATCCTCCTTGGAGGTGAATCCCATCCTCCATCCTTTGTAGGCTTTTCTTTTTAGCCTTAGGAGTTCTGCTAGGTCCCTGGAGAGCCAGGGGGGCTGCTGTGCCCTCTTGCTGCCTTTCCTCCGCGATGGTATAGACTTAGCTTGTGCATTGAGGATCGCTCCCTTGAGGAGCAACCACTCTTCTTGAACTCCCCTCTCCCTGGGGTCATGGTCCCTTAGGGCCTCACTGACAAGCCTCCTGAGCTTGTCAAAGTCGGCTTTTCTGAAGTCAAGAACTTCCGTGTTGCTGACTGACTTGCCAGCTTTATGGTGGATGGTGAAGGTGATCAGCTCGTGGTCGCTGTCACCCAACTTCCCATCAATCACTAGGTCACTGATTAGGTCATCCCCTGTAGCCAGTACCAGGTCAAGCAGCACTTTGCCTCTTGTTGGCCCATAGACTTCTTGAGTCAGGTGGAGGTCATCCACGCAGGAGAGGAAGCTTTGCAACTGCTCGGATTTTGCTGAGTGATCTTCCCATGAAATGTCCGGGTAATTGAAGTCACCCATGACAACTATGGACCTAGAGCATGCAGCCTCAGTCAGTTCCTGGGTGAACTCCTGGTCAAGCTCAGGACTTTGGGTGGGAGGTCTGTAGTAGACTCCCACCATTGTGTCCCCTGTGCCGTGTTCCCCACGAATTTTAACCCAGAGGGTCTCCAGCCGTCCACCCTGTTTGCCAATATCAGCTTGCAGGGACATGTAGCTTTCCTTAA
>NW_017728947.1:29461353-29463534 GCF_001723895.1 Crocodylus porosus
CCACCAGGTCTCCGTTATCCCTATGACAGCATAATTATTTGCATTGAGCAGGAGGACAAGCTCCTCCTGCTTATTCCCCAAGCTCCTGGCATTTGTGTACAGGCAGGCAAGTGTCCCCTTGTGGGCCCTTGCCTTGCCCACAGATTGTACCAGGGCTGGGGCAAGGGTGGGCTCCCTTGAGTGCCTTGGCCTGCTGGCTTTGCAGGAGTTGCTCAGCAGGCCAGCAGTGGCAATAGTCCCCCTGTCCCCCAACAAGCTTAGTTTAAAACCCAGTGGAGCAGGTCAGCCAGTCTGGCTGAGAAGAGCCTCCTCCCCAGGGGAGAGAGGTGGAGGCCATCCCTTTCCAGCAGCTTACTGCCTCTCTTGCCAAAAAGCAGGCTGTGGTCATGGAAGCCAAAGCCTTCCTGATGACACCAGTGCCACAGTCTTTGGTTGACTACAGTTTAAAAGGGCCCACCAGCAGCAAAAAAAGCCCCAGTTAGGTTCCAGAGCGGTGATAGACACGCGGGTGAAAGCCTGCCGCGCCCCCACTCCCCTGAAGCCCCCTAGACACCCCCCAGCAGCTGCGGAGCCCCCCGCTGACCCCCAGCAAGCGGGGCCCATGGTGGGAAGGGGTTAATAACACAAGAACTTTCCTTAGTTATACTTGATTCAAAATTGGAAAACTGTATGAATTACAGTTCTCAATCTGAAAACTTTGCAGGTTAAAGGTAGTATATATGTGACATCATGTAGTTTAAAACAGCTCTTACTTTAATACTTTAAATGCATGCATCACAGAACAGTGAAATAATTAGCCAGTCCATATAAAAAGCTTGTTCATCTTAAATCCTAAATTAGGCTTAAAAAAACCATGTGCCACTTTCAGACTGATGAGTTCAGACTCAAACATGATTGTGTGTGTATAATTCATAAAGCAAGCACTTTCTGAGGAGAAATGTTCTTTTCAACTGTTTTGTCTACACAGTGTCTACACCTAAGCACACCCAACCCATCTCCCACACACCCACACCCATAGGCATGCTCCAAACACTGTGAGACAGCTTCAGGCTCTTCCTTTTACACTGGCTCATGAGCCCTTAATTTTTGGTGTGGCTGAGAGTGACCAGTGGGGATGCCCTGTATACCATATAGACATACCCAAGGATAGATCTGGGGGTTGCAGAGGCCCTAAAAATATTAAACATGTCTGGAGAGAGGTTGTATGATGAAATTTATAAAATTTACTTGGTTTTGTTACCAGAAGCAGCAAACCCCAGGAAGACACTTAATTTTCATAAAAATCACGTCACCTTTTGTTTGGTGTAATGAAAGGGCTTAGAATAGGTCTTTGTGTGATCAGCCCATTAGGGTATGTCCGTGGGGGAATCCAGGATTTTGGAGCCCAGCTGGAGTAGGCAGGAGTGACTCTGGAGCTTTCCCCTGCTACAGGGTGGTGGCAGCAGGGAGAGGAGCAGGGGGAGTGAATGAAAGAAGGGAGGGGACATGTCATTGAGCACAGAGAGGAAGGGAGGGGGGATTCTTACCTCCTTCAGAGACTTGAAAACATCTTGCACTGCTGCTCCTGCGATGTGGTCACCTGATGTGCGTGTCTGCACCACTGCAACCTGCCTGGATCCATACCTCGGTGTCTCTACATAGATTAAGACAGCACCCCAACAGAGCATATAAACTGGGTGGCATTGCATCCTAGCATGTCTGTGCAGCTTTCTGTTTGGAGCTAGTATGTGTAGAACTAGCCTGGGTAGCCTGGTGCTTCCTTAAGCTGCCTAGATTCAGACCGTAAACTTTTCAGACAAGAGCTCTGTCTTCTGTTCTGTAACACGCTTTGGAGAACTGTAAGATACTAATATATATAAAAAGATATATCTTTCAAGGGGAGACTGGTTAGGCATCTGGCTGGTGTCTTATGACCCCTGCCACCCCCAGTGCTCCTTCTGCCCATGGCAGGGGGTCAGACTAGATGATCTGTCTAGGTCCCTTCTGACTCATTGATTCTATGATTAAGATTGATGTGATTGCGCATAAAAGGTTTATTATGTGATCGCAGAAGATTCGAGAAAATTATGCTGGCACACATCCAGGAGGGGCCAGCAGGAGACTGCATGCTTAGGGGCAACCAACATGGGTTCATCAGTGGCAGGTCCTGTCAGACCAACCTGGTGGCCTTTTACGATCAGA
>NW_017728947.1:29464279-29465553 GCF_001723895.1 Crocodylus porosus
TTAGATGAACATCTTGCTGGGGTCATTTGACCCCAGTAATCTTTCCTGCCATGGCAGGGGGTTGGACTAGATGATCTGCTCAGGTCCCTTCCGACTCTAGAAACTATGAAACTATATTCTGTAGCTGTGCTCCAGGCAACAAAAACCCCAGTCCTGCCCCAGTCCTCCTGATAGTATAGCCAGATGTTCTGTGCAATCCAGTGGCAGTCAGAGATAATAAGAGAGCTGGTTGGATCTGTGCACATATGGTTTCTCATATCCTGCAAACCTAGGATTAGCCTTTATTGTTCAAGTACACCACAGCAGTGCTTCCCCGTATGGGTTTCTTCTGGCCATCTTTTCCAGGGAAGATGAAAAACATTCTATTATTACTAAAGTTTTCCTTACTATTTGGAAGAAGAGTGACTACTCAGTTCGTTATTTGCTAAAATAAAAAGGCTTGAATAAAAAGGGAGCAGAAATTAATACATTGTTGCACTGCTAAGGTCCTTCTATTGTTCCACAGTAAGACTTCAGTGAAGTCCAACACAAGGATGGAAGGGGCAGGGTGCTTCTAGGAAGGTTTGTTGTGGTTTATTTTTAAAGAACCTCTTCTTACCCTCGCTGCCTTTTTTCCATTCCTCAAACCAGTAGCATGGGGATGGGCAAGCAGGGTCCCAGCCCCAGGTGCAAAGTTAGAGGGGGGCCCTGAGTGGAGGCCTCCTGAAGAGTTTGTACCACAGGTGCAACAGCAGCAGTTGAGTGTAAAGATACTCTCATGCTTCTTCAACCACTGCTTGTCTTGCCAATGAATTTCCCACTGCCAACTGCCACCAGTGGCAAAAGGAAGCAGGAGCACTGGGTGGTTAGGGTAAGCAGCAGCAGCTGCAGTAGGGAAGCATGAAAGCACCCCCAGATTTGGGAAATAGTAGCCCAGGGTGCTAACCTTACTAGGCCGTGTGTAGACGAAATGAGGGGCATGTGTGCATGACACTTTAAAGTGGACTAAATGCTTTTGCACTGCTTTAATGGTCTTGGTGTTTGCATGTGTCAGCAGCATATTGTGCAGTAATTCCTGCCACTGTAGCAAATTCAGCAGCGTAATGTGCCTTAAATGACTTGGGGAGTTTCTGTGGCCGCAGAGTGAAACACTGGGCTCGGAGCAGCTCTATGGCTTTGCAGCAAGCCCTGCAGGCAGCCTGGCAGCAGCCCAGGAAGGCAGGCTGCACCCAAGGAAAAAAAAAAAAAGCATCCATTTTTTTTTTTTTTTTCTGAAGCCGGCATACGAGATTGAC
>NW_017728947.1:29465585-29529341 GCF_001723895.1 Crocodylus porosus
TCGGCATTCCTGCCTGAGCTGTGCGGGGCCCTGGTGCTTCCTTCCATGGCTGCAGTGCCCCCTGGGACTGCCCGAGCTGGGTGCCTGTGGACGGGTGCTGCCTGGGGGGGCCCACTGCTGCTGCAGAGGGAATCACCAGCCTCCACCCTGCCACAGCCCGGGGACCACTCCACCTGCCAGCAGCTCACCCTTCCCTCCCCACTGCTAGAGAGGCAGGTAAGTGGGTGTGTGCACTACATGGGGGTTTAAAGGGCCCTAAATTGAAGCAGTGTTTTAAAAAACATACCGCTTCAATTTAGGGCCCCTGTTTCATCTACACATGCCCCTAGTTATGTCTCTGCATCAACCTCTTCCCTTCCAGGCCTTCCATTAAAAATACACATCAATCTTAGCTTGCTACTGATTCTATGAAGTTAACTATAGTTATTATTCTCTTTTGATTAATAGAGGAATGGTGTGGAAGAGAGATTCTTCTTCACTGTCATCAACTGAGTCACTGCTGGAAGTGGAATTGGCATTCAGGAGCATGTGGCTCCCAATCCCATATTGAGATGACAAAAGCATGCTGCCTCTGAATACACCTGCTGCAAAAGGAGGAGTTTCCCATCCCAGGCAATCTAAAGGATTCCCATCATAAAAATGCTAACAAAACCACAAATTTGCAAAGGAAAATAGAAGTAGCATTAATAAGCTGAAAAATTGCAAACACCATCCCTCACTGAAATTACTTCATAATTATTTGCACCTTCAAGTTTGAATTCCTAGCAATGGAAGTAAACATTGATTATATATTACTGGAAGTTTTTTAACTTCCATTCCTAGCCAATATTAATTCTGATACTGCCCCATTGATACCTGTATCTTCCGTTGACTGTGATGGGAGCTAAAGGAGGCCTGTTATTTCCATGAAATCCTTCCTCCCTATGTGTATCTCACTGAAAAACTCACATTCAGTGTGGTGAAAACAGAACTTCTCCTTTACCCTTAAACAATTCTCCCCTCTTCCCTCTATTACCTTCTGTGTCACTTGAATAGGTGTATATATTAATGTCTTCCCCTTCCCCCAAATCCAGGTTGAGAACAAATTCTTCTGGTGCTTCCTTTACAACATTTTTATTATTTGCCTTAATATAACAGATTTCTGAAGTACATTGAATCAGCTCAACTGGTGTTAATAGATTCGTATCAATTTATTGACAGACCTACACCAATTATATCAGCTGAGGACATGGCCCATTTTTTCAAAATGATTAATTCTGTGGATTTTTACATTACATGCCCAAAAAGAAAAAGATGAAAACTCGAGAACTTTAATATAAGCTACTGCCTGATACCAAAAGACCCACCCAAAAGGAAACCATGATACACGCCACTAAAAGGAAAATCCTGCTTACACAGTGTCTTCTGCTGTATTTTTAGCTCATGTATGCAACATGCAGAAGAAAGGATGACAAAAGTACCTGGGTTGGGCCCAAAGATCACAGGGCCATCTGTGTGATCTTTCCTCAGCTAACCTTTTCCTTTGCAAACAAAAATGTTCACCTGCATAAACAGCTTCTTATTTCTCCCCCAAGCAGAAATGCTTTCAAGCCAAAGGAAGATTGGCTTTCCTAGTTTGCTTACCACAATATCACCAGTAAAACAGAAAAATAAAAGCAACTTATTCACAAAGTGTCATTTAATTTATTTCCTTCTGGCTCTTCAGTTCTTTTTAGCAATTTCAAGGATTTCTCCTTTTCCAGTCACAATACAGTCTGAAGAAAGGCATGTATAAGGTCCTTATGACATCACTCCTGGGTGGCAGAGAGAGCAGACCTGCATCAGGGTGGGAAACATTGAACTTCATCCTTAAAAAGTATCAAAAGGCGATTTCATTAAACCTAAAGATTTTTTGCAGTGAGGTAACAGCTAATAGTGTATTGCAAAGAGATATGAGAAAGGGCAGATTTTTCTTATCTTTTGTTATTGGAATTGACCCTCAGGGTCCTTAGGCCTCGGTGAGAGCTTAAGCAAGCTTAGATCAAGGAAGGATTTTGAAATTGAATTTATTCAGATTAGCAAAACCTTCCATGAGAGGATTTACTCTCAACAAGCTGTTACCAACTTGAAGCTTAAAAAGCCCAGCCCATTTTGCCGATTTACAATCAACTTTTTTTTTTTTTTTTTAAGCCAAGACTGGCATCATTAAAAATTACTTGAGGTTCACAGAATACCAGTGTTTTTCTCTGCCTAGTTTATTTTAGGTAGTCTGCCTGGCATCAGAAATCATTTACAGGGATGTTTCAAGCTATTAGGCTGAAACACTACAAATACAAGAGAGGGCAAAAGAATGAGCACAGAGTGGGTAACTAGAACTCTAATACATGCAGCTACTAGACTAGTAACTGTCTGCCAGTCTCTGATTCACAAATCAAAGCTCGATGCTGCACATAGAGCTGCACATGTATTTCTCCTCCCTGTCACTGTTTGCGTGTCTGATAAAGATACACAAGATAGTCCCATTTGTAGATGTGCATGCTGAAAATCCACATTATCTCTGCTCCCAATCATTTTAGTTCAATCAGGTGCAAATGGAAGTTTACTGAATGAAATCTGAACAATACTGTGCAGTGGAAAATCCTCCTGCTTTTCCTGTTGCTTTTGGGAGGAGGTGACTTCAGGCAATTTTTTTCCCCTTGTTGACTTCTCCCAGTTCTCAGCTGTGGAAGCGGGAATATTTGTTTTTTCCTGCAAATAATTCTTTGTATCTGCTTTTACTTACAAATGACAGAAAATATTTAGCGAGATTGCTTGTTATGTCAGGCTAAATGGTATTGCAACGACATAAGGTGAAAGTCATCTCTTTCCCACACAAAATAGGGGTGAAAATGTTTTGTGGGAAATATTAAGGGGAGATTAATCTAAGCTGAAGTTGGCACCAAGGTTACAGTATGTCTCTCCATGGCTCCTATTCAAACTCTGTCTGAATTGCAATTTTCCTTGACATTGAAAAAATACCTTATATCCCCAGTTCATCCTACTGCTACCTGTACTTGGGACTTGTAAAACCATTCCACTATCATCCTTCTCATATGAGATCCTCCTCTGGGATTATGAATTCCACACCTATTTAATATGAACTTCATTCTTTACTCACTGAAGAGAAAGTACAAATCAGGAATATTTTTACTGAAAAGGGCTAGGTCTTGGACACTAACTCTCATCCCTTTTCACCAGGGATTTTAGCACCAGAAGGAACTGCCTTCCAAAGTCCTAATATCCACAAGCAATGAATAATAGAAATCCATGTTCTTCAAATGTCCTTCTTGTATAATTTTTAAAAGTACAGGCGGTTGCTTTATTTTTAATCAAATAAATGAACAGACTTCAGCTTAACCACCGAGATGAAATCATTAACAAGCCTTCAGCCA
Source organism: Crocodylus porosus (assembly GCF_001723895.1). Taxonomy (NCBI): domain Eukaryota; kingdom Metazoa; phylum Chordata; order Crocodylia; family Crocodylidae; genus Crocodylus; species Crocodylus porosus. The sequence continues at coordinate 29,468,996 of NW_017728947.1, forward strand.
CACTGAAATTTTAGACACAAGTCTACACAAGTTAAGTCTTTTTAAAATACATTATAATACACATTAATTGTTGCAAGTGAAATCTACCCATGAGAATCTAGTACATGATTAAACCAGTCTTGAATGCTAAAATAACATAATTAACTACAGATGAACAAATGTATACATTTTCAAATGCTGTTATGTAAACTGAGAAGAGTTACTGATTATAAAAATCAGCTAGATAACTATTTCATGGAAAGCCTTGTTTTCCTGTATTGAGGAATCTCCTTTCTGTGCCTCAATGTTTTCCTAATTTATCAACTATCTCGTTATATTTTTAAAAATCTGATCTTTAAATTATATTTACATAAGTAAAAGGAAAGAGAGAGACTATAACTCTATTTGTATTCATCCCAAAGAATTCTCAGTACCATTAAAACATTTATAATATTTATTCTGAAAAAATAATTTCAAATCACTTAATACTGCGCTTCTAGAATATTGCTTTACACTAAATTGCTGTTTTTACACTGTCTGATCTGCAAAGCAAAGTCCCGAGGCAAAGAGAAAAGCTCAAAATGATTTTTAAAGTTTAAAATAACTTTAAAAAATACCCTCTTGTTGGTGAAAAACAGCTCATTTTACTTGAAAAAAGTATGAATCCAGGATTTGTGTGTGCGCGCATCTAAAAGAGTTTGATATACAAATTTGCAATACATATAAAAATACTTGATTTTGTCAACAATTACTGGACACCATTTATCAATTGATTAATTTAGCTCCTTTAAACTGAACTGATTAATTATCCTGGTTACTAAAACAAATATTGAAAAACCACATGTGAACTTTTAAAGGGAAGCAGTTAAAAGAAACCATCCCAGATTCTATCAAGACTTCAACAAGAAATATATAGAAACAGTGATACACAAATTACACTCCCAAAAAAATTAACACATTTTCTAGTTTGGAGATGCTAAGTGCTGCAAGAAAACTTTTAAAACTATGACTAGAGATTAACTGTAGTTTCTGTTAATAATATACAGGGTATTTTTCACAATATTAAACTAACTTCTGTAAAAAAAAACCCAAGCTAACCAAAACAGGATTTCGCCCACAAATATGACGGATTTATTTAAAGTTTTTTTCCTTAAAGGCTATATTTTATAACTCCTTAAATTTGGCAGTATTTTTGAAGAAATCACACACACAGTCAATTGCATCACAAGAGCCGTAGCTGTTTTAGGTACACAGGGTTTCCACAACCCTTTCCAAAAGATATGCATGCATGGATTACCACAACCAGGTCTGGTAACAATTGCAAATTCTAATTTTGTATACATGCCTAGCTATAAGTCCATTGTGTGTGACATTAGGCCCATTTCTTGTAAGAAAGACCACTGTTGTATGTATACTATCTTAAATGGTCTTTTTGTGACCTTGGTCTATACTCTCAAACAAATGAAGCAAGTTTTTGTATTTTTTTTTCCTCCTGATGGGCATACTAAGAGAGGGGGGAGAAAAATCATCATTACACATGCGGTGCACTAAGGCACACAGACTTCCTTGTGACCGTATTTAAAGAAACGGACACAAAGAAATAGTCATTGCAGCTACAATAGGGGAAATCTAGTATGCATTTCCAAGGAATCACATTTTGGGGAGAATTACAGAATAATTACACATATGCTTAGATCACGAGCATTCAATGAAGCGGACAATATTTTGAGGATTTAAGATGTTGGTGTTGTGGTCGTCTCTAAGAAACCAGGATAATTCAGACATTCAAATGCAAAAATGCACCATTTGGAGAGTGTAATGCGGTCTGTTCTGGTCAGTGTTACAAATTCGGAAAGGATTCCCTGGCTGCAGACATTAGCCACTTAATACTTAAATCTGTTTCCAAATGTAAAGCATAGAACAAAAGTGTTTTGCATTAATGAAATGTATCCTAACACTGGGGTAGTGACACATTTCGTTAATGTGTCACATTGCTGATGTAAAATATAATTACAACAGATATGCCTGTCTTATAGCTTGATAAGACCCTTAGATGAAATATCGTTTAAGTAATTACACAATAAACATCTATCTCAGCACTGTCATCTTCCTGGTTGCAGACTGGACTAATTTCATGCCAGTATATGAAACTAAGTAATGCAACTGAACCTTTCAACTTCACAGCTATGATTACAGATGATTTATTCATGTTGATTGGATTCCTTCTAGTACAACAGGCACATTCTGCAAATATAATTGTTAATTGTGTTATCTGCTAATGAGTTTTTTTCTAATATAATTTTATCTTCATGAAAAAGTGCAAAGAGATCAGTACAAATAGGTTTTGAGTTTTCTTAACAAATTGCCCCAAAGTAAATTAATGCCAATTATTTGGATTGTCCACTATGATCAAATAAAGTTACTACCATGCATAAACTTAGCAAACCACTAGCATTGCTCATAACCTTTTCAGAAGACTTGGAAAAAAGTGCCGCAATCCAGAAAACTGAAAATCATTTATTTAGTGGAATAAAGGAAATACAGTGATATTGCTTAAACTTAGGGCGTTAACCAGAGGATCGACGTTCTCTGCTTCTCTTCCTTTACTTTAGGGTTTATTTTTTTTATTTTTTCAATTGACTTGGGGAAAAGATTTACTTCCCAGCATATGGTTTGGTGTACCTCACAGCAACAGAACAACATCCTTGGTATTAATATTATTACAGCTTTGGTCCTGTGATTCAGAACTATTTTATAATAATCAAATAAATAACAAATGTATTATTATAGCACCCACAATATGATCCATACTCTATTGATAAATAAGACAAAGGTCATTTCCTGAAAATCCCTACAAAATGTAATGGGATCACCCACATAATCAACAGGGATCTTGGTTTTCTCTATTAAAGAATCCAAAATTCTCTGATAAAAAATCCCCAAATCCATATTTTTCTATGTTTAAAATGAAACGCCATTATATATATAGGTATCAGTTGAACAAAATGTGTTATTCATATAATTTTAAAGCAATTTGAAGCCTATCAGTACCCCAATCATTATAATAAAATAAATTCTAAGTATCTATATATTTTTGCATAAGATTTTTTTGGTTTTTGATCATAGAAAATCAGAGCTCCCCCTACCTTCTTTGCTCACCAGGACACAGGTCCAACTGTGAGTGTCCCCTCATTGCTTTATGGCACTGAGCAGCCCTGAGATGCTAGTGCCCCTCACTCCCAAACCACAGCCCCCCCCCAGCCCTGCTGGTGCCCCTCACTCTCAGGCCCCAGACCTCCTGGGTGTGAGGAAGGAGGTGGATTTGTAAGGGGCAGGGTGTTTGTTTGGGGGGCAGAGCAGGTGTCTGAGGGTGAGGGGGTGTGGGACAGGGGGTATGGGGCAGTGCGGGGTGTGGCAAAGGGAGGTACCTGACCATAAGTAATGAATTTATTCTATTTATGCACCCACATTGGGCATGGGGCTGCAGCCTGGCTTGATTGGCATGGGCAAGAGCCACCTTCATGGCTCAGGAAGTGGGACCCAGCAGGGTAAAGGGCAGAGTCAGGTGGTAAGACTTGTTGCCACTGCCACTGGGACCTCCACACCAGCTGCACTACCAACAGTGCAAGGAGTAACAGACAGGGAGAAGCCACACTGCCCCCACCTCCCTTCACCACCAGCCACTTGTGTGCCAATCCATGGCTGTACCCTGCTGCCATGACCCCGCTGCCACCACCACTCCCCTCAAGCTGTCCACTCCACCTTCCCGCTGAGGTACAGCCATGGAATTCCAAAAATACCCTTTTTCCTTGCATACAACATGTACCTTTTTCCCAAAAAACAGTTGCTGGAAAGTGGAGTGTGCATTATAAGCAAGCAAATATGGTAACAGCAGTTTCTGCTGTGTAAGCTTCTGCTGGGGGAAAGCAAAAATAACTGTGCGCATGGTTCACAGAGAACAGAACAATGAGCAGGTGCAGCTCAATAGCTGCTGCTATTCAATTTCTTGTTACAAGAAACAATCTTTGTTTCTTCATTCTACCTTTCATAAACAGAGTACATCTCTTATTCCATGGCATGTGTGAGAACATACAGTATGTGAGAACATACAGTATCACATAGACACTTTTTGTTATGCATCCAAAACACACCCAGTGCTGCTCTCAGGCTCTTGTCTTGGGTAGGCTTATTAGAAGTGCTGCTGTAACAGGTAGTACCTGGTACTGTTATCAGCATATGTGTATCCAGGGAGGACTAAGCACAGTCCAATACAACAAAAAGATGCCCCTGAAAGTTTCACAAATGCACCCAAAGTTGTGAGACTTGCAATAAAAACGACAAGATTTATCAATACAGTACTCTATTTGATAAAGACCTATATCTCTATAATTTTAATGTACAGGCACTCTTAAATATTTTTAATGTCTATTTATTGATACAGTAAACCCCAGTTAATCTGCTACTTTGAGATGGATTCATATGATAAATTATCCAGTACTGAGTAATTATCAGGAGCTGATCACTGACGGTTATGGGAAGGGGTCTAGCAGGGAATTGCATCAACAAGTGAATTAAACCACAGGCTGCTTATACACGAGACAGGAGTTTAGTCCTTTAAATTGAAATGGTGGGTTTTAATTGTGACAATTAAAAAACCCACCATTTCAATTTAGGGGCTTCTGTCACAATTATGGTGAAGGGCCCGATCCTTTTTTTTTCTGCCTCTGGAGCCTGCCTGTATTTCCCACAGCTGGGGCCAAGCTGCCAGTGGGCTGAGTGGCCCTTGAGCCGCGGGAGGCTTTGGTCCTTCCCTCTGTGGTGGCAGCACCCTCTGGGGCTGCCTGGGTGGGCTGCTAGTGGGTGGCAGGGGAATGTGCTGCCACTGTGAAAAGAAGGTCTGGGGTCCCCTGCAGCTCAGGGCCCACCAGCAGCTTGCCCCCTGGCTGCAGGAGAGGCAGGCAGGCTCTGCAGGAAAAAAAAAAAGAAGAAAAGTTCAGACCCCTTGCTGCTTTTTTTGGTTGTTTTTTTCCTCAGCAGAGTCTGCCTAAATGAGCTGCCACTGGGTTGTGCACCGCTTGAGTTGCAGGGGGGCCTGGTCTTTCCCTCCACACTGGCAGCGCCCCCCAGGATTCTCCAGGCAGGGTGCTAGTGGTGCGGGTGCTGCCCCAGCTTGCAGGCAGCCCCCACTGGATCCAACTCTTCCCCAAACCCGCGCATTGGAAGCCCACCAGCCACTGCTCCCTGTGCAGACTCAGGGAAGAGTTGGATCTGGCAGGTGCTGCCTGCAAGCTGGGGCAGCATCCGCACCACTAGCACCCTGCCTGGAGAATCCTGGGGGGGGGCACTGCCATTGCAGAGGGAAGGACCGGGCCCCCCTGCAACTCAAGCAGTGCACGACCCAGTGGCAGCTCATGCAGGCAGACTCTGTTGAGGAAAAAAACAAAAGCAGCGAGGGGACTGATCCTTTTTTTCCCCCCCACGGAGCCTGCCCACCTCTCCCACAGCTGTGGGGGGGAGCTACTGGTGGGTCCTGAGCTGTGGGAGGTCTTGGACTTTCCCTCCATGGTGGAGGCACCCCTTGGGCCCACCCAGGTGGGTGGCTAGCAGACAGGTGCTGTCCCAGCTCAACTGTTCCCTGAGCCCAAGCTGGGGCAGCACCTGCCTGCTAGTAGCCTGCCCAGGCAGCCTCAGGAGGTACCACCACCACAGAAGGAAGGACTGGGGCCCTCCACAGCTTAGGGGCCACTTGGTTCACCAGCAGCTCATGCCCTGGCCGTGATAGAGGTAAGCTGGCTCCATGAAAAAAAGAAAAAAGATCGGGCACCTCACTGCTTCTGCCTTCAGCCCATCTCTCCTGCGGTGGCAGGGGCGGGAGGTGAGCTGTCAAAGGCAGCAACATACAAACAGCTACACTGCAAACTAAACTACATGCAGATGTAGTTTAGTTTGCAATGTAGCAAACTCATTTAAATCATAAAAAACTCCACCACATATACAGCATGACACAATTAAACTGCAAAGACAGCCAATTTTTGTCACGTGTACAAGCACCCACAGTGGCAAATTATCCCATAAGAGTTGGCAAGCTGTGGCTTTCAGGCCAGATCCAGCTGACAAGCCATTTCTTCTGGCCCATGAAGCTGGGACGTCAGCAGCAAGGGGGCATCATCAGCAGGGAAAGTGCCAAAAGCATGGCAGCAACAATTCAGAGGACAGGGCAAGCAGCAGTGGCCAACTTGCAAGCAGCAACCTGTATTCAGAGTGAACTGTGCTATTTTGGCCTGCCAACCCTTTTTACAGGGCAGTGATGCTCAACCTTTTTGGTCAGTGAGGGCTTGATGAGACCCAACCCAGCTCAGCAGGGCTGGGGGGGGGGGAAGAAACCTTAATCTGATGCCATCCAGCCACAAGGAGTAGGTGGTGTGGCTTGGCTCCAACCCAGCCATTGGAGGGATGGGGGATGGGGTTTGGGAATTGGGCAGCAAGGGACGGTGGCTGTATTAACTGTCACTGCTCCCCTGCCACTACATTTTCCAACCGAGGTACAGTCCCAAGAGCTGAATATCATGACTCCACCACCTGCATTTGGCCCATGGCCCAAGGGTTGAGCACTTCTGGTGCAGGGAATTAATCATCATTTACTGTGTTTTTTAGAACAGGAGGACTACAACATACTGGCCTCACAAAATTATGTTTAAGGAAGAACCTGAAAGATGAGATGGTTTAATCATGATAGACTAGGAAAGGGCAGATCGAGTAACCAACAGAGACAATCCTCAACGTAGTTGTAGGGGAGAGAAGGGAGATATTTTGTTTTATGGGACCTGGCAATATTTCCTAACATTTTGTATTATTCAGGATTATTGTGCCCTTTATTTTGAAAAGATTTTCCACATCAAAGCATCTGATATTTAACAGAAGAGTAGACACCCAGGTTAAAGTACCGCTTTTTCTTTAGCCTATGAAATTCTGTTTAGCTTTTGCAGAGATAGAAACTGATAAATATTGCCATTTTTCTTTTTTCACCTGTGTTCTTCAAGATAAAGGGGGCTGTGCTATTTTATATGATAAATGTTTTATCTTTTTTTTAATAAGAGCCATCGGAAGTTAAATATTAAAACTACATGAAACAAACATGGATCAGGTTGCAAAAATCATGCAGTCAAAAGTTAGGAAAGGGATTTATAAGATCTTTTTTGTAAATAACAAAATATTGGTATTTTTTGTGATATCTCTTATTGGACCAACTTTAGAGTTGGGAGTGCTTTTGAACAGGATTTCAGGCAGCAGATGCCTTTTCTCAGGGCACTTTCCTTGCAGTTTGTACACAATTATATAACGTTCCTTGTGAACATGTACTGTGATACAGTCTATAATTAAATGATCATGTACCAGTTTTCCCACAGGATCTCTGCCTCATTCAGTATTACGGAGAGATGTGCAGAAGAGCAGAGTTAGGAGGCTCCAGAACCTAAGTTAGGAATTTACAGATTTTTGACTGAATGATTTCTTAAACTTGCTTTCCTTCATAGTTTCATTGTTTCTAGGGTCAAAAGGGACCTGAACAGATCATCAAGTCCAACCTTCTGCCCTGGACAGGAACCAGTGCTGGGGTCGCACCTCAGCCAGATATCTATCCAACCTCCTCTTGAAGACCTCCAAGGTAGGGGAGAGCACCACCTCCCTTGGGTTTTTAGGGTTTTTTTCTTTTTGGATGTATTTAAAAAAATCTTTATAGGTGTTTTATTGCTACTCAAAATGGCTGGTTTCATCTAGTAGGAGTTCAGTGCATAGCCAAGCCCATTCTTGCAGCAATAGGCCTTCATCTTGCAATCTCACCAATTGGCTCAAAAATGCTTGATGGCTCAAAGCTTTATGAGAAGTCTGAGAAAGGAAGACAAAACAAAATCCCATCATGGTTTAAGCCAGGGGTCAGCAACCCCCAGCATACGTGCCGAGCATGGCACGCAAGGCCATTTTGCTCAGCACACCACCTCTAGCCCAGGCTCTTAAGCAGCTGCTGCCAGCCATGGAGCCCAAGCTGCTCCCAGCAGGCAGCTAGGAGGCTGCAAGTCCTGCTGCAAGCAGACCGGGCTTCGTGAGCCAGCTGCAGCTGGGAGGCTGCAAACAGCTGCTCCGAGCACCTTCCAAGGTAGACATTGTGGTTTTTTCGGCACTCTTCCCAAAAAATGTTGCTTACCCCTGGAAACTTTAAACATTTTACTTTAAATAGATGTCACTAGATAAAAAACAGAAGTAATCCTGGGAGTAGGAACTGGATCCCAAGCCTTTCCCTTCCTGTTTTTCAAGTAAAATTAAAATTAATAATATTAATTGAGATTAGGCAAAGAGAAATAATTAACAACTGTACTCAAAATTGTTTCTTTACCATAATTTATGCAGGTGCTAATTGAATCAATTAATATCTTCTTTTTAAAAGGCAAGTTTTTACAGAAAGCATTCTCTTTGAGTAGTTTAGAAGCAAATAAAACAGAAGGGATATTACTAAGGAGAATATGAACCTCTAAACCAACAAACTTCACAATTAAGTGGAGAAACAAAGACCTTCCAAACACGAAAGCTACATATGTCATCTTGTGCTTTGACACCATCGGTTCTCATAAATTAATCCAATTTGGGCCTACCTAATATTTGGACTAAACAGACATTTGTTCTGTACCCTGGCTCTGCCACTGACCTGCTTTGTGACTTAAGACAGACAGATCATGACAATGCCTGTTTGTACATCACTAGCCCAACTGGGGAGGTTTAATTGGGACCTGTCAGTGTCACTGGCATATAAATAAATAGCAGCTGCAGTGTTTGTTACAAAAAGTGAAACTGATTCTGTAGGTGGTTTGTAAAAGGTTTCAACATTTTGCCTGATAGGTCGCTGTCTTACTGTACTGGATTAATAAGCAGTACCTACTTCTCATTCATAAATCACTCTGGAAACCTCGGATGTGTTAGTTGTAAATCATTATTTTTTTACATCATGTGACTTTTGCATTTGAAATTCGTTAGGACTTTGTCACATGTTAAACTTACAATACATTAACTACACTTAAAACACAAGTATCTGCATGTTCAAGCAGTAAAATATGTGCCAAGCACACTCATATTGTACCATGCTTAGGACTTTTCAGGGAAGAAGCATCTCTGGACTGTATTAAGTTACACATGGTTTTCTGTTATCTGACTGCTTCATAGAGATAATCTCAGCCCTGGGACCTCACCATAGTCTTTAACCCAGTCTGGTGCCATGGCACCTGTGGGATCTAGCAGCAGGGATGGCACCCTTTCTTGGGCTCAACTCCTTGTCTCTCTTTCAGCCCACTGCCAATAGCAGAGACCTGGCTTGCCAGAGTTCCCTATGAAGCATGCAGACTGGGAAATTGTAGTAAGCACTCCCATTAGACTGTTCAGAGCATGTTATAACTTTTAGTAATGCCTGTTAGGATCTAAATAAAACATGTGCTAAATATCCCATGCAACAAAGCCCTCAGTTTTACTTTATCTTGCCACAATATCTCAAGGACGATAGTAATCTTACAGTTTGTAAAATATAGGAAATTCCACAGTAAAGTGAAAATGCTGATTTATTAAGCCTAACAACTGATGATATTGTTTTGAGACTGCTTGAGGTCAGAGCTGAATCCCACCTGGAATACATAAAGTTGAAGCTTATGCCATATGTAATTGCAAGAGTAATTTTCTCTAATTTGTAACAAAGTCTCAGGAATGAATTATGGCCTTGATGTGATATATTATAATCTACAGTATACTTACATGCAAATGTAACATAGATATAATTTTCTAGTATATTTTAACTTGCAATCAAGCTCCATGTGCCAGGTTCAACTGTATGTAACTTGTAGATGCTTCTTCCAAGACATCTGGATTTTATTCTCAAATCAACTAGACAATTACTAAGTGATCTTAGAAAAAGTCACTTAAACCCTCTGGCCCCAATGTCCCCTTTTGAAGTACAGGGAAAGTATTCTGCTTACCTCACAGGAGCATTGTGAGGCTTAGTAAGTAGATGGATATAATCCCCTGATATCATCAATTTTAGAGATGCACAAAATATCAGTGTTACTTCTTTGGCCCACTGCCTTTCTTGCATTAGCTTTTTGCTCTTCCCTAGCATGAGCACTTTAAAGAAAAAGTCACAAATGAGAACTGATCCCACACAAAATAGGTAGGCAAGTTGGTATCCTGCTGTAGAGAGAAGGGGCTTCCTAAGCACTGTTATGTAATTACAATAAACACTGTCTCAGTTCTCCTGCTCAACCTGTGAGTCTGGTTGTTCCAAACTCACAAAGAACCAGGACTGGCTCAGCAACAGGGCAACCAGCATCTACAGATCTACTTAAAGGTTTAAGGCTTCATGTCTATGAGCTGAGCTGAATAATATATTTTTCTCCTACTGTTGTTGCAGTCTGACATTTTACACATCTATTTCTCACAACACACTAGATACACAAACATGGGAATACAGTAAAATGAAAAGGAATATCTATAAAACCAATCCAGCCAAAATCACTCCTCTCTCTTTCAACATTTGTTCCTCTGAGACATTGGTAAGATTCAGGAAATGGAACATATTCTGAGGATTAAAAGGCAGCCTGTTACTAAGATCACTGCTAATACCAGATGTTTCCTTCCTAAGTAATTGTTCCAGCTCAATTTGTTAAAGAAATTTCTCCTATTATTGTTCTCTTCAGTTCTCAAGGATCTGAATGTCATTTCTGGCCACCAATAAAGGGTTAAGAGCTTTAGATCTCAGCAGAAAATTGGGAGTCAGGGAGTGCATCTACACACGTGTTTTAATGCACAGTAGTCTATTTTACTGCACATCAAAAGCATCGCATAAAAAAACCATGATATTATGCTGACTCTCAGTAAAATAAGCTACCACACATTAAGCATCCCTAAAAAAAAAAAGCAATTGCAGGGTAGTCTAATGCGCATTAATTTGGTACCTAAGATTGGAGTTGCTAAATTTAATGTGTATTAGAAAAGTCATATTAATGCACTCATAGACATACGTATGAATACCTTGAATTGTAATCCTGATTTAAAGCCTCTGCCCCAACTTCTGCATCTGCAGCATAGGGTCATTGTGACAATAAGTTCAGTGCTTTATTATGGATAATACCTGTTCTATTGAAAGTCTGGGGACATCTTTGGTACAAAATCTTGCTTTCAGTTGCACAATTTTCACAATTTATTTTAGTGTAACAACAGCTCAGTTCCTGTAACTCTTTCTTCCAGGGCTTCAAAGAGCAGTTCTTCTACATGATGCTGTTCAACCCTGACCACATTTTACCCTCTCCGAGAATTTAAATTTGCCATGTAAATGTTTAAGGCTCCGACTGTTAAGGAATCTGACAATACCAGAAACAACTTGCACCTTTGCTATAGGGTTCTGTTCTCATAGATCAGATGACCTCTGCTAAAATGGCTCTTTGATTAAGCCTATTTTCTCCAAACTGTACATTTTCCTGCAATTAAAATGCTCAGATTCAATTAATTTGTCTGCAAAACGGACGTCATATTTACCTCATTCACAAAATTTTATAAAGCTTAACACAATGATTGCAAAGTGTTTCAGTATTTTTAGATTATCATGCTACAAATATACCCAGGTTGTATAGGTTTTGATTATCTTTGTTACATTTTTCTTTTTAAAGAACAAGTATTTCAGTAGCAGCTGTGGTGGAAGTGATGGAAGCAGATACATGACTGTTACTGAGAAATAGGTATTTCAGAGGTATTTCCTTCCATCAGATGTTCACATCCACTCCCTTTTGGTAGCAAGTGAAAATTGTTTCCTCTAAGCGACTGTGAGATGGACATTGTGAAAGAAGTTGGGTTATCATAACCTGGTTCTATGCTGACTAGTTTGAAAACCATAAAAAAGCACTCATTGAATACCTAGTTGGTATTCTCAAAAGAAAGGTCAAGGTTTAAAGAAGTACTGAATGGGTAGTGATCACTCTTAGAAGTGGTTCATTCACATCAGGGAACTTTTATCTGTGCTGTACCTGTTCTCTGCCTATAAAAAGGACTTCAGTCTCCAGGGCCATCAATTTGACATTATTCCTAAGCAATAAGAACACACACATATAAAGCACTATTACCACTGTCAGATCTGTCTAAAGAAAATAGATCTGCATAAGCATAAAATGAAAGCTTAGAAAAGTAGTTGTGTTGATTTTCTCCTTTGATGATCTGTAACACCTTTGAAAACCAGCAACTCCATGCACAGACAACTGTAGTTCAGAACAGGCACACAGACTGAGGCTAAAGCCTCCAAAATTATGAGTCCGCCTAGATGTAGTACCTCTAAACCTAAAGGCATTAACACTCATCATTTAAATCTGAAAAGATGACATTGTATCTTTTGTATAAGCACTAAGACATTGCAGAAACAAAAGACTGATGGAGCAAATGTATATAAATACAGGTATCTGCAATATTTAATTATTCCTTATATACAAATATACAACATGGTGACATAATTAGAAGTAAAGAGTAAACTTACTGCCTGGGCAATTTCTCTTTCCTATTAAAATTTGGAATAGGATGGTGAAGAGCATTAAAAGGAGCAAACTGTGTATAATTCAAGGCTCGATATGCAAATTAGAAGAATAAATATGGGAGTCTGGTTTAATTTAATTCCTTTTAAAGGCAATAAAAATACAATATCATTTGGCAGCTCAAGACTAACTTTAGAAGACACAAATATTTGGGCCAATTCTGCTTTTGTTTAAATTCCTTTTATGCAGATATAACTTTATTGACTTCATTGGAGTTATTCCTGAGGTGCACTCTATAGATGGATAAATAATAAAGCCCAATTGTTGTAGTCTCAACTGCAAGTTCTTTCTGGAATTCAGTTGTTTAGTAACTGCTGTCTTCCTTCAGGAAGCTAAGTAACAGCTTCCTTCTTCCAAACTAACATGATTGCCCCAGAAAAGCTCTGTGCCCAATCCTTAAATACTCACCCAGATAAAACCACCACATCATTCAACGAGGGGGAGGGAAGGCTACAACATTCAGTCCTTAAGTCATTAACCAAATGTTCTTTCTGTATTGAAAACTTCATATTAAATATATATTGCTTAGCCATAAACTTCATGCAATGGATGTCAACAGAGTCAAGTAGCACCTCATACACCAGCTAATTCTTGGTCAGAAAACAAGCATATCTATATAGCATTTCCTTCCCTATTCAGAGCTCTGTTTATATAAATTTTCCTACATGACATTCATGATTAAGCAAATGACAAAACTAATGTTTACTAAGGAAAATCAACAACAGGCTGTAAGAAAGGTCACTGAAGATCCTGATTTGTTTGGGAAAAAAAATCATGGCCCAAGCAGCATTACAGATGAACCCTCTTGTACATCAGCTTGTTTATACAACATCTATCTCATGTAGAAACAAGATCCACAGAGCTACTACATTAACACCCATCATTTTCATATGGATGGAAGAGTGGAGACTTGGGCCTAGGGCCAGGCTACATAGCTAAATCAACTAATATACATTGCAGGTCAAGAACCAATGCAGTTTACTGCCTCCCAAAACAGAAGTTGGATTGTTAATGAATCATCATCACTTAGGCTTTAAGGCCTTAATCATCATCATTAAGGGCTTTCATTTGGTCACAAGAAGTTTCAACTTTTTTTCCGGGCTGCTGTAAAGGCAGAACCATAACCTACTGCCTCTTACTCCAGCTCCTGGCATAGTCAGCTCAGTCTTGTTTTAGTTGATCAACTTATTGTGGTGATGGACCATAAAATGCTTCCTCTCTTTAGTTGTATCCATTTGTTTATTTTAATATTTCCTGACTCATTGTGGGAATCATTCAAAGAACAATTATTTCATGTACTGGAAAGTACTATCTCTTAGAAAGACACAGAACCAACTATTTAATTGGTGCAGCTCAGGTTAGCTCTACTTGTGTGTTTTCTGAATACCCAATGCTTGTAACATTCTGTTAAATTTGCATGTCATCCTGATAATGCATATGAAAAGGAAATAAAATTTCATTCAGATACAAGCCAATGCATGTTATTTAGAAAAAAAAATTAATATGTTAATTGTTCTTGCTAATATTTAAATAATGTATGTGTGTATATATATATAGAGAGAGAGAGAGAGGGGGAAAAATAAAGCATATAATTTTCCACAAGGAAATCTTGCCATTAAATAAAGGACACTGTAACACTCCATATTTTGGCAGCCTTTTCACGCTTTCCCTATTCTCCGAGTGAAAACTTAAGCCATGAAATTTCTTTTTTGTTAACGCAAAGACATGGTAATGTCAAGCATTCATGACCATAAGCATGGAAAATTGATGAAATTACAGTGTGTTCAGGGAAATAATACGGCAATGAGAGAAAGAATCTTTGCTTGTATCAGCATCCTGGTGGCAGCTTTTTAAACAGGTGAACATTTCCCCCCCCTCTGTGCAAAACATCACTCTGTATGAATACATCAAATAGATGCCCATGGAGAAAGGTCAAAGGGAACCAGTCACAGTTAAGATATTTGGAAGCCATTTACTTTTTTCACTCTCCTCTGAGTGGTTTGGCTATCTAAGATAAACATAACATCTGAAATATGTGATATGCAGATCAAGGTTACAGTTTTGGACCAATATGTGTATCTAGTGTGAACAGCACAAGGCCTCTGTGACAAGGAGGTTCTACTTAAGCTCTAGTTTGAAGGGTTCTGTAGGACTGCACTGGGGCATAGGGCTTGCAACCAGATGAACTAGCCTGCTCTACAAGGGGGGTGGGGGAATTTTACCTGTATTTTGAACATGTCCAGAGTGCAGATTTAATTATCACATTTCTTAATATAAGCAACTGCTTATTGGTCTCCTATACCGAGTGTTTAATAGGAAACTGGATACATTTGTTCACAAAGATGGGGTGGAGGGAGGGGAAGCGCATGGATTTTTTATCAGATCACCTTGAAGTCATTGTCTTTCTTTAAAGGTTTTGGTCAGGCTGTAGGAGAAGGAAGGTTTATAGGAAAAAGGTGTAATATGGCATGGTGTGTGAGAAGGTGAGTAGACAAGTGGTTACTGAGCAACAGAGACCCAAAGAGAAGGAGTTGCCAAAATCTGCATTAATCCCCCACTAAAACTGAGATTTGCACTAATGATCCTTAAATCCCCATGGTTATAAAACCTCTCTAGATTCAACAGTGAATGGGAGTTTTATCCAAGTGAAGACTGCAGTACTTGGTAAAGGTCTTCTTACCTATCACAAATATTCCTGTTATAAAGGTTATTTATTTCAGGACAGTCCACTTACTCTTGCCCAGGGTCAAACAGAGGGGGAGTTCTTACTTCACCATACTGACTGACCCTTGGGTTCCTTGAGCATCTGGGTTCACAGCAAGTCTTAGCTAGCCCTGATCTTTTGAAACTATCCTTGACACTTCAGACACACTGCCTCCACCTAGTGGTTAGGTGAATAAATAAATACACACAGAATGCAGCCCAAAGGGCCTACATTACACTTGCATTTACAGGGATCAAGACCATTTGCAAAAAGCAGGCAACATTTACTTGAATAGAAAGATAAAGGACTACTTAGAAAAGAATATTGATGAAAACCTGAGTTAAAAAGAGATACAAAAATGCATGGGAAGAAATATGTATAAATTCCACAATAATCGAGTTATTCCCCTCTCACTTCAGATAGTTCCATATTCTCTATGAAAATATTTAACTATGAGCAGAATGATGCACACACACTAGAAAGGGAGAGCAGGTGCCATCTCAGAGGGCACATCTACACATGCATTTATGTCATGTGAAATTTACTGCGCAGTAAGTTACTGAGCAGTAAGCAGACATAGGTTGGCATCTACAGGTGCAGGTGTTAAAGCATATTAATGCTGTGTATGGTCTGACTTGGGACTAAAGGCCCTTACTGTGCTGTAAAACTGTATGTGTGGAATGGCTTGGCACTAATTCTATGATACATGTAAATATCTACTTTCTACTTCCCACATGAACTATCGAAAGAAATCAAAGCTCTTCCTGGAGCAGCCCATCAGGTTAGCATGGTAATTCTTAGCCAGGGTGCTGAGGTGCTCTGGTGTACAATGAGATCCTTTTAAGGGTGACTCAGGATGCTGTACAATATTAGCACTCATAGGTGTGCAAACACCAACACACAAATCACAAGATAAACCTGATTAATTTAAACTGGAACCCAGAGTATCAAAGACATTCCCACTTGTTGTGGCCTTTCTGAGGGCTTGCAACAGAAGAACTGCTCTATTATTTCTCCATAGTCCAAAACCAAGTGAAGTTAAGAGCTGGCATTTCCCAAGGGTTGCCTTGACTCTATCTAGGGGAGTCTTGAGACTAAAAAGATTGAGAACCACAGGGTTAGCACATTTTAGACATGCCAGCACCACACAAGTAATCTTGGGCCTAGCTAGCATGGCATCTGGCAGTTTTTGACTCTTCAGCCTCGGGCATTAGGAGCCAGCATCAGGAGTCAAAAGCAGGAGAAATTAATGTTCTATCAGATGAGAGACTGCCAAGCAGCCCTCTCCTTGTGGCTGCTCCATACCTTTCCTCTCCACCCTGGGCCCATTGGCTTTCCTCCCTCCCTACTCTCTCCAGTACGTAGCTATATGTCTTTTTTTAATGGGGGGCTAGGGGAGCAAGAAGTGGGTATGGAGCTGCCCAATTCCTCTCTCATCCTGATGTTTTCCAGTAACAGAAGTTACTTGGGACCTCCTCCTCAGCGTACTGTTTGTTGTCCAGCAGGGTGCTTCAGATTTACTCAGCTTCAGTCAGTGGGAGTCAAATAAGGGTTGTCTCTCTCCTCAGTCAAACATTGCAGTTGAGGGCCTGGTACTGCAGCTAATTTCCTTCCTTTACTCTAAATTGTTGGGGCCAGCCTTTTTGGCACTCACCCTGAGTACCATTCCCATCCCCTTCTCCCGCCTGATCTGTTGCTCTGCTTCCTGCTCCCTGCCCTACCTACAGCTCTTCTGTGAGCTCTTGCCAATCTGCCATGTGCCATACAAAGCAGTTGTATGTGCCACTTTTGGCATGTGCACCAGAGGTTGGCCAACCCTGCTCTAAATCATGAGTTAGACCCCAAAACCATAAGCTTGACTTTATGTCTTTAACTTATTTGTGTAATAGCTTAATGTGAGTTATTAAACTTAATATATTATGAGGTTTTTCTTCTGTGCCTTCTAGTTTCTGAACTCTAGGTTAAACCCAGGTCACATCCTCAAGCTTTTCTCTGCAGTCGTGAAAACCAGACACTCAATTCTAAAGAAAAAAAGAAGCCAAGATGCTCATGTATGCCTGACTTAAAGAGTAGGATCTGCAGGAAGGTGACGTGCCACAAAATTTGCACTAAGATTGAGAGGTCAAAACATCACATTCATGGATACACACTGAGCATGGTATGCTGGACCTTATACTTTCATTACACTTGTGTTATAACATTATGCATCCACTTTGTACTCACAATAAAGAATGATACAAAGTTCAAGGCTGTGGAGAACTGAGCCAAACAAACTGCCTAATGCAAATTGTGCACTCAAGTTGTAATTTATGTTTTCAGTCCACTTCCTTCTTTGCAATAGAACGGCGTTACAGGTGCTCCTGCTCATATTCCCCTTTGGACTACTCTGCTGAAAAGAGATAAAACCTACAATTCACCCAAGGAAATCTCCTTTAACTCAAGTGCTGATGGGTTTTTTTTAAAGAACTGAACGACCTGTGTTCTGGCCCTTGATCCGAGCTGCATTTGTGGTTTCTCTAAGTGTATCTGTTACAACTTATTATCCTTCTCATACTAGCATCTCCGTACACCTAACCTTTCCAGCACAAAAGCATTAATTGTTAAAAAATGCTATTTACAAGTCTCTAATCCTAGGGAGCTTGTATTTTTCCAGGCATCTTTTGGAAGAGTGTAAAGACAACAGCACTTAGAGGCCTCAGGTGTGATTGGAACTGCATTATCCCAGGCATTATACATATAGACACACCTACACATGCAATTAATGGCTGCATCCAGATGAATGTGGATGTTACTTGTCCCTGAGGAACACCCATGCCACGTGTGCTTTGGCATGCAGCAAGTTACCCTAGGTGGGGCAGAGTAGGCTGGAGCCAGCACTGGCCTGGCCACAGCAGCCTTACCTGGAGTCCGGGGGGCCTCTCAGGACTGCTGTAGCAGTGATTCTGGCAGGCTCCACTTTCGAGCGGCACTCGCTGCCTGTGCGTGCACTGCTCCACTTTTATTTTCCGTGGGTTATTTTGACCCCTGGATATCCAGTGGTCAAAAAAGCCATGGGGAAAGAAATGGGGCAGTGCACACATGGGCAGTGCTCCCTTGCAGTGCAGAGAACATCTAAATATGCGGTATGTAGCGCTGCAGATGTGCTTGCAGCACCACATACTGCACGGCCACTCCTGTCCAGATACAGCCAATGTGCATGAACAAACTCCAAAACTTGTTGCTCTGAAGTTTTTTTGCCCCCAGGCATGCCAATTAAAGGTGCACCTGGAAGCAAGAAACTCCAGGGCATATTGCTCTGTAGTTTATTCGTGCACAGCACTTGGAGCCTGGTGGGAGCAGCCCAGGCTGGCACAGGACCCAGGGGGTCAGCCTGCCAGCACAGGGCTGCTCTAGCAGGCCTCAATGTGCTGGGCAAAGGCTGACTGGGGCATGAAGGTGCTTCAGAGCAGGGCCTGCCTGCCAGCTAGCACCATGCTGAAGCACCCTCGTACCCCAGCAAGCCCCATCATTATCTACACGTGCGTTTAAATGCAGTAATTTACTGCACCATTGGATAGTACTTGTGTCTGATGGGACTGTCTGATGGTGCAGTAAATTAGTCTACACCAGCCTAATTGCTGCATGCATGTAGATGGTGATGCTTTACTGTACAGTCTACTGCACAATAAGGCACATGTGTAGATGCATCCAGGGAGAGGCAGACATTGTGGAAAAGGAAAGCTGCAAAGGCAGAAGAAAGGAAGTATTTTAGGTTTGAATTGCAATGACATGAAGGCTGCTTTGTAAAGGATTAGCCAGACAGCTAGATATGTCATGCAAGTAGAAATAAGCCATGGATACATAATTCTTCCAAAAGATATGCAGTAATTTAAAACGTGGAAGACATGATTTAGAACAAGATTTAAGAGCCATTTAAGAGGTGAATTTGAGACGTTTTACATAGATGTGACTCAGCTGCCTTTGTTTGCATAGCCAAGTTAAACCCATCCTAGATGCACTCTGAGTTATCTCAGTTAAAAAAAGAAGGGAAAAAAAAGATATTTTAAGATTTGACTTGCTGAACAGATAACAGACAGTATCAAACGACAAGAAAAATATTTTTCACCATTTAATTACTGAAGGTAGATGAATTATTAACTAAGTAGGTTATACAAGGGTTATGAAGCAAATCTTCTTCTGATTTCCAAAACACATACTTCTACTGACTGTACTAAGATGAAGATCTGCTAAGTCTGCTGATGGATTTTACATACTGTATCTGAGCTTAACTCAGATGTATATGCAATCCTGGAGAGAAAAGAGGTACATTCATTCAGATCCAGTGCACTGCATACCATGTCCTCACATTTGGGACCTGCTCTAAGTTCCATTAAGTACATAGAAAAGTTTTGAATGACTTTCTTTAATGGCAATGGACCTGGCTCTCATATCCTCCTGAAGCCAAGAAGTCTCATAGAGAGAGGCTTGCTTGTGGACTTTCCTCTAAACCCCTTCCTACTGTGTGTCTCCGATTTGTGTGCTGTTTAGGGAAGTCTCCCACCAACTCGTGTTTAACCTAACTTGAATACAAATGCATCTTAAATACCATAAAATATAATACTTCAGTTCTATCATTTATGCACACCTGTTTCATTCTCTTGCTGCATTTCAGTGGAAGGAATTTAGGGCTTCTCCTGTTGACTTGAATTCTGGCCCTAAATGTCTACCTGCTAACAATCAGCAAGCAAACCTAGTTCTTAGCTTGCCAGTGCAAGTTCACTGATGTGACTCGCTGATCTTCCTGGAGAGAGGAAATTTGATTTGTGGCTATGGGTACTGGCCTATAACACATAAAATCTTGGTTCCATTCCAGATTCATATTGTCTTAGGGAAAATAATTTATGTCCAGATCTAAAGAGTTTGTAAGTGCCTAAGTACTTTTACTGACTTTAACATCTCTAGATGTCAGTCTTTCAGCTGTGAAATGGGGATAATTCTCCAGCACACGGGGGAGCTTAAGGATGTGTATTTCAAAGTATAAGAGGCACTCAGCTATTATGGAAATAAATACTCTAGAAAAGCCTATGACAATAATAAAATTAATGGAATTTCACTGACATAAGAGAAAGCAGCACTTAATGCTACATGTATAACACACATGTATTGCTACTTGTGGGGATCTTAGTTATTATTTAAAGCTGCATCAGCAAGCTTGGATGTTGAATTAACACAGGAAGAGTGGAGTCACTCAGAGGTGTAACAGTGCAGCTGAGTTCACAGGACAGCTGCCATGCTTAGGGGCAGCAGTGACTTCCAGTTGCCACTATACCACTGGTGCAATTGCATGGCTGCAGCAGCACCCATTTTTTCCTGTCTCCTGTCTCCCCAAGTTGCCATCTGGGGTTACACTACTGGATCAGGGAATACTGTAAAATAACAGAACAACTGGAAGAAAAACTATCAGTATGGTCTTAACTGTGAGAGGAGGGGAAAAAAACATGTCACATTTTCCAAGACGTAGCAGAAAACTCCCCAAACCAATCCTAGAACCTGAACCCAGCTGGCCAACATCCTACCTCTTGTTTCCCAAGCTGCCATTTTTAGCCACTTTGCTGAACATCTCAAGGGAAGAGGAAAATTAACTGCAGTTAACCCCTTGTTCACTAATAACCATACAATGGTCCTGCTCACTGAGAGGAAGTCTGATGAGGAAAAAAAGAAATAAAACTGACTCCTTTAAACACACAAAACAAACAGTGCCCTGAGATCACTGCTAAACCCAGTTCTAAAATGTATGTGACATTTAAACTACTAGTAATGGTAATTTATATTTATATTGGGCTTCCACCTATTTTGTTCAACCAGTTCCCTGTTCCAGAAACCTTTTAAAGACCAGGAAGGCACAGTCCAATACTATCTATAGGCTTCTATCAAAAAATAAAATGTTCTGAAAGGGCTATCATCTCTCACAACTATGCCATGCTAATTAACTGCACCTTACACACAAACATAACTAGAAGCCAGCTAAGTAAAGAAAGATTCTAAGGCCTCACAGAGCATTTGGTACTTTCTGCAAGGATTAAAAGAAGGTTTAGGATTGGAGCAGTAAAAAGTCCCCCACATTTTCTTCTGTAAAGCAGTCTGGGTGGGAGATTTGCATGCCATTAGTTTGCAGGCCTTGAGGTTCTCAAATGTCCACCTTCAAATAAGTCCATGGCCTTATATAGGTTCTCTGGAAGTGAAAACACCATTGAACTCAGAGCTGCAACAGGACCCTGGTCTCAGGGAAACAAATTTCCACTTGTAACACTGGGCGCAGACGGAAATTACATTTCCTGCATGCTCAGCCCCCTGAAAGCTCTCTATGGCTGTGCTGTGACACGTGCATGGCTGCAGAGCACTTTTAAAGTGGCCAGTTGCACAACAAATTAACCCATATCAAATGAGGTATCAGATGAATGAAGACACACCACCTTGGAGCACCTTAGGGAACTTGTGGGGTTGGGTGGGGGGTTGGGGTTGGAAAATTTTTCATGTTTCAAGCCAAGTCAGCCAAATCAATTCCAAATCTATGAGTTTTTCAAGAACCATATGTGGCCCTACTACTGGCAAACATCCTCCACCCCCACCTGGGGCTTCAGATGCTTCCAAATCATTTGGTGGGTATCCTATGTGCAGGTCCAAGCCCAGAGACTCAGGGTTTGGATGTCCCCAAGTTTTGCTTGCCCTCAGCCATGTGACTGCAGAAGCAAGCTCAGGAGAGGTCTCCCATTTTCATAAAATGGGCATAAAGCCAAGATCTACCACTGGAAATGAAAGTGGGAGGTTACCTATATATTACCTTCTTTGTGGTGCAATTGGGGAGGGGGCAGGTGGACTGAGGACCCTCTGACCTCACAGCACCCCCAACCCCCACCAACACTCTTGCCTCCAGCTCAAGCCAGGCAAATCCCAGGCAGCAGCTCACTCTTGTTGGATTTCATCTTCCCACTCCCCACTCCCTTCCTGCTGACAGCCCTGGAGCTGGAAGAGGGAAGGGGTGGGGCTATGGAAAGGGGCAGCTCCTCGGCTGGGGAGAGGGGCCACTTCTCAGCTGCCTGCTCACCAGCAGCCAAGCTCTATTTGCATGCCCCGAATCCCCCCGCCCCAGCCCTGCAGGCAAATGTCTGTTAGGTTGGGGGGCACTCTAACTCATGGTTCTTTATGTAAAGCACCATGAGTTATAGCACAGGCCTGCACATCTGTCAGCATAGCATGGGCAGGTCTACATGAGATGCTTTACTGCACAGTAGATTAATTTACTGTGTTCTGCCCTCCCCCCCAACCTGGTGCTACATGGCTCCTGCCTCCACACAAGAGTCAGAAGCCAAACAGCACCAGGACTTGGGAGCCCTCTTCTTCCCTGATCAGCTGGGGGGGTAGGAAGGGGGGAGAGTTTTGGGTGGGGGGCTCACCAGCCACTGTCCTACTTCTGGGAATCCCTGCCCAGCAGGGCACTGGCTGACAAGCAGGACAGCTCCCAGCCAGCCCACTGCTGGGCAGGGATCCCCCACCCAGCTGGGGACTTGCCAGTAGCTGCCCCAGGAGCAGCACAGGTACCAGTGAGGCTTGTGCCCAGCACAGCTTCCCTGCCCTGTTGGGGTCCCACTAGCAGCTGCCCCAGAATCAGAACCGCTCCCGGCTGGCCCCCTGCTGAGCGAGGAATCCTCGCCCACTGTCGGGATGCACTGGCAGCTGCCTCAGAAGTGGGACAGCTTCCAGTGAGCCCTGTGCTGCATGGGGAAGCCCCACTGGACACCAGGCTCACTGGCAGCTGATGTGCACAGGCCAGGAAAACTCTGCCAGCTGCAATAGCAGCTGTCTCCTCGCCTCATGCACATCAGGATGCTATCTGATGGCACGGGGCCAGGAGACAGCTGCCACTGCAGCTGGCAGAGGTCTCCGGGCCCCATACACATTGGGACGGCCCTGTGCCTCCTGCCAGCCCCCAGATTACTACTTTGGGGGAGCCTGAAGCTTCCCATGGCTGCTTCAGGGGAGCAGAGCACAAGTAGAGCAGAGATTTGCTCCCTACAGGGTGCACATGTAGACATGCTCCTGGGGAAGGCTTACCATGCAGTATTTTACAAGTATTTTACTGCACAGTAAGTCTATATTGCATTAATAGCACTTGTAGATAGTGCCCTTTGTGAGTCAATGGCCACTTTTTCCAGGTGAGGGATGAAATAAAAGGATGGGTAAGCCTTTTGGGATCTGGTGTGCAAGCAATTAAATATATTTTTATAGTATCCCTAATACTGTACATCATCAGAAACATCACGGAGAGGAAGGGTCATTCACTGGAGAGATAAGACATATTTTTAAAGGTTTAAAGGGAAGTGATGCGACTCAAAGGAAAGAGATCTGGGGTTCCAGAGAGATGAATGACTAGCATCAAGAAAGCAACCCTAAACTGAGATGTGTCACAATGAGATACTGCTGGCCCAAAACAATGGTTCTACCCTAAACAAAGAGGAGCTAGCTTTCCTCTATCATTATGGGAAGTGAAGTGTTTAGTTGGGAATGAAAATGTTTATATATTTAATATCATATATCATAATCATTCCATCATTATTTTCTCCACCAGTGCCAGAAGACATGAAATTCTATATCAGAAACTGGAACAGTCATCATTAGAGAAGAACTGAAGTAGTCAAAAAATGTGCAGACCAGTTCTTAAACAACAGATTTTGCTGATAGACATGGACAACAGGATTTCATTTCAGGAGCCAAATCCCCCTACAAAAGGAAACATTCCTTTCTTGCATAAATGTTTTGGCAAAAGTCACTGTGCATAACACTGCTGAGAAACTGATTGGACAGATTTTTTTTATATTAACGAGGGCAAAGAGTAGACTTATTTTTTGTCCTTGGACAGTGTAAACTACTGCTGCAGTCTTCCTTGCTCAAGGAAGCCTTGATTTTGATTTAAAGCTACCCTCCAAAATTGGCTTAAAATACAGTACAAACATCTCCAAAATACAGTCATCTTTCTTAGCTGCTGTGTAGCACTTTGTTTGAACTTCTGCAAAGACAATTTGTCACAGCAACAGCTGAAATGAGATGTGTCAGCAAGATTAATATAACTAGTTTATACACTCTGCAATGGCAATCAGCACTAAGGAAATCAGTGCTGCTTCCAGCACATCTTTGGCAAGGGGAAATACTCATAAATTCATAGCGAGGAAGATGGACAATGTTTGCTTTTCATCAAATGATTTGAAGTAGTCCCTGCTGAACAGACCACATCATTCCTGGTCAAATCTAAGCCTGTCTATTCACACAGTCAGTTGCAGTACCTTTATGTATCCACTTTTGGGAAAGGTTCCTACCTGCTGACAAAAAGATTACTGGCACTGAACTAATTCCTGCCACCACTATTCCCAGCCAAGCCTGGCATCCCGCACAGCTGCTCATAGCAGGCCCCGGCTGCAGTGAGGCAGAGGCAGCCCTGAGTCTTTCTCTGCCCCTAGGTCAGCTGGAGAAAGCAGCAGGTTGGTCCCCCCTTTCCTATGGCCAGAGGGAAACCCTAGGCAATCCCTGTTGGAGAGGGAGAGGAAGGGGGAGGGCAGGTGCCTATGTTGGAAGAGGGATTCCTACCTGCTTCAGGGACTCAAAAAAGCCCCTGGGAGCTGCTGCTGTGGCACCATCTGCCAGCTCATGGTGGGAAGGGGGAAGGTGTAGCTAACCCTGCAGTGCCAGTTGCATCTCCTACACTCTCCTTTTCAAACTCCTAAATCTGCCCATAGTTCATTATGATTCCTCTCTCCTTACCTCCTCAATGTCCTTTTGCTCTTTTTCTGACAGGCCAAAGGCTCATCCTGAAGCTCCCAAGTCTCCTGCAGAGAAAACAACACATTATTGGGACCCTGAACAACTTACTCACCTTTGTGTTCAATTGGTGTCGATTGTCTGTTTTGTCTAGTTAGACTGTAAGAACTTCGGAGAAGGGACGGTTAGTTACTACACGCATGTACAATGTCTAGCAGAATGGGGCTTTCATCTCAGTCTTTCTTAGGTGCTATCATGATAGAAATGATTGTCTATTTTAACTATAATAGTAACAATTTTACAGCAGCTTTCCTAAGCCCACATGGATCATACCTCTCCTTCATTCCACCTCTTTCCAATGTACTGTTCAATGAGGTATGATCCAGATGGACACTACAGCTTACAAGCATCTTATCTTACCTGTGAATTTCATCTGCCTCTTTGTCTGCAACTCACACTTACAATGATTATATATCAGGCAAAACAGAGAGACACAGACATGCACATACCCACATTGCCTTTTGTTTTTCACTTCATTAAAAAACCTAAGAAGTGGGTTTTGGCCAGTTTGGTTTAATGTACAAAAATCACAGCAGTGTAACTGGACTGTAAATCTGATACTTTTCTATTTCTACATTTTCCCTTAAAAAACTGAATCCTGTCTTGTGTGTGTGGGCAATGACGGTCACATATGTTTGGTAAGAGCAGTAGTTTGCTCTAAGGTCCTGGCTGACAATTCTTGATGGTTGTGGAGTGTGATGTGGAGGCAGGTACATTATGTTATAGATATTTGAGGAGTGTTTTGGGTCTAAAGATGCTTTGTAAATGTTTAGCTAGAGTAGTATCATGGGGGGGTTTTTTGATCAAGTTAAGAACTTTTCTGAACTGTGGAATAGATTTCCTTGAAATCTTAAGTGTCTATCAGATTCTGTCAAGTTTCCTCAAGATTCTCAAAGTTTTTTTGCAGAGACATAATTGGTTTCATTATAGAGGTGACGTTAAAAATCTTCCCCAGTGCATTTGATTGAAATAGGGAATAGAAAAATCCAACTTTTTGCCCTCTCTGACAGAAATCATTCCATTTTGACCACCTGATGGGCACTTGGGGTTAATTAGAAAATCCCCATCAAGAGCTCAGAGGCCAATATCAGCTGTCAAAATCCCACATTCCCCTCTTTCACCTCTTTCAAGTGCAAAACAACCTGTGTCTGAAGATGTGCCAGAGAATAAAAGGGCACACCACCACTGTGGGCTCTGACTTAGACCTATTCATGGCTGCGCTACTATGAATACAGCAAAATCTCAAATGAAAGTTTTAATCTCCCCACTGCATTCAGCCCAAAGAGAAAAGGGCTTCCCTTTTAACAATTTCCCCCCTTAAATCTTTTGTGTTGCTATGGTCCTGAAAAAGCTGAGATTTTGCTCAGACCCAGCAAGGGCTTTTTGCCATAGAAAGCACTGCACCTAAACCTTTTGTGCTAACATAAGTGTAAAGGTCTGCACAGACCAAAAGTAACTAATGCAAAAGGGCTTCAGAGGGTCTGCATACAAACGGAACAAGATCAGAGTTACAAACGCAGGCATTTGATCTTAGCCAGCTTTCCCTGCTTGCTCTCTGCTCCTGCAACTGTCTCAGAAGGTGCACACTAAGTACTGGGATGAGGGGTGCATCAGAAAACCTTAAGTAGAGAGCGGAAACAGACCGAATGATGCTGTAAATAAGTGATGGAAATGTCCCATTATGCCACCCAGTGTATATATATTTTGCCAAAGTGACAATTCAAATAATATATATTTACCCATCAGAAAAGGCTATACATGCATATGTACATAAGTGCTATTAAAACAAAGCAAGGCTGCCCATGGTACCTTTATCAGATTGTTTTCTGTGCATATCAGATATCAAGATGGGAAATTCTGAGGAGACAAACTGTACTTTCTGCAATCCCATTAGTTAGTTGTACAGGCATCCACAAAGACACTGATGTGAGAGTTAGGTGGGTGCAGACAGGCAGTGGGAAAGATTTGGTATTAAAATATGCATGTGCTACATGTGGGGCTACTTAGTCTTTTTGATAGTTATTTCACTGCAAAGCACAGCCTCTCTCCCCACCTCATTTAACATAGCATAGTGCTTTCCAAGTGCCCCAAACTCTCCCAAAGTACCATTCTGAGTCACCTTTTGTGCCCAGTCCCTCTTACTGATACGAAGGAGGCATGATTTTATGACTGAGTGAGAATGCTTCTCTCCCCTCCCCTCCCCAGGACTGCGCGCTCTCCCCTTCAAGTGATTATTGTTTTGTTTTTTTCCCTCTGAGCAGTAACACCTACATTGTATGGAGAGAGACAGAGAGCATTCATACTCTTCAGAAAGGCATTCACTTAAAGGCAGCTGGAAAGGCTAAGTGTTCAGCTTGCCCTCTTCACTCTTGGATGAGTTTTGTGCAAAGCCAGGGCTTGGAGGCCTTTCCTTCACATTTCCAAGCAATTAATGAGAGAGTGATGAAAAAAAGGAAAGAAAAATGTTTCACTGTTTTGTCTGCCTTCACAATTTGTCCATTTTTGTTTGTAATTAAATTATGCCAGTAAATTCCTCCGTGATAATGGGAAAGCACCCATCCTTCTTGGATTAAAAAAAAAAAAAGGAGCAATGTTTATTTAATTAATACGTGTGTGAGCTTTCTCTTTTATTATGAAAGCATAAGTGTTTGGAAGTAGTGCCCACTATTAATCCAACAGCAAATGGAATTAATACTGCCAGCGAGATTCTTAGCCAAATAAGACTTTATTAGGGTTTTAATTTAGTATTGCCCTAGTTCTGACAGGCCAGTGAATCGGTTCTTTTCAAAAGATGTTTTTGCAGAGTGGACAGAGTTCAAAAGGTCCTAACGGCATGTTAACGACCTTTCTGCCCTGAGATTTGTGCAATACTGACCAGGATCAAATTCCAGAGGAGCTGTGTGGCTGTTCACTTCTTAAAAAGTCTATGAAAAAAAAGGAAGACGACCTAAACCCTTTCACGGATTCACTCATCTTTCTGTCTCCTCTTTGTTTTACCACTTCTTCTTTCTGAGACCACTGCTGCCATTTTATCATCAAGTTTATACTTATAGTAGACATACAGCAGGTGTCAACACTGTGTCACATGAACTACTGAGAAAAATTTAATTGTACCTTTCATTTCCATTAGCCACATCATAGACGAGTGGGTATTATATCTTTTAGTAGCATTTTGGTAATCTAGTACTGAGACCATTTATTGAATGTTACCGTTTATCTAATGTCTAGTTTTCTTTTTTCAAAAGCAAATGCTTAATTAAAGTAATTTACTGAATATCATTACCTATACTATTTTACAAGAAATAATGTAGAATTTTTCATTTTAATTCCTTATTTTAGCTCAAGAGAAGCTGTGCATCTTAGACACTCTGATAACTGTTCTGAGTAGATGAGATAGATATTTACATGCAATCACTACCATGCTTCAGTCATCATCCATGGAGGAGCAAGGGATTAGGAATAGCTGCTGATTTATTATAGATATCTGATGTAATTTCTGATTTATAAAAATAATGGGAGTCAGTCAGCAGCAAAAATGTTAAGTTCTAAATTATATTAACAAATATAAATTATTTCTTTCTTTCGTTCTTGTATTCCAAATGTAGCAGTGTTATGTTCTTATGCTTTAATATTAATTGATTTATTCCAAGCAAAAGTTTCGTCAGATCATCTTTGCACAATTAGAACAATTCAGTATTTTATTGTTTAAAAGGCAGGAGGAACATAGAAGCCTCTGACCACAGTGCTAGTTATAGTACAAACATATAGAAAATCATAGACCCTCACCAGTTCAAAAGCATTAACATTAGAGTTTTAAACCTGAGTTAATTAAATGTCCATTAATATGAATTAACTGAAACATTTGTATATGCTAGTCTAAAGTAACAGGCAACTGCTTCTGTCCATTCTCAGATCAGAGACCATTCGTATATGAGGCAAATGGTATTTTGGCAAATGACTTGCTTTTCAGTCGAGATTCAGAATGTCCAGTCCTCTGAACATTTGTAAGGAATCAATGCCTCAAATGGTAGCATTAAATCACAGTATTTTGTTCATGAGTAATGATTAAAGGGTACAATGTTAATGTCATGGACCAAATTCTGTGCTGAACTACCAGCCTATGAACAGCAGTTCTAGTCAATGAGGATTCAGAGAATATGAGTCAGTGCCAAATTCAGCCCTATATTCGTGTGAGTAGTTCTCACTTATTCAAGTAGTCTGGCTTATGTTAGTGAGACTACTCATGTGACTAAGAATACATACATGGAAGGTTTTGAGGGGCTGTGCTTGGAGATGGACTTAAGCAAGTGCTTCAAGTTAAGATTTTTAAGTCCTTCAGTGAACTAGGACTTTGTTCCTTTACTTATATTTGATGAGAAATTACTCATATTATATAATATTATTAACACTATTATTCTGTCACCTATTCTTTTGTATTACATTCTTTCAGTAAGGATTCCTTGATGCCTTGTGCCTGAAAACTTGCATAAATCTCTCCCAACTACGCAGCTGGCCCAATAAAATATATCACCCACAAAAATCCTTGCCTGTCACATATTTCCTGGACCATCACAGCTACATCACTCTAGCACTACTATAATATATTCAATTAACTTCTGTCATGACCAAGTATATGTTATTCTTCTAATGTCTTTTAAATACTGCAATAACATCTGAGGCTGCACTCAGTGCTTCACTGTATGAAGTGCTCTTCAGACATAGAGACAGCCTTCCTGACCCAATTTTTATTCATTGTAGGCTAGACTGTACTACAGCATAACCTCATAAATGCAGATACCAAAAATCTGGAATTATCAAAAATCTGGCACTTTTTAAAACTACACTCCATTGAGGAGTAGCAGCGGCCAGTCCCAGAGCAGCAGAGGGGGAAGCTTGTACGTGGCAGCTGCCGCTGCCATCCACCACCCCATACCACACCACTGCTCCGTGTGCAGCCGCTGCTTCAGGACCTGCCCCTCTCCTCCCTGCTCCTGGACCAGCCCCTACTCCAGTTTCAAAAATCCAGAATTTTCACATTTCCAGCAGGCTCTTGGTCCCTAGTGTGTCAGATTCATGAGGTTATACTGTATTAAGGTACCTGTCATGGGAATCAGTTAGGGCCATTCCACCTTAAAATACAAGTACATCATTGTATTTTGCTGGTGGCCAGCTAGCTCCAGTAGCCAAGAAAAGTGGTGGGCAAGATCTGCTTCTTGCTGGCGTGCATTTCTCTCTCAAAGGGCAATTAGCAAGGAGCAAGCCCTGGGCTCAGGGTAGCACTAGGACTGCAGCTGTCATTCATACCTGCATATGAAGTACAAAACAGAATAGCCACTTTGTTTCCTTTTCCCTCAGCACTTGCACAGCCTTTCAAAGGTCAGGTGCAATCTTATTTGTTTTATTTGGAAACATGATTTTATTTCCTATTTCTGTCTTCTCTCTCTAGAATCTTAAAAAAGCGTGTAATTACAAACCGAGCAAAGGACATTTGGTGAAGTATCTTCACTATACAAATGTTTCTTTCAAGATATGATATTTGCAAAATCTTTTGCAAAGTTTGCAAGAGTTTGTTCTTACAAACTTTAAGTTTGTTCTCCTATTTCAGTCACTTTCCCTGTCAATTAACAGATAAATCTGTGAAGAAAGCCGGAAAAAAAAATCAGTAAAGTGTGTGTTTTACTCTTTGACCTTTCCTCAGACTTAAAGATGGGAGGTTGAGACATATTAGCTAATTCATCCAAAGTGATGGCTTTGAAAAGTCTTGTGTAAACAGAGCAGAGTATAACTTTATCATGTACCAGAATGGTCAAGTTGAAACTTAGGCTCCCATATTAGCCATCCCACAAGAGGAAGAAAAATGCATTTTTTTTAAACAGGTTAGATAACCAAAGTTAAAAATCCTGTGGAGATAAGGGAGCTGTAGTTGTAACCCACATTGGCTGGTTGCAATAAACCTTATTATGGGAGTTTGGGATTTACTTTAACATATTAACATATATTAAAAGTACAATTTACCATGGTTACACTAAATTTTAACATGATAAATAGAATATCTATGAAGACAAGGCAAGTGAACATGTCTATGCTACAGTTTTAAACTCATATTTATGGAAGATTCTGCTTTCAGTGTTAAGGCACTAATTGTAACCCATTATTTTGTCCAAGTTATTTTGATTTTAGTAAGTTTTAAGTAAGTACCAAATTTGCTGAGTATATAACAAGGAACAGAGGTTCAAATGAAGTGAACACCTTTCTGTGCTGAAGCGAATATAAATGGTGTTTTTATAAGAGTTGCTTAGAACAGATATTGACTCTCAGTTCCTGTTGACTATCTAGCTGCATAGAATTTACTGCCTTTGCAATGCCCAGACATGACACTTAGTAGCATCTGCATGAGATGAGGGTATGCCAGATCGAAAGCAGTTGGCCTGAAAAGGAAAGACAACAGGCTGAGAGCTATGGGGCTCTTTAGCCTGGAAAAGCGCAGGCTCAGGGGTGATCTGATGGCCACCTGTAAGTTTATCAGGCGTGTTCACCAGGATCTGGGGGAACAATTGTTCAGCAGAGCGCCCCCAGAGATGACAAGGTCAAACAGTTATTAACTACTGCAAGACTGTTTCCAAGGCTGGACATAAGGAAGAATTTCTTTACTGTCCAAGCCCCCAAGGTCTGGAACAGCCTGCCATCGGAGGTAGTTCAAGCACCCA
The DNA here is from genome assembly GCF_001723895.1 of Crocodylus porosus. Classification (NCBI taxonomy): domain Eukaryota; kingdom Metazoa; phylum Chordata; order Crocodylia; family Crocodylidae; genus Crocodylus; species Crocodylus porosus. The sequence continues at coordinate 29,500,840 of NW_017728947.1, forward strand.
CATTGAATGCCTTCAGGAGAAATTTGGATGCTTACCTTGCTGGGATCCTATGACCTCAGCTGATTTACTGGACCTGATGGTCTTCTGAGGTCCCTTCCAGCCCTAATGTTTATGAAATCTAAGATTGAGTCAATGCGAATATGTAACTTTACAACTTGCAACACATGCCGCAGAGTTATCATTATGCCCTGATGATGATCAGGGAGTTAGGCTTTCTGTTTCTCGTGGAAAAATGGAGTAAAATGCAGATTTCCCCCCTTACCAGGGTAAAACACAGATTTCTCATTTTAGCAGAGAAACCCATGGACATTGCAGTTCTGCAATGAGCAAGGAGATCCCCATGTGGCCTTACTGTGCACTGCAGCACTGGGTCTCATGGGCTGGGCTGTGGAGGCCCTGAGAAAGGGCGGTAGGGTAGGGAGCCTGAACCTGCAGTACACAACTGTCCCTATCCTGTGCACAGATCTGGGGGGAAACATGTTCCCCTGCCCCCCCCCCCCGGATTATACACAGAAAGGGGGGTGCCAGCCTCTCCCACCTGAGCCCAGAACAGGCAGGTAGCAGGTGGGGAGCAGGGCTCTGCTCTGCTACAGCAGCCCCTGCCTCTTGCTGCAGGCAGTGGGCTGTGGACCTGGATCCCTGGCCCCATAGCCCTGGCAGCTGGGTCTCCATCAGCAGGGCTAGGGGGCGGGGGAAACATCAGCAGAGCTGGGAGGGTTGTGGGGGGCCTTTCATTTTAATTCTGGATTTGGGTGGGTTTATCAAAGAATTTGCAATTTTTTATTAGGGAAAACCAGGATCCCTGCTGATGATGTATAAATGTTACAGCAGAGGGTCTTCTGCACTGGGAGCCAACTCTCTTTAAAAGGTTTTGATGTTGCTAAACTTGCAGAAGCCCCCAAGAAAAATGAAATGGCTCTGGAGCCATGTCAGAGGACACAGGACCTGTATGCCTAGAGTCCCATGTAGCCACAAGGCCAGAAACCCACAAAGAGTCATAGAATCATAGAAAGTTAGGGCTGGAAGGGACCTCAGGAGGTCATCTAGTCCAATCCCCTGCTCAAAGCAGGACCAGCCCCAACTATGTCATCACAGCCAGGGCTTTGTCTAGCTGGGTGTTAAAAATCTCCAGGGATGGAGTTTCTATACAACTGCTCCAGGTAACCTGTTCCAGTGCTTTGCTACCCACGTTGTGAGAAAGTTCTTCCTAATATCCAGCCTCAGCAACCATTGCTTCTTGTTCTGTCATCTGCCACCACTGAGAACAGTCTAGCTCCATCCTCTTTAGGACCACCCTTCAGGTAGTTGAAGGTTGCTATTAAATCCCCGCCTCAGTCTTCTCTTCTCCAGACTAAATAAGCCCAGCTCCCTCAGCCTCTCCTCAGAACTCACATGCCCCAGCCACAAAACCATTTTCATTGCCTCTACTGGACTCCCTACAATTTGTCAACAATTTGAGGATTTGCTGTAGGGTCTCCCAAGAAAAACTAACTCTACCATATAACAGAAAAAATTGGAAGGGCTTTGGGAAGGGAACTGTGTCATGTATCTCCAGCCCCATTCCTGCTGTCAATCTAACTATTTTGAACTATCTTATGAAACACCACGGTCTTACCTGGAGTTAGTGAGGCTATAATACAAGGAGTTTATTTGCACATCCAAGTTAGTTTGCCACAGCCTGAGAGAAAAGGAGACAGGATATGATACAAACATAGTGGAACTGGTGCAGATCCTGATATCAGTGCGCTGTGCTTATGGAAACTACCACTTGCATTCGTGCTACTTGCTTTCCTTTGGAACTGAACTGAATGATAGTCAATATGCGCTCATCAGAATAAGCTACATGGATGCAAGACATATGTTACCCATAAGACAACTATTCTGGGATGTGCAAAAGATTGGGAATGAGAAAGAAGGAATCTAGTAATGAACCTGGAGAGTGTTCTTTTTAGCCGATATCAACACTGAGAATGGCAAATCTGAGTAACAAACCAACAGGGGACCCCATACTCTATCCATGAGTCTAAGGCAGTGGTGCCCAGCCCCACAGACCAGACACATGGTGCACAGTCAGTCTGGTAACCAGATTTTACATGGGATCAGTCCACAGGTGCGATCCAGTGCAAAGACCTGACCCCAAGCACTGCTCCAACCTGACCCTGCAAACTGGTTGCAGCTGTACACTGGTGTGATCTAACCTGCGAGGACCATATTATCTGGCCTGTGGGAGCTCCCCATGGGTCTGGATGTTTGGCAGCAGGGGACTAACAATTAACACTGTCACATCTTCCCCACTGATAGATTTCCAAACAATGAGGCTCCACGTGGGTCTGGACAACATGGCTCCATAGGACAGATTTGGTTTGCAGGACAGCTGGTGTAAGAAGAGAAATGACTATTGTACATAACTGTTCAGTGTTTTTTGGATCAGATTATCCCCTCTGGTAGGTGAAGCTAACAGCTAAACCAGCCTTTCTGAAAAAAAGACAGAGAAGGGTGAGAACAGCAAGTAGCTTGGCCACATGAGACTAAAGGAACAATTCTGAAATAGTCATCAGACAGCATCCAGGCCTACAACAGAACCAGAGTGGGGGTTAGTCTGGAAAAATTTCATCCACTCACATATTGTAGGTATCTTTGTGAAATGCAGTTGTATCTTAACAGTCTGATTTTGCCACTATTGAAATAACTGGCAAATTTTCCCTTTGGCTTCAGTGAGTGCAGAATCAGACCCTCAAGTTCCAAACACATTTTAACCTGATTATTTTACTAGCTGCCACATCCTTAAATGCCCCATGGTTCATTGTGAACCATTTTTTTCAATGGACCCTTTTACCCTTTTTGTGCATGTGAAATCTTAGATTAGATTATATGCCATGAATACAGTATGAACCCTCCAAAAAAAAATCCTCTGCCAAACCAAAACACTTTCAAAGAAATTGTAAATCTCTTTGCTTTCCAACTGATGCAATTGTCAAAGGTGCAGTGCAACAATGATAGATAGTGAAGCAAACCTGATTTGCCAGCAGGATTGGGATATCTGCCCGTTTGGAAAAAGTCTTGTTTCCATGTGAACATGGCTGAGAGACCAGGCACCCCTGCCTAGGAATGACTTAATTTATATGCCCCGAGATTGAGGTCATATCAATATCATGCACGATCTCTACCAGCTTTACACATTCCTTAACCTGAGAACGTTCAAGCTCATTGAGAGCTATTCATACTTGGCAGATTGATATAGTAACTGACAATTCAGTGCCATCCAAGTGTATCTGAGAGCACAAAGCTCACATAAATATTGTTGAGCATATCCCATTGTGGAATAGTTCTGTTATTTACTTCTGCCATTCAACTTGCTACAGCTCCCTGCAGAAGATCATTTCTTTCAGTGCCATATATCTGACGTGGAACTTTCTTTTTTCCCTTTTTACCACTACAGCTCTGGAAAAGGCAAACAGTGGTTTGTTCATCCTTTACCAATAAAAACTATGGAACCAAATAAAACGTGCAAGCAATGTTTTATTCAAACATTAGGGCAAACTTGGCTATATGAGTGGTGCCAAGATAAAATATAGGAAGCGTTTTGTTTATAAAAAAAGACACAGAAGGGAATATTGAAACCACCTGATTTCTCTCTGCATTGACTCTGAGGAACAGGCTGTCTGCTTCCCCAGTCTAGGCCCTTCCTGAAGGCAACTGTGAGCAGTTTATGAGGAATATAAGGAAGATTTTTGTACAATTTTACCTCAAGGCCATTTTAGACTTATCCAGCTGGCCTCCAGATTTGGAATAAACACACCTCTCTGTCTCCTCATTTCCTATCTCTGGTATCATGCAGAAAGAAATCAATAGGAAAAAAAGTATTTGGGTAAGGAAATCAGTATGAAGTGTTGCTCATCATTCAAACTAAATCTGAACTAACCAAACTTGTTTTTATTCATCAGAAGAGTTTGACTGAAGCCACCCAGAACTTCTCTCACACTTAAGAAGTGTTTCTCACAGTCTGTTTTATCTGTTATCTGTCTGATAATGCAGAGATGGTCAACCTCTCTGGCTCCACAAACTGGATGAGTAGTGAGGGGCTCATCTGGGGGCTGGATTTTATGTGCAGAGTTTGTTCGAGGGTCTGGTTCAGCACAGGATTGGCACTCGTGGCTGATCTGCAGGTGCAATCTGGTGCGCCAGCACAACCCTGGATGTCAGATCCCCCGCAGAACAACCTACACACTGGCCTGACCCCAAGCACTGGTGCGATTGCACATGGCCATGTCATCTGGTCTGCAGGGCTCCCAGTGGGTCCAGAAATTTGGCAGTGCAGAAATGTAGCAGCATTAATTGCTGTGGGTCTGGGAGAAATTAATGCTGCTTGTGCTCCCCTGCCACCAAATTCCCAGAATTGGGGGGAACCCCATGGTCCAGATGACATAGCTCCACAGGCCTAATCTGACCCATGAGTCAGAAGTTAAGCACCACTGTGGTAATGAATCCCTTCCAGAGAACAGCTGGGAATTTATCTGGCCTGCTTAAACGGTTGTTGGTAGCTCCATTTTTGGCAGATTTAAGCAGATTTTAGGAACCCCAGATATCATCTTGCAAAAAACCACTGTGCTGCCTGGGTCTCTACAGCACAAATTTCACTGAAGAAATCATTCAGGCTATTTTCCTGTTATCAGCTCTAAGTATCAGGATAAACTTTAATTATCCTCCTTACAATGAACTACAGTAATTAGAATTAGAGGCATTAGACAAATGTTAGTAGTACTGTAGTTAGTACTAGTGGAGTTAGTACTGGAGGCATTAGACAAACTTGCCCATTTAGCATTGTTCACATGCCAGCCCCTTACTATTTTGATTCAAAATATGATTACAATCCCAATGAGGAAAAAGGAAGAGGGTAATGAGGCTTATTATTTCTCCCTCCCCTCCTTTACCATAATGAAAGATATTGAAATTACAATCAGATAACACCAGGTGAACACTACAACAAACTAGCCCCGAGGCTTTTCTGATGTAGCACAATAAAGAGATTGTTCCTAAAATGTCTATAACACCAAATGGAATCTGCTTCAGCAAGCCATTGAGTTGTTTTACTTGATATTTATTTACAAGCAAAGTCTGAAAGAAACAAGGCTTTCAGACAGCACCGCTTATAAAATATTAGAAGATTTCTTTTACGTCAATGGTGTCATTGTCAGACAAACTGTAAAACATTTTTCATATGTTTAATTACACCTCAAAACAAAATTATGGCGTAAATACCATGAGCAATATCACCAGTCTGACAGATGGAACAACTGATAATCAATGACATTAAGCAATTTACATAAAGTCACTCAAGAAATCAGAGCCAGGAAGGGAACCTGGATTCCTGGACTGTGTGCTGTCCATTTGACAACACCTCCTCCTGCTGTGTCAGAAAACCAAAACCTTGTATTTGTATAAACTGCTTGTACTTAACACAAATGGGTCTGTTATAGACGGCAATCAGACAAGCACTAAGCCTCCATTTCATCTGACTCCAATCTCCATCAGACAAAACAACCACACCTACATCAATCATTTGGTGTAAAAGAGATGGAGTAATTGGAGTAGAAGGTTGTCAGTGGATTGAAGGGCTTCTGTTTCGAAAGCAGATGTCTTGGCTTTGCCTTGGTCTTGTTTATTCTTGATAAATACCAAAGCAAAGCAGCAGGGTCACTATTATCTTGTGACAACATTCTGTTAATTAGGCATGTCATTTGCTTGTATGGCCTAACCTTCTGCAGATCCCAAGCCTTCCTCTCCCACAACAATTAACTACACAAATACCCAAATGATAGCTGCTTTGTGACCATTGTTCACAGTAATTTATTTTGCAGTTTCAGATGTTGATCTAGCAACAGGCAACTCAAAAAAAACACTTGATCTGGCTCCTGGGCATAAACATAAAAGATAAGAAGAATTTTTATGTGTATATAAAAAATGCTATAACCAAACTGTTCCCTTCTTTTGCTGTTCTTTGGTGACTGACATGACTACTCCAGACCGCCAGAAGTGGTTACATTTAGAAGACAAGCCAAGTGCATAATTCATACGGTGATTTGCAAAAGTACAATTATTATTGCCTTAAAATTATTTGTATGAGAATCTTCTCAGTTACACCCAGATAACCCCACAAATACTAATAGTGTTGTGAAGATGGCCCCTAAATGTGTGGGGCCAACCCTCTTTTGGCAGATGTGCCACAAAATTAGCCCCATACGTGCTGCTTTACTTTCTGCTCCCTGCCCATGCTCCCTACCTGATCTGTTGCTCTGCTTTCTGCTCCCTGCCTCATCTGCCATTGTGATGCCTGACCCATCCTCAATCTGTCACATGCCACATGCAAAGGCTCCTTGTGTCACTTGTGGTACACATGCTGTGGGTTGGCCACCCCTGCTTGAAACTATAGAAAACAGGCACTAAAGAATCAAAGAAGAAATAAGGTTCTTCTGTCTAAGGAAGAAGCTGCTTACAGCCAGATCAGCTACTGCTTTTTCATTAAAGGCAGACAGCCACACCTATTAACACCACTGTGAATCTGGCCCATGTTGCATACAAAGGAAATACATACAAATACCCTGCAACAGATAGTGAAGTTCTATGAGACTAGACTTGGAAATGTGGAAAATTTAAATTGGGGCAATACGACTTACAGATTACCTGCAAAGGGAAGAAATGTAATGTGTTTCCTTTAGGATTTCTATATTTTTTGCTTCTTAGATATATCAGGAACTTTGAGTTGTATCTTTCCTGATACCACTAGTGGTTTCATTAGGGATCATGAAGATGTCTATTGTGAGTTTTCTGATTCCCGAATTGAAGAGATGGATTGGCTCAGCTGCTTATCAGGTGTTCAGATTAATTACATATTAGCAATTACTCTCTCATTTCATGAATCGTATCTGTTAGAAAGGGTCACAGAGCAGCCTGAAGTGCCCCAGTCTCTTCCAGCACCACATTTCCCTCCTTGCCTGGCAGAGAAAGGGCAACCATAGCAGAAAGGCAGTACTCTGCAACCCTCCACCAGTTATGTTTTAACTTGGATGGTCAGCACCCATGTGACCAGTGTAATCAGTGATACTGTAGAACTTACCCTCAGTTATTTTATCTTCACTGTTCTGGAGCGTTAAAGTAATGTTGTGAGCATGATGATCAAGAAATTCTACAAGAGACAAGGATCTATCCTCACTGGCGATATGCTCCCTTGTGTGTCTTGCTAGATCTTCTAGGAGCATATCCCATAGTTGGGCTACCATAAGCTGAGCCACTCTGATTCTTTGCCTTTGAATTGTGGGAAACTTTTTCTGTTCTTCTGAGTACATGGTGAGAATTATGAGAAAGCTTGAGAGAACTGTCTAAAACCACTTAATTAGCCTAAGTTTTTACTGCAAGATTATCAACAAGATAAAAGCCTCACTGGCCACATCGACACGTGCACTTTACTACAGAGCAGACTAATTAGCTGCAGAGTAAGGCATCACTGTCCACATGAGATGGTATTAGACTGCAGTAAACTAACACTGTCAGAGACAGTAATATCTTTTTTTGCAGTAATTAACTGTAATTAAACACACCATCAAAAGTGACTACAGGGCTCTTGGTGCAAGAGTGAAGGGGATGTGGGCTCAGGTGGTGTTCCTTTTCATCCTTCTGGTCAAGGGAAAGGGCCCAGACAGGAGCGGGTGCATCCTGCAGATCAATGCATGGCTGTGCAGGTGGTGTTGCCAGCAGGGTTTTGGCTGCTTTGACCATGGGATGATGTTTCAAGATGAAGAATTGCTAGGAAAAGATAGGATTCACCTGATGAAGAGGCTGAAGAGTATTTTCACAGACAGACTCATTAACCTAATGAGGTGGGCTTTAAACTAGGTTTGCACGGGGATGGAGACTAAAGCCCTGAGGTAAGTGGGTGAGATGGAGGAAGACCAGGCAGGAGGGGGCTATAGGGCAGATACTCTCTTTCTTCCTGAGAAATCAGGGCAATTGCCTAGTTACCTCAGGTAACATGAATGCACAGAGCCTTAAAATCAAACAGGAAGAATTGGAAGTCCTCACAGAATTATGATGTGATTGGAGTATCAGAGACTTGGTGGGATAGCTTGCAAGACTAGAGCACTGTCCTGAATGGATACAAACTGTTCAAGAAGGGTAGGCAAGGGAGAAGAGGAGGAGGAGCTTCACTTGTACATAAAAGGGTCATATGATTGCTCAGAGATAAGCCTGTTGAAAGGCTCTAGGTTAGGGTTAGAGGAGAGAGCAACAAGGGTGATGTTGTGGTGGGGGTCTGCTATAGATCACCAGACCAGGAAAAAGTAGTGCATGAGGCTTTCTTCAAAAAGCTAGCGAAAGTTTCCTGATCACAGGCCCTGGTTCTCATGGGGGGACTTCAATCACCTTGACATCTGCTGGGAGGGCAATACAGCCATGGGCAACTGGTGCCTCCTGAGTCAGGGGGGCACTTGCCTCCCCAGCAGCCAGTCAGTGAACAGGGTGGGGGGGTCCTCCTGTGGCCGGTCATGCTGACCGAGGCAGGGAGTCTCCCTGCAGCCAAATACAGCAACTGGAAATGGCAGGTGAGCACAACGGGCTGCCGTGTGATCGCAGGGATCACTTCTCCTTGTGCCCCCACTTCCCAGCTGGTGCTCTCGGGGGTGGGATGCTAGCACTATCGCCTGCCCCACCCTGCCTGGGAATGCTGGCTTTCAGGGGGTGTACCAGTGCTTTCAGGGAGTGCACGTGCACCCCCTACGCATTGCCACTGAATACAGCAGCATACAGGCAGGCCAGGAAGTTTTTGGAGAGTACTGGGGACAACTTCCTGGTGCAAGTGCTGGAGCAGCCAACTAGGAGTTGGGCTCTCTTGAGCTGCTGCTCACAAACAGGGAATAACTGGTGGGGAATGTACTAGTAGATGGCAACTTGGGCAGCAGTGAGCACGAGGACGATAAAGTTCAGGATCCTGAGGAAAGGAAGGTTGGAGAGCAGCAAAGGGGAAGAAGAGTCCAGGAGAGCTGAATGTACTTTAAAGAAGCCTTAGTAAGAGTGCAGGAACAAACCATCCTAATATGCAGGAAGACTAGTGAGTATGGTAGAAGCTCAGCTTGGCTTAGCAGGAAACACTTCAGTAAAATAAATCACAAAAAGGAAGCTTATAAGAAGAGGAAACTTTGACACAGCTAGGGAGTACTGCTCGAGCATGCATGGTTGAAGTCAGGAAGCCCAAAGCACAATTGAAGTTACAGCTAGCAAGGAATGTGAAGGGTAACAATAAGGATTTCTACAAGTATGACAGTGAGAAGAGGAAGATAAGGGAAAGCGTAGGTCCCTGACTGAATGGGGGAGGCAACCTAGTGACAGAGGATGCAGAAAAGGCTGAAGTACTCAGTGCCTATTCACTTCAGTCTTCACAGGCAAGGTCAGCTCCCAGACTATTGCACTTGGCTCCTCACCTTCTCTCCTGTACTGTGCTGCCAACAGTGGTGAAAGAACAGATTGGGGACTATTTAGAAAAGCTGATGTGATTGCAGAGCTGCTCACCATCTTCTTTGAAAACTCATGGGGATTGGGAGAGGGCAAACATAGTGATTAGAAAAGGGGCAAACGTAGTGCCCATATTTAAGAAAGGGGGGGAAAAGGAGGATCTAGGGAAGTATAGACTGGTCAGCCTCACCTCAGTCCCTGGAAAAATCATGGAGCAGATCCTCAAGGAATCCATTTCTAAGCAACTGGATAAAGTGATTAGGAGTAGTCAGCAAAAATCCATCAAGGGCAAATCATGCTGGACCAACCTGATTGCCTTCTATGGTAAGGTGATTGATTCTGTGGATGTGGGGAGACCAGAGGATGTGTTGTACCTTGATTTTTAGCATGGCTTTTGATGCAATATGCCACAACAGTCTCACAAGCAAGCTAGGGAAACACGGGCTGGATGAATGGACTGTAAGGCTGATAGAAAACTGGCTGGATCATCAGGCTTAGAGGATAGTAATCAATGGCTTGATGTCTAGTAGGCAGCCTGTATCAAGTGGAGTGCCCCAGGGGTCAGTTTTGTTCAATATCTTCATTAATGACCTGGCAGATAGCATAGACTGCACCCTCAGCAAGTTTGCAAATGACACCAAGCTGAGGGGAGTAGTAGATTGCTGGAGGGTAGGGCTAGGATTCTAGAGAGATCTAGACAAACTGGAGGATTGGACCAAAAGAAATCTTATGAGGTTCAATATGGAAAAGTGCAAAGACCTCCAATTAGGATGGAACAATCCCATGTACTGGTACAAGCTGAGAACTGACTGGCTAGGCAGCAGCTTTGCAGAAAAAGACTTGGGGGTCAAAATGGACAATAAGCTGAATATGAGCCAACAGTGTGCCCTTGTTGCCAAGAAGGCTAACAGCATACTGGGGTGCACTGGTAGGAGTGTTGCCAGTAGGTCAAGGGAAGTGATTATTCCCCTCTATTCAGCACTGGTGAGGCCACATCTGGAGTACTGTGTTCAGTTTCACAGCCCCTGCTACAGAAAGGACAAATTGGAGAGAGTCCAATTTGTGGGAGTGGGGCATAGTTGTGAGGGGTAGGGCACATGACTTATGAGGAGAGGCTGAGGGAACTGGGGTTATGTAGTCTAGAGAAGAGAAGATGGAGGGGATTTACTAGCGGCCTTCAACTATCTGAAGGGTGGTTCAAAAGAGGATTGAGCTAGACTGTTCTCAGTAGTGGCAGATGATAGAACAAGGAGGAACAGTCTCAAGTTGCAGCAAGGGAAGTTTAGGTTATATATTAGGAAGAACTCTCTCACTAAGAGGGTAGTAAAACACTGAAACAGGTTACTCAGAGAGGTTGTGGACTCTCCATCCCTGAAGGTTCTTAAGATCCAACTAGACAAAGCCTTGGCTGGGATGATCTAGGTGGGGATGGTCCTGCTTTGAGCAGGAGGTTGGACTAGATGACCTCCTGATGTCCCTTCCAACCCTAACTTTCTTTAGTTCTATAATTCTATGAGTAGACACTGACCACAGGCATATTTTGCACATAGTCAACCCACCCAGCAGGGCCCTAGGCTCTTGCCTGCCGCTTAGCCACACAGCTCTGCTAGGGTAACCACACATCCCAAATTGGACAGGACAGTCCCAAAATGAGAACATCAAGTCCCAATCCTGGGATGCATGGCTCTGGGACAGCATTTGAACTGGAACCCCTGTACTGTGCAGGGTTCCAGGTTGTCCATTCACCATGGAAAAATGTGGGAAACAGCGAATTTCCCTTTGGAGGCTGGCAGAACTCCAGCCTACACAGGGCAGGGAATGGGATGCAGGGGGCATCGTGTGTGAGTGTGTGCGCGCACACGCGTGCACACATAAACATGTCCAGGAATACAGCTCCTGGAAGTGGTGGAGAGATGGTCCCTTAGCTGCCTGCAGGTAATTTTATGGGGAGTAGATTGAGGCCCCCGCAGTGAGGGAGGAAGTAGGGCAGGGACGGGGCCTGGGTGTGCTGCCCAGCCAGAGTGACACATGGGACCCAGGGCCAGGGCAGGATAGAGCCTGGGCAGCTTATCCAGGAGGCAGGGGGGAGCTGACTCTCTGCCTCCCAGATCTGTACATAAGGTGGGGATGGATGTGAGCTGCCTGTTGTGGGCTTGGGGCTGTCCGCCTTGCTGCCTTCCCCCTGGGAGCCCTGTGCCAGTCACTCTGCTATGGTGAGGTGCCCACTACCCATCTGTCAGCAGTGGGGGTGACGGTGGTGGCAGCAATACAGAATTCTGCCCCCCACTGCTGCCGGGAGGGCAGGGGGTGCCTCATCATGGTGGTGTAGCTGGTACAGGGCTCCTGGGGGAAGAGCAGCAGAGCAGGGAGTTCTGAGCCTGCAGTAGGCAGCCTGTATCCACCCCCACTCCCTGCCATAGGTCTGGCTGTGTTGCCACGGGGGTGCCGGTGGGGTGGGGGGGAAGGTGGGCACATGTCCTGGCTTTGCATTTTGAAAAGATGGTCACCCTAAGCAGGGCCATGCCTGGTGGGGGAGGAGCAATCGGGGTGACTGCCCCAGGACCTGCACTTTGGGAGGCCCCGCAGAGCTGGGTGGAGCAGCGGCTCCACGTCCAGCCACTCACTACCTCCCCCCCACTGCTGCCAATGGCAGTGGCAGCTTGTTCAGGTCCAGGGCCCATGGGATAGGAGCAGGGGCAGGGCCCTGCATGGACTGATTTGCCCTGGGCCCCACACACTGCTCAGATCAGCTCTGACCCTAAGCTCTGCATGTTCAGCACCCTTGTGCTCCAGCCAACCTGTCTGCCACCTAACACCACCACCCAGAGCCCAGGGCAGAGTAGCAGAGCTGGCCATGGCATAAACTGCTCCTCTCCAGCAAAAATTGTGTATGTCCCAGGTGCATGTGTAGACACTGTGCCCAGAAGTAGTTAACTCTCGCTTAAACCTCTCCAGAGTTTATTGCTTCTGATTAATTGTATATGTAGATGCATCCAGTGGGTATGTGTTCAGTACAGAATTAGCCTGATCCACATTTTGGGTGCTGATTCCTAAAAACTACTTTTCCCATGAATGACTGGTGCCTTCTGCTTCTGCAACTGGGGGGGCACCATGGTGGTGAATGGGGACCACCCGCAGCCACTGGTGCCAGTGTCGGCAGTGGCAAGTGGCAAGCGGGGACCACCTGCAGCCACCAGAGTTAGTATCAGCAGCGGCTAGTGGCAAGTGGGGACAGCCCTCAGATGCCACCAGGAGCGTCGGCAGCAAGGAGGTGGCAGGTGCAAACAGCGACCGCCTGCAAAGGCCAGCAGCAGCTTCAATGGCAGCCAACTGGGGCGGGGGGCACATGCCGCCCCCCCACAAGTTGCCTATGACTTTTCCACCCACAAAATGGTCATGCTCTCAACCCAGTTGAGCTGGTTCTTCCTGATGAATAGGCCAGAACCCAAGTCAGGCTTTCACTTGGGCTGGGGATCCTTCTACACTTCACAGAGTATACAGTAAGCTGTGTGGTTTTGCTGCTCAGACCTGGGATACCTCTGCAATAAAGAAATTGTGAGACTTGCCAAGATCACATAGGAAGCCTGGGGCATAGCAAAGAATTGAGCCCTGGTTTCTCGAGTCCTAGACTGCTGTCCTTACCACTGGACCATCAATACTGCCTCTTTTTTTTTTTCTAAACAAGCATTTCATAAACAAGCATCAGCCCAAACAGACTTCCCCAACACACAGTCTCCAAAGGCCCTGCTGGAAGAGCTGCAGTTTTCCTTTGCTGAATCTGAGCCTGGTGCTCGTCTCATTGAAGTCGCTAACAAAATTCTTACTGCTTTCAGCAGGAGCTGAATTTGTTCTTAGTTTTCATATTGATCTAGGTCATCTCTAATGTTATAGTTTCTGTATCTGAAGATTTTATAATACATTTCTTTTTATTAGATTTCAGTATACTTCACAAAATTTACTAACTCTGAGTACCATTACTTTGCCAAACAGCAAAATGCAGACACTTTTAGAATGAAACGGCAGCTGTTTTAAAAATGCAAAGAAATGCTATGTGCCACTGAAGGATAGGAAGTGAAGCAGCACACTATTTCCCACTGAAATTACAGGAAGAATGTAAGTGAACAAAATATAATATAGAGATAAAACCCTTTTCTCTTCTGAAACATGCCTGTTTTGTGTATGTGCTTGTGCATGCATGCATGTGCTTTAAACAATCTCAAGTGACAAGGCCCTCAGCTTTACATCTTACCTAAATGAGCATCTCAAGAATGATGTAAACAGGTAAGATTAGAACTTTCATTTTCAATCATCTTGACTTTTGGTTGATGCTTTTTTTACATCCATTCTGGCCTGACATGATTGGAAAGATCTCTCAGTTTAGAAGACCCATTCTTTCTATGGGTTTCTGCACAGCAGTAGCATGCGGTTCCACCCTCACTTCCCCCGTTGCTGGGACACATGTCGCTGGTAGTCATAATCTCCCTTTCTCCTTATAAAACACTAGCACCAATTCTCCACATAAATATTATTAAATCATAACCACGCAAGGCTCTTGCAGTGCATCATGTCACCAGAAAATGCAGGTAAAATTTGGTCTCTGTGCCTGGCATTCAGCTCTCCTTAGACTTTCTGTGTGCTGAATGTGAGAACACCACTTATATAATATACACCCCGATGCTGACCAGCAAAAGTAACATTATGTAAATCAAATGCAACCAAATAACTACAAAGAAAGAAGACAGAAGAGACATCATTTTCCTTTAGAAAAATGTTAAACTTCTTGCATGCAGCAATACATCCCCAAAATTTAGCACATGAAGGTCTGAAGAAAACGGTTTCAGGAGCCTTACTGAGGTGCTTTTGCTTCCCTGACTTCTCACACACTATTCTTTCAAATGAATTTAAAGCTTTTCTTGTTCAAATCCCTGCAAAAGTAACCACACTGCAGTTTTTCTACTATTATGCAAATAGATTAATCAGCCAACACTCTGGTGAGAATTAATTTATATTTGAATCAAATGAGACCTAGACTCTTTATAACTGAACCCCCAGGCCAAGGCCTAGGCTAGGTAGCAACCTCATATTATTCATTTGACGAAATGTGAACTGACATAAATACCATGGCTAACTTTCAATCCGATTACTCCGTTACCTCACATCAATGCTATCCCAGCCATCAGACTCTGGCGTCCCTCCTTTCACGGGCACAGCTAACAACTGACAACTCCTCCCTGATAAACAAGCACCCACGCTGCCACCTCGAACCCCCACTCTTAACCCATCATCCTTGCTCAATGGGCCCTATTCGACAAGGTACTTTATTTTGTTTGTAGGAATCAAGGACTAAACAGTTCAAAAATAGTGTTTTGCTGGAGCTGCAATTCAAAGCTGCCCTTTCAGAGCTACTAAGCACTGGAGTCATTTACAATAAACACCCAAATTATGCGTGTGCCCAGGGCTGTGTAGATATCTGTATATAGTTTACTTTAAAACAACTGAAGTCTATTATCTTTCATATCCTTATTAAGTTTTAAAAAAAAATAAAACAATGTTTTGGGGATACTGTGATCAAAGGTCAATGTAAACTGAACCCATATTTTCTACAGCACCCTCATACTAAACTCGTGTTGACAACCACTACATTCTTTCCATTGCACTACACAGGAACTTGTGTTTTTTTTTAAGATTTTTTTTTCTTTAAAACTGTAGGCATTTAAAAAGCTTGACTAAACAATCCACCAGGTGTGAGAAAAGCCTTTTCTATGTAGGGAGCTCTGTGTCAGGAAACCTACACATTGTAATTAGATTAGCAGGCAAGAACTGAATAGCTGTGATCAAAACACTTTCCCCATCTATATTGTTTATTGTGCATAACTGATAACTAAGCTTCTCAAGTCATGGTTCAAATCTACTTTAAAATGTGAGTCCTGAGCACCCTGGGATTTAAATGAAGAAGGAAAAGTAAAACAAAGCCCATATTACTTAGAAAGCAGCCATGACTTTTCTGGCTGTTCATTTAGACAAATCATGGTTTGAAATTAGTAATCATAATGCAACCTCTGTGACATTACAACAGCTCCTCAAGCTAGAGCTATGGAAATGGGAGAGTTTCATATCTAACGTTTATATCTGTTTTAAAAACCCATCTCACAGTGGGCTGACAGCATTTCTTTCTGGTCGGCACAACACTTCCTTTCGCAATATCTTTCTGGTGAAATTAAGGTCAGCAGGCACATCTACACATTCATTAATGAACATTCAATTTAGTACTTGGATAACCAAGTACTAAATTAATGCTCGGGTAACTTGTGCTACCTGAGTAGCTTTGGCTCACGGGCTCTTAGTGATGCTTACTACGCAGTAGCCTAATACTACTGTGCAGTAGCATATTAGCACGGTTTTTGCCAGGCACGCTACTGTGCAGTGTTATTAGGCTACTGAGCAGTTAGCGTCTCATGTACAAACACTCAGTGTGTATATACAATGTGTAAAAATGAATGGTAGTGTTAGAGTGTTGTTGTAGCCACAGTGGTTCAGGAATTGTTTGACAGGCAGGGATTTTATTTGGGTGATATCTTTTATTAGATCAACTGCATTGTTAGGATAGCGTTAGTCAAGCTTTTGAATACAATACATCTGAAGAAGAATAAAGAAGAATACCTTGCTTAGAGTCATAGAAAATTAGGGTTTAAAGGGACTTCAGGAGGTCATCTTGTCCAACCTGCTGCTCAATGCAGGACCATCCCCAACTAGATCATCTCAGAGAAGGCTTTGTCCAGTTGGGTCTTAAAAACCTCCAAGGCTGGGGATTTCACAATCTCTCTGGGTAATCTGTCCCAGTGTTTTACTACGCTCCTTGTGAGAAAGTTTTTCCTAATATCTAACCTAAACTTCCCTTGCTATAACTTGAACTTGCTTCTGAAAGCTTGTCTAATTCTACCCCAGCTATGCAACTGGTATAATAAAAGATATCCCCCAAAGAAATCCTTGCTTCTCTCTAAAAAATGAACAGAATCCCAAGGCTACCACACTTAAAGGGGATAGATGCATCTACAGCTCCCTATTCTTGCTATTCCAAATATGGGAAATACTTCTGCTTTATATGAACACAAACAGGGAATTAAGACTTACTATTTCCATTTATCTGTTTTTAATATTAGCACACATGCACCCACAAATACACACATATAGAGAGCACACATGTAATTCTCAATTTAAAATCTGACTTTCTGTATGCAGTATCCTAGCAGGTAAACGCATGTTGAATGTCCACAGGCCCAGAATCTATTTCACCTCTTAGATGTGTAAGTGGACTTAGGCACCTAAGTGAAATTTGATTCTACCTTGTGAGAGTCCTGAAAAATTAATAATATAAAATGTAGGTGGGCCATCCTCCTTCTCCTCTTGATCTTTTCTGCTTTCTTATGACTCTATCTTAATGGTAAGATAAAAATGTGTTACAAAATGATGCATTAATAGGTTTTCAAGGACTTGAACAAGGTGAAATAGAATTAGACTTAGGTTCCTAAATCCAGTTAGACACCTGGAGTGCATCTACATGTGTCACTATGGCAACATTGTTACTGCGCTGTCATTTAGTACTTCCTTTTGGAAGTACTAGAAGATGGAGCAGTAACAGCCCATACCACGCTGTTTACACAGTCCATGGTTATTTTTAGGAACTATGTCACCATAGCAATGCGCTATAATTGCTACGGCGACATAGTTGCAGCTTCCTGGTTCTTGCCTACATATGCTATGTCACCATACTGCATTGCTACGGTGATATAGTGTCACGTGTATACACATCCCTAATGTCTAACGAATGGAATACAGTCTGGTCCATGGAGCTTAAACAGGGTGCTCTTTGGAGCAGGGATGGTTGCTTCTCATGGGGATGTGGTGTGTGGTGTGTGTACAGGGCTGGGGGGAGGGAGGGAGGCCCATGTGTGTAGAGGCTCTTCCAAAATAGAAATATTTGACAACAAAAACAATGTTTCCATATTTCACATGCACAAAAATTAGCACTAAATGAAGTCCCATTCCTAAATTCTTGTGCGTTGTCTCCGATACGAGATGCCAAGGCAAGAGTAGTTTTAGTGGCTGAAGCATATAACAAAACCAGGACTCTGGTTCTACATAAACTTATCTGTGACTCTGGGTAAGTTCAGAGGTGGTTAACTGTGTTATTCTGAAGGAGAAGTGGGACAGGATAGCACTGTAGATATTAACTGGTTCAGAAAGGTGTGAGCTTTCATGGGCAACAAGTTGCATCATCAGATAACAGTCTAATGAACCATCTGCTTTTCTTTGGGCAAATTGTTTAGTTTCCAATCCTACTCTCACATAAACCAATTGCAGAACTCTTTAGTAAGTCAGGACTTGACTGTTAGTTATATCCCAGATTGCTCCCAAAGTAGAGACAGAAAAAGTCTCTCTCAAATTTTCCAAAGGAGCGCAGTGTCTTTATTATCACCATCCTTATAGAAGGACACCAATGTATCTCCACTGGATCTTCTGAGTTATTAGTGAGGACAAAGGAAACAACCATGCCACTGTGCTCTGCACCTGAATTTCCATATCCATCTCTTGATGAGAAGTCATATACATGAGGATTCTGTTATCTCACTGGATCCCTTTCATGGCTGCTACTCAGGTGAAAAAACTCCATAGAAGGGAAACAGATTTCCAAAAGTATTTAAGTGCTTTGAAGTCCTTGGATGCAAGTTGCATGGTAGCCAAGTGAAAGTAATTTTTTGCAGACAATTTGTAAAAAAGCTAATGTTTCAAAGTGATCACACAAAAATACAAGGTCCTTCCCAAGATTTGTACAAATATTTTAAATATGGTTTAGCTCTCATGAGACTGATCCAAACAACACTTTGACTCAATTTATACTAAATTGATCTGGAGTCACTGCAGTTTTATATGACATGATTGAGATCAGACACTCATCCATTCTGTACAAATTAACTTACTGGAAAGAACAGATTTTGTTATTGAACCATTTTACTGCTGTGCCATTTTTATTTCACACAGGATAGGTCTACGTGTCACTGTACAACCTTGTTGTTATCATGTCGCACTTTAGCACTTCCTTTTGGAAGTACTAGAGAACGGCCTAGTAACCGCTAGTACTGTGCCATATGCATGGCGCATGGTTAGATTGTGTTGTTACTTTGCCACAGTGGCATGTTAAAATCAGGGAGCACACTGCTATGGCAAAATAGCTGCCAATCACATGTAGACTCACATGATTGCTACGTCACCGTAGTGCGTCATACAGCAATGCAGCACATTGCTACAGCGATGTGGGGTGACATGTGGACGTGCCCACAGTTTCAAAATGTCATTTCTATTT
Organism: Crocodylus porosus; assembly: GCF_001723895.1. Lineage (NCBI taxonomy): Eukaryota > Metazoa > Chordata > Crocodylia > Crocodylidae > Crocodylus > Crocodylus porosus. The sequence goes on from NW_017728947.1 coordinate 29,519,702, forward strand.
TAAAATCCCCTGCCTTACTACTGTTAATTCCCAGACATACTGTTGATTTAAACAGAAGCAGGATTAAATCCACTGAGACCGCCGCACTCATTCCTGCTTCCCTGTAGGCAAAAGGGCCATAGCAGCTTAAGAAAGTTTTGCTAAGGAAGAACACCCCAGATGCAGCAAGAGGATGTCTTTTAGCACTCCACTTACAAATCCAGGAGGCATTCTGGGGTTTGCCTCATAGCTGGACTGGATAGTGCAGCACTCTGGAGTTACTGAGTAACACAGATGCAGTGTGGCAGCTAGGCACAGACTCCTGTACTTTAGACAGCACTCAGGACTTGTCTTTACTGCTTCAGGGAGGTCTTTGGTACTCCAGGAACAGCCAGGTATAAGGAGGATGCAAAGGTGGTTTTGAAAAAGCCCCTGTTCTCTGCTTGCAAGTTCTGTGTCACTCTTGAGAGGCAGCCCAGAATCCAATTCCCTGTTTTTAAATGAAATAGTCATTTCTGAACCTCTTGACTATAGCCAGCTTAGAGCTAAAATGTGACCCGAGTTTAATGAACCAGGATCCACCTTTTTTTAATAGTGATGTTACTCAACTATTAAAAATCATGGTAATATGTATTTGCTGATCAGTAATGCAAACAGTTTACAGTCCTGTTTGGTCTGTGTCATAACCTATGTCACTTTTCCTAACACAGAGACTAGAAAAAAAAAAGTTCAGGCATATGAGGCACAATCTTCAGCAGTGCCATCATCACACTCAATGCAGCTGAAATGGAAAGGATTACAAATTGACCATTCTTCAGATTTCTGAGTCCTGGGACCTGAACTCCAACTAAAATGGCCCTTATGACTCATCCTGCCAACTGGAGATTAGCTCTGACTCTACCTATTCCAACCCTTCTCACACCCTGCCCATATCCTTTAACCAGCTCTTACATGTCCCCTTCAGTAGAATGGTGCCAGGATGGACTAACTTTACTTTGAACTTGATGTGAGGAAATATCAGTGCTATATTGCTAATGGGGCAAGAAATCTTAAGATGTGTTCAGTTCTCAAATTCAATTTACAGAGAACATAGCAGCCACTGCATTTCATAAAAACCCATGTACCCCTCCTTTGTATTCATAATGGAAACATTTTTGAAACTATGAAATAATAAAGGATGGGTAGAGCTGTCTAGTGGTTATTGCTGCTAATGCATATTCGAGAGATCTGTGATCTTTTTCAGGCTTCCTCTGTGCACTCCTGGCCAAGTCGCATAATAATTTTGTTCCTGTTTGTCCACCTTCAGCAAATATAAGTTCATAGGTATAGGGTCGGAAGGGACCTGAGCAGATCATCAAGTCCGACCCCCCTGCCCTGAATGAATAAATGAATACTGGGCTTATATGACCCCTGGTAAATTTAAGCTCATCTGACCCCAGCTAGGTAATTATCAAGCCTCCTTTTAAAGACCCCTAAGGTAGGAGCGAGTATCACTTCCCTTGGAAGCCGGTTCCAGATCCTGGCAGCCCTGACTGTAAAGAAGTGCCTCCTGATGTCTAGCCTGAACTTATTATCAATCAACTTGTGGCCATTATTCCTTGTTACTCCAGGAGGTGCTCGGGGGAACAGGGTCTCACCCATTCCCCTCTGGTCCCCCCTGGTAAGTTTGTAGTCAGCCACTAGATCCCCTCTCAGCCTTCTCTTGTGGAGGCTGAACAGGTTCAGGTCCCATAGCCTCTCCTCGTAGGGCCTGCCCTGCTGCTCCCTGATCATGCGAGCGGCCCTCCTCTGGACCCTCTCAATGCTGTCCACATCCCTCCTGAAGTGCGATGCCCAGAACTGGATGCAGCACAGTGGCCTAACCAGAGCCGCATAGAGCGGGAGGATCACCTCCTTGGACCTGCTCGTTGTGCATCTATGGATACATGACAAGGTGAGGTTAGCCTTGCTGACCTTCTCCTCACATTGGCGGCCCATGTTCATTTTAGAATCGATAATGACTCCAAGATCTCTTTCTGCCACTGTGCTTTCCAGAAGGGAGTTCCCCAGCCTGTAGGTCTGCTGCTGGTTCTTTCTGCCTAAGTGCAGCACCGTGCACTTGTCAGTATTGAATCCCATCCTATTCACATTTGCCCACCCCTGTAACCTGTCCACATCCAGTTGTATCCTGTCCCTCCTTTCTAGCATGCCCACCTTGCACCAAATCTTGGTGTCGTCAGTGAATTTGAACAGGGTGCTTTTCACCCCCTTGTCCAAGTCACTAATAAAGAAACTGAACAGTGTGGGCCTGAGGACTGAGCCCTTGGGGACTCCACTGCCCACATCCCTCCAGATCAAATATGACCCATCCACTACCACTCTCTGGGAGTGGCCCACCTAGCTAATTTGCAACCCATCTGACTGTGTAGGCATCAATGCTACAGTTGCCTAGCTTTTTAATGAGAATGTGCATCCAAGGGAAGGTGAAGAAAGCAAGAACATTTTAAGCCATGACCATAACTGGAAGTATTCAAATAATACAGAAAAGACTATTTTTGCAATGGCTCTAGTTTAATCTGAAGCAGGCAATACCTGACATCTCATGAAAAAACCTTAAGAGGTCCAGACTGATTGCCTGACCTCAACCCAAGCTCCAGGCCTCTTCAGTATAAAAATGCCTCCAGAAAAACACTGAGAATAGGCAAGTTCATATTCTTTGGCTTGATCTAGTGGCATTGAGTTTTGCCACTGACTTGAGTATGAGCAGAACCACATCCAAGCAGGGTTCTCAGATTGCAGGCATCTGGGAAAATTGATATACTTCACTTCACAGCTTGGTACCTGTCATATAGTTTTCAACCTTCTCCTTTATTCCCTACCTGTGAAATATTCTTCCTCCTCTTCCTTTCCTTCATTCTACCATGAACATGCGGTAGCTAGAATGATGGACCATGTTGGGCTTCTGGTTCTTCTGCTTGTGTCTGTAGTGATTTGGAGGCACCATCATTTGATAAAGAGGCACTTTTCTCTACATGGCTGAGCCCCATGGGCGTGTTCAGATGAGCGCACATGTGCATTTTCCCAGGGACAAATAGTAACGCTGCTGCTACTTGTCCCTGGGAATTGCCTGTGCACGCATGCTCTGGTGCGTGGCAAGTTGCCCAGGTGGGGGAGGGGCACCTGAGCTGGCCCCAGCAGCCTTACCTGGGGTTCTGGGAGGCCTCCTGGGGCTCCAGTGGTGATCTGGCAGCGGGGAGCCTGGCAAGCAGTTGAAGTGTGGCTCCAGCTGGCCAAGCTCCAGTTTTGGGCAACACATGCTAGCACCGTGTGCACAGCCCTGCTTTTTCCTAACCCAGGTTTTTTTGACACCAGGAGATCCTGGTGTCAAGAAACCCCCCACATAGAGAATTAGCAGTGCAGGAAATGCCTGCATGTGCAGTACATGACACCAAAAATGGGTCTGCAGTGCTGCATACCGTACATGTGCACACTTGCCTGGATCGTGTATCATTGGGGCAGATTCTGACCTCAGTAAATGTCTTATATATTAGTGGAATTATGCCAAAGTAACAGAGAGCAGAATGTGATTCAGGTGTGTTTGATGATAAAAACCAGTGATCTCAATGTCTGAACAATGGGGAGGAACACTATCCTGTTATCAAAGCAAGGTCTAGAAGGATAGATTCTTTCAAGCCCAATTGCAAATACCGGAACATTGAGGGTATCCCCAAGTGCTTCTCTTTTAGCTCAGTTCTACATAAATAAAGTTGAGTTTAAGTGAAAAATCATCTTGATCTGCTAGGAATCCTTCCTACAACCACTAAAGATTCCGATTCACTGGTTTAACCTGGGAAAGCTGAAGAACCGACAGTGGCTATAAAGACTATGGAGGAATATAAAGGTAGTCAGTCACTTGCCATGGTATGATTATTTATCCACAGATTCAAGGGAGTCTAAGAACTCTGGGCCTATTCTTTTCTCTTTTTAGAGTATGTACTTCAAAACAGGGAGTCCCAGGCACATGCTGGCTGGGCTTAACCTGGCTAGAGCTGGAGAGAGGTGTGGGGGAGAAAGCGGGGTGGAACCAAACCTTCACGCTTCATGCCCACCCCTGCCCGTCAGCTACCCAGGTGAGGCATGGGGGCTTCATTCAACCCTGCACCCCCACTCCAGGGCAACCAAACTACCTAAGGCCAAGAACACAAGAAGCATCCCTCAGAGGTTGGAAGATGGAACAACACTAAAGACAGCTCCACCATCAATGCACGATGGAAGGAATACTTTTAAGAGCTCCTGAACCAATATTCTAATGTTGAAGACAATACCATCTAAGCCATTCCACAACACCCATTAAGAATTACCTTGCATATTCACCAACTTATCAAGGGGCCTTGAAAGTCTTTAAACAGATGAATAACAACAAAGCATGCGGTCCTGATGGAATACCAGCTGAAATTTATAAGCAAGGTGGAAAAAAGCTCTCTCAATTTCATTACAATGCAAATCTAGAGATATGAATAGATTCCCAGTGACTTGAGAGATGTCAGCATCATTACCATATTCAAAAAAGGAGATAGAATTCCAGCAATTAGATGTGATTTTTGTTGTTGTTGTTGCTGGATAGCTACAGGAGAAGTGCTGTAAGCAATACCAAAATATTTACATGGCATTTATAAATGTGCCTGGGGCCTTTGATTCAAGTAACGGAGAGACCCTATGGAAAATCCCAATGATAATTGGATGCTCAACAACATTTGTTACTGTTATCAGACTTCTTCACAATGACTTGACAGAAACTGTTCTAAGGATTGGCTCAGAAATAGACCCCACAACTAGAGGTTAACAAGGATGTGTAATAGCACCAACACTCTTTCCCATCTATATAGTGGCTATTCCACATCTCATTGCTGACAGACTTCCATCTGGAGTCAGTATCTGGTATCACATGGACGGAAATCTCCTTAACACCAGCCAGTTACATTCCATATTAACATAACCAACACTTAGTTTCATAGTTGGTAGGGTAGGAAGGGACCTGAGCAGATCATATAGTCTGACCCCCTGCCATGGCAGGAAAAAGTACTGGGGTCAAACGACCCCAGAGAGGTGATTGTCTAGCCTTGTCTTAAACACCCCCAGGGTAGGAGCCAGCACCACTTTGCTTGGAAGTTGGTTCCAGATCCTAGCTGCCCTGTCAGTGAAGTAGCGCCTCCTGATGTCTAATCTGAATTTACCCTCTGCCAGGTTGTGATCTTTATTTCTAGTCACTTGTGGTAGTGCTTGGGGAAACACGGACTCCCCCCAGTGCCTGCTGGTCCCCTCTGACTAGTTTGTAACAGGCCACTAGATCCCCCCTCAGCCTTCTCTTGTGGAGGCTGAACAGGTTCAGGTCCCGTAGCCTCTCCTCATAGTGCCTGCCCTGCTTCCCCCGGTCATGCGAGTGGCCTCCTCTGGACCCTCTCCATGTTGTCCACGTCCCTCTTGAAGTGCAGCACCCAGAACTGGACGCAATACTCCAGCTGCGGCCTGACCAGTGCTGCATAGAGGGGGAGGATCACCTCCTTGGACCTGCTTGAGATGCTTCTGTGGATGCATGACAAGGTGTGGTTGGCCTTCCTGACTGCGTCCTCACACTGCCGGCCCATGTTCATCTTGGCATCAGTGATGACTCCAAGATCCTTTTCTGACTCTGCACTGATGAGAAGGGAGTTCCCCAGCCTGTAGGTATGATGCTGGTTCTTCCTCCCCAGCAGCACTTTGCACTTGTCAGTGTTGAATCCCATCCTATTCTCATCCGCCCACCCCTGTAACCTGTCTAGATCTGATTGCAGCCTATTCCTCCCTTCTAACATGGCCCACTTCTCCCCACATCTTAGTGTCATCTGAGACTTTTAACAGGGTGCTTTTTACCCCCTCATCCAAGTCACTGATGAAGATGTTGAACAGTGCGGGCCCAAGGACCGAGCCCTGGGGGACCCCACTGCCCACATCCCTCCAGGTCGAAAATGACCCATCCACCACCACTCTCTGGGTGCAGCCCTCCAGCTAGTTGGTGACCCATTTGACTGTGTAGGTGTCAATACCACTTGGTCTTCAATACCAATTGATGGTCATGTCATGCTTACCTACTCAATTTAAGAGCTCTGGTTACTCTTAATTGCTTCTGTGAGGCATATGAAATGCTTGGACTCACTGTCAACTTCAGAAAAAACAAGATACTTTACCAACCCACCACAGATCAACTAGCGGCTCCTCCACAAACTACAATTAGAGTGCAGTTCTTGGACACTGTTGAGCATTTCCCCTACATGAATAGCCACCTTTCCCAAAAAGAAAAACATAGACAACACTATTTAACACTGGATAAAATCTGCCATTGCTGCCATTGGGTGTCTCCAAAAGCATATCTTTGATGATTATGGCATCAGAAGCCAAACCCTACTTCTTGTCTACCAGGCTGTTATCATTCATATCCTGTTGTGTGGATGTGAAACTTGGACAGAATATTACAAACCCCTGAAAGTTTTGGAACATTACCGTCAATAATGTATTCAGAAAATCCTCTATATCAATTGGAAAAACAGAAGAACAAATGCAAATACCAATAGCATTGAAGTCATGTTTATAAGGCACCGGCTCCGTTGGACTGGACATGTTATAAGGATGCCTGACAACTGTCTCCCAAAACAGGTCCTATACTCCCAAACTTGTTGATGGTCGCTGCTCTAGAGATAGGCAAAAGATGAGATTCAAGGACACGTTGAAGACCAATCTGAAGACATGAAATATGAACTGCAATACCTGGGGAGAATAAAGCACTGAGCTGTCTACAATGTAAACAAAGTATCAGTCATTTCAACCAAAGTCATCTCACTCTGGGGGTGGATAGATGAAAGAGACAAAGCTGTGACCCACAACACCAGGATCTACTTCTTTCTCCCTCAACAATTTGTCACATTTGCAGTCAAACATGTAGATCTCAGATTGGCTTCCTTAGTCATCTATAGACTCATCAATGACATCTCTATTTACTGGAAGATTTTCATCCTTGTTTTAATGGATTACAGCTGCTGCCAAGATGGAAAGCTATCCCTACACCACCACCCTATTTGCTACCCTACTGTCTGTAACTAATTTTACCTTAGCCGCTTCTTCCCCAAAATGAATCAAAGATAAAAAAAATCAGTAATGCACTTTTAGGGGGAAGGAGGTGTCTTTAGGGTGGAACTGAACTGATTAAGTGAAAGTCAGAACAAGCAGGGCATTCGTACTTTGTATTTCTCTTTTCCTGACTGATCACATTTTGAAGGCCAGAGAAGGATGTGCACCAGGCGTAGCTAGCTCTCTCACAGCTTGGCCTCTCGGCTTCTATTTTAGAGCCAAAGTTTGCTTGTAAATACCACAGAAAGTTAATTCCCTTGAATCCTTGGGCACTTTGCATAGGGAAATGTTCCTTCCTCAACTCAGACTCCCCTGAAGTCAGGGCCAGTCAGGTCCTATCACAAGCAACAGGGGGAAAGGGAGGAGGCGTGTGCTGTAACCCGGCAAATGGAAGGATGTCAACTATCAGATAACCCCTAGTGTTTCTACTGAACCTTCCTGAGAACTCTGCAACATAAGTGTTATAGATCACTCATTTCTAGTGGCTGTGAGGATTACAACTCCAAAAGCCTGGAAGAGAAGTGACGCTCCTACAAGCACTGACGGGTTTAAAAAAGTTTGGGAAGTTTTAGTACTGGAAAAGTTGTCCTATTGAGTCAGCGTTCTGCAGAGAAGAAGGCAAAAAGATGCTTACTTGGAAAACTAGTGGAAATTTTTGGAATTTGCTTAAAAAAACCCAAAAAACAAAAAACGGATTTCCTGTGACTCCAAAGCAGAAAATATGAGCAACTTTTTTGAATACTGAAGTGCAAGCTATATGAGCTGGCACTTACAAATAAATTTAGGATAAACCTAAAAATTAAAAACAGAGTTGAGTAGAAGATAATGAAATGTGTGTTATACAGCGATCTGGGGGAAAGGAAGGGGTAGAATTTTCTAATGTCTCTATTGTATAGAGCTAAAGAAACACGGGGACCTGGCAGGGAGGATAGTATTGAGGCACTGCTGGAATCTGGGGGGTGGAGAAGAAGGGAAAGTAAGACTTCTGTGGGCATTGATTTGGGTTGTGATAAGGCTGGTGATGTTTCTGAATGTTAAGTCTGTTATTTTATGGTCTGGATTCATTCAAAATAAAGTTGTGTTGTTTTATTTCAATTGAGGATTTAGGGACAGAGAAAGCATATTCCTCAGCTCCCTCTGTAGGGAGAGACTACCAAGCCACCAGAGTGATTTTGCCAAGTGCTTACATATTAAGAGAAAAGCATTAGAGGAAACTTGCCAATAATACATGGACATGGCTCTGGGTTGGTCGGGAGTATTTTTATGAAGCAACAGGTGAGGATTTAGTATATCCGATTTCTAAAGAAGCCCAGTATGAAGGCTAAACTATTAAGGCAATTAAAAGCAATACCAATGATGTTAACCACCACTAAAATAAAGCTGCCACTAGCAACATAAAGTGTCAGAAGCCAGTGTGAAGGGTGCAGCAAAGAAGCACTTCTCTCTCCGCACTTGTTTCTGTCCCTTTCCCCCATCCTTTCGTGGTACTGCCTGTAAACATTAGAGGCAGAGATTACAGCCTCCCAGAGGACAAAGAGTATATAATGCCTAATTCCTGGCTAGTCTTAGCCATAGGTCTCTAAATCGGGCCATGCTGCTTGGGCAAAGAGTAAAACCCCTTCTTGCTTCTTGCAAACTCTAAGTGCTCCCATTCTTATTTTTTTGTACAACCCCCCCCCCCAAAAAAATTGAGAGAGATCGATGGAGAAAAAAACAAATGATTGGGACCTCTTTTTAAAACAAAAAAACAAAAAAACCCCCACCAAAACAAAGGGAGAGGTGGGGGAAAGACATCAGGAAAGTAATCGCATGGGAAAGAGAGGGAGCAAATTAACCAGGCTGAAGACACGTTAGGAGAAGGCAAGCAAGACCCAGAGACAAAACTCCAGTTAATTACTTTTGACATGATCAGCTCCTCGGGTCCCATTGGAGAAAGCACTTGGGGCTGGCCGGCCTGAATGGTGGAGGAGAGAAAAGTAACTCTGCCCTCCGACAAGTCCCTTTGCCAAGTCTGGGCTGTGCGCTCTGTCCAAGATCCCCTCTTTCTTTGCGCAGAGAGAGAGAGAGAAAAAACACAGTTAACCACCTGTCAGGGCTGAGGACACAATAAGGCAGCCCCAAAAAGAGCTTTTCATGCATGCGTAATATATTTGTTCAGCTATTCACTTAATGAAGCTGATAAATGTGATGCAAAACAATAGTCAAGTTAATCTATTTAGTAAAATGTTTTGAGACTTTCAGGCGATGTTAAGGAGGGTAGTGTGTTCGGGGACATTTTCATTTCAATACGCTCATCTCTCCCCTCTTAGGGGGTTCAGGCAACCTATGTGAATATAATTTCTTATAAATGTGTCTTTAATGGGTTTAATTCACCCTTGCCAGCTGTTTTTTAGCCTATTTTGTAAGAGCAAAACAAACGTGCCAGGCTTGGAAAGCTAGTTAAAATTAGTTTCGGTCACTGGGGCCAAGCTATATTTCCTGCAAACCATCTGCTTGATTGGCACAATAGAAGGATTTTCAA
>NW_017728947.1:29529441-29587235 GCF_001723895.1 Crocodylus porosus
GGGATCTAGAAGCGCTTTGAACGACCCAACAGTTACTGTTCCTTGTGCTGATTTCTAAAGGTGAAGCCTTAGGTGCCTTAATATAGCCCGCACCGAGCGCTCCCATTCAAGCGCTCAACGAGGCCGATCAGCATCATTAGAAGCGCACGAAACCCGCGGCCGGAACGACCCCCTTCCGCTCCCCAGCGACTCCACCGGGGGGGGGCGAAATAAAGTAAAGTATAATATAATAAAACCCAATGTATTTCTTGAAGCTGTAGAGCTTCAAGGGGCCAAGCTATAGAGAGCCCTTTGGCTCTTTGCTGAACCAGCAGCGGGCAGGACCCGCTACCTGGCTCCCAGCTACCTTATAAAGAGCGGCTGGGGGGGGCCTGTGCCGGCTGGGGAGAAGCGTTTGGGAAGGGGAAAGCGCAGGAGCCCGAGTCCCATCAGTCCCCTGTTGGATGAGAGCCTCGGGATGCCACCTGCTTGCCAGGAGCCCAGGACACTCCGAGCCCGGATGGCACCTATGGGCCATGCTGCACCACGGAGAAAGAAGCAGCCGTGCCCGGGTGCCCGGCTGCGGAAGGGTGCCCTTGCTGGGCACTGTGGAGGAGCAGCGCTTCCCACCCGCGAGGGGGTGGCAACAAGAGACGAAACCGTCACGGACCGACTTGGAAAATAGATGGACCGACTTGGAAAAATGGAGTCTCCTTTAAAGGAGAAAAACGGGGGAGCCCGTGGCTTTTCCCTTGCAGGCTGCTTGGGGCACCCAAGCCCCCTGCACCCAGCCCCTGCCCCACGCACTGGGGGCAGCACTGGCCATCACTGCTTACAGCTGGGTCCCGGTCCAAGAAAAAAGGTTGAGAACCACTGAACTAGAGGAAACCCCAGAGCCTCTTTGCTTTTCCAACACAAGGACATGCATTAATAATACTACTGTTAATAATAATAGTACTGATGCCAGGCGGCTGGCTCTGAGCCCTTCGCGGCACTCAGAGGGCGTCTGCGATTTCCCCTCCGTGCCTTGGAGGTGCAGCAAGTGGCAAGATCAAGGCGGTGGGACACGTCCCGCAGGCAGGGCCGATGCTCAGGAAGGGCCCCGGGGGGGGGGCAGACGCGGTTTTGGGCGCCCAGCCCCGAGAGCCGCTGTCCCGAAACAGGGCTAGCGATTTCATGCGGATTAACCAGCCCGGCCGGCGACACACGCAGCGCCGAGTGTCCCCCCCTCCTTAGCTTTGTCCTTTCCCCCCTTAAGCGCAGAGGGGACGCCATGCAACTTGAGTGACTTTTAAGAAATAAATTTGAAGATAACGACATTAAAATGAATGGCAGGAAGCACAAAACCGCCTGAGCATAGGTCAAACAGCATTAGTCACAGGTTTTATCTCCAGACATTAGGAGTCCCTTCTCCTAAATGATCACTGCCTTTGAAAGGGAGCGTCCAAAGGAGATCACTGAAAATAAGATCCTTTCGTCCGATTTCTTGGTTTCTTACGGCCTCTCTTCCCTTTCAATAGATGTCTAGTCCCTTTTGCCTTGGTGCTTAAGGGATTCTTTATGAGCGGGCTAAGACACAGCACAAGGAACCGGGCCCACGTGTGCCCCAGCATGCGCTTGACCCAACCTTCCAGAAAATGTCAGCCCCCTTTTTTAAAAGCAGAGAAATTAGCAGCAGTTGGTCTATAGTGAGGCAAAATGCCCCCGATGTATAGGTAAAGAAAGGACTAAATCATCTCAATGGAAAGTATAATGACTGTAAAAACGAAGCCGTCTCAGATCCGCCTTCAAGGCACTGAAGTTGTGTTGGGCAAGGCGGAGTGTGGGGGTGCGGGTGGTGTGTTGGGGGGGGACGTCATTTATGTGTGTATCCTGGGGGAGCTCTTTTTGTTGTTTTTCTTTTAATTGCAGTTATTTAATTTACCCCTCTTCCACCTAGTAGGAAACTCCCCCTTCCCCCCGGAACATCCCCGCATCTGTCCGGTCTCAGCCTTAGTGAAATGCCCCGCTCCGAAGTAGAGGAGGGAGATAAAATGTTTAAAGAAGAAAAGAGAGGCGGAGATGGTCCCGGCACTGCCCTCCCCAGATCAGCAGGCATTAGGAGGCGCCTGCTTTGGCGCCCCTCCGAGCTCGGGTCCTTCCCGAGATCTTGCTAACTTCTTTTCTGTTTCTCTGCAAAGCATCAGCAGCAATAAAGACGGGCTTTTAAATCCATCCAACAGCTCTTCCAGGTCCCGCAAAGCCACCCTTGGCTGGAGACTTGGAGAAACTTGTGGGCCCCGTAACATTTCGACTGCGAATCCCGTCCCCTCCAATAAATAACTTTTTGATTTGAATCGAGGGAGAGGTTTACCAGACTTTCTTTCTTCCCTAATGTGATATAAATCGCAGATGCACTTTTATTGAATGGTTAAAGCATCGACATGGAGATCATCAACACAAAACGCCCGGACAAAAACCATCGAGAGAAATAAAGCTGGTTAATAAGATTTTTGAGAAGGCTTTGTGTTAAAAAGTAAAAAGGGAAAACAGCTGAAGGTGACAGTTAGTTCATGGTTAATAGGATAAAGGCTTCATGGCTGAGGCTGCACACTTCTGCTTGCAAAGGTTCAGCAACACCAAAGAACTGAATAGGGTGCTTTTAAAACATAGGACATTTAACACATCTGTTATATTCTTTAACAGAGAAATCAGGTAAACCCACTCTCAATAGCCGCTTTCATCGTCTAGCTCAAAAGGAAAGTAACTGCACTTTCATATATTTCCACATTTGGCCATTAAAATAAAATAATTAAAAAAAAAAAACGACAACCCAAACAAATCAGAATATCACTGGTTTCTGCTACTCCCTTGGAAAATGTCTGTTTTGTTCTCGGGGGGGTGGGAAGTGGTGGGCTTTGGGTTTGCTTCGCAGAAAGTCTGCTAAAAGAAGTGGCTGGAAGTGATTCTTGGGCGAAGCCGAGACGGACCCACGCTGTATTTTTAAAGCTGCTGCTGACAACATCAACACATAGCACGAACTCAAAGGATCATCTTCGTGTCACCGCGGTGCCACAAGCTGCTGGGAGATAGATGACTGGTCGCTTCCACATCCCAGCAGTCTTGATTTCTCTTTTCTTCCACAGAGGTTAGATGCCCGGGACCAGCCGAGTGAAAACCGGGGTACTCGAGAGCTGCAGAGATCTTCTGTACGTTTAATGCTCAGGTTGCCTCGCAGACAGAGCCTTGCCCTGGTTAAGTTTCCAGTGACTTGCAAACCTCTGGCCCGACTCATGTAGGACCCACCTATTATGTTCGACTACATCATTTCAAATCTGTGCAGGCTGCATTTGTAGCTAGATAGGTAGGTCGAGAGAAACTTGCTTCATACACGTACAATAAGTATTCTTGGACATGTCACCGGCCCTTGAAAGCCCGGAGGACAGACTCCGAAAACAATCGGCCCCCATATCAGAATCCTTCGGGGCGCTAATTTGTATTTGCCATTATTCAAAATGGGTGCTTTTTTGACAGCCTGAAGATAAGTTTGGATGAATATGTATTGATTTATTTCCTACACGCAGCAGGGGAGCAGCAAATAAATTTAGTGCTTTCTTTAAATAATTCCTTCTCTATGAGGCAAGATGTCATTTGAAACTTTTAAATAGGCATTTAATTAGCCTGTGTGTGTTGCTTCTGAACAAAACCCTGCTGGGAGCTTTTGGAGCAACGTCTTCCAAAGAGGCGGTCAATATGCAAAATTGATGACTACACTTTCTTTGTTGCGAGGCCATTGTGCATTGCTTGCTTATGAAGTCTAATCCAATCATAAATTGCACCCCTGGACCAATCAGCGTGCCCCGAGCTCGCGATGAATGAAGCTCAAGTGGAGAACTTTGTTGAACCCCATTGTTCGAGCTGTCACTTTTGAAAGCGCTTTAGCTGGGCTGACCACTATAAAACCCATCATCCAGGAGGAAGGGCAAAGACAACCCTGCCAGGCTGCCTAGTTGGATCTTTACTGAGAGGTTTGCAAAGCAGAGCAACAAACAAACAAACAAACAAACAAACCAAGCCCCCCAGCCAGGTGCCTGGCACCCTCGCCCAGCCTCTGAGATGATGTTCCCCAGCCTCATAGCTCCTCCGGCTGTGTACCCGAGCCTGCTGCGGCCAACTCCTACCCTCACCTTGCCTCAGTCTCTGCAGTCGGCCTTTTCCGGCCACTCCAGCTTCTTGGTAGAAGACTTGATCAGGATCAGCAGGCCCGCCAGCTACCTGCCTCGGAGCGCCCCTGCGCCCAGCCTGTCCCCGCCGGCCTCGGGGGCCAGCGCCGCCCGCACGGACGCGGGCACGGCCGAGCTCGGCGGCCCCGCCGCCCCTGGCGCTAGGAGGGGCTGTTCGCCGCAGACGTCCGTCTCTCCCAGCAACGAGGCCACTTTCCTGAAGTTTGGGGTCAGAGCCATCCTCTCCTCCACTCCCAGAACCGGTAAGCGGCCACCGGCCAGCCCAGCCCCGCTGCCTGGGGCTCCACCCGGGGCCGGAGCTCCTGCGCCTCTTCCCGCTGGGAAAAGTGCTGGGGGGCGGGCGCCCAACTGGGGTTGGATCTCTTGCACCATTCCCCAATGGGAAAAGTGCTGAATGTGCGTGTGCACTTGGGGTTTGAGCTCTTGAACCACCTCCCACTGGGAAAAGTGCTCTGCGTGTGTGTGTGTGTGGCTCTACTGGGAGTTTGATCTCTTGCATGCACTCCCCAAGGGGGAGGAAGGAGGAGGGGGTGGGGGGGGGAGAGAGAGAAAGAGGTTGCACTTGGGGCTTGATCTCTTGCACCAGTTTCCAAGTGGGAAAGGTGTGTGTGTGTGTTGGGGGGGGGCTCCACTTGGGGTTTCAACTCTTGCAGCATTGCCCAACGGGGGAGAGTAAGTGTGTGTGTGTGTGATCGCCAGCTGTGCAGAAACCCCAGCCCCGGGGGAGGCAGGCCGAGGCGGGGGGGGGTCGCACAGAGGAGCTGGGACCGAGAAGCCGAGTTCCTCCGCCGGGGCCCGGGGGCAGCGCCCTGCAGCCAGGGGAAGGGCCCCCTCCGTGCCCAGCGGGCAGTGGGGCCGGGGTGGCTTGTCAGTGCCAGGACGCTGCCCTGCCCAAGCCATGCCAACGTACCTGCCATTACTGCCTGGCATGGGGCCAAGCGCTCCCGAGAAGCGGAGCATCGCAGTAGCCCACCTCTAGTCCCGGTGTGCAGGGGGTATAGGCGTGCCACGCACACGCACAGAGCACGGCATTTACATTTGCCGAGATCTGACTCTGTTGCCCGACTCAGTTCCCCTGCCTCCCTCCCTGCCTCCCCTGTTCCTGGACGACTCCAATCCGTGCTGAATACTCATTGTGAGGCTGCCTTGTTTTGGGTTTTTTCCCTCCAGAAACCTCCCCTGCCTTGCTCCAGACCGTCCCTCCAAAGACTTTCTCCTTCCCGTACTTTGAAGGATCCTTCCAGCCTTTTATCAGATCTTCTTATTTCCCAGGTAGGTCTCCGCCTGACCCTCCCCCTCCCCCCTCCCCTGGTCTCAGGCATATCCCAAGTCATATTTCTCCGGCCAGCCCTGGGGGTTAGGCTCCAGTTCAGAGGTTGGCCGGAGTACAACATTCAAGAATCAGTCGCGCCAATTTGATGCCCTATTTAGCACAAGCAGTGACTGCTTGACATTTCGTGCCGATCCCCCCCCGATCTACAAATTAGCCGGAATTGTCATGGTCCAAATTTGAGGCGGTGCCTTTCTCACAGAGAAGCTGCTGGCATCCTCTTCATGGCTGGGGTTTTCCCACAGAGGCAGTGCACTCTGCCACTGATCCCCAACAAAAGTTTCAGCACCATGACCAATTTGGTCAGCTCCCTCCGGGCAGCCACACACAGACCCGGCGCTGACTCCACCATGCTGCTGATAGACATTTACCAGCCATGGGCTAATTTCCCATTAAGGGTCATTCAGCATCCCAGTATTTTCACAAGACCACATGGAGCGCTCCCTTGTTCAGGGTGTTCGGTGTGGCCATCTCCAAAAAAAAAAAAAAAAAAAGGAAGGAAAAAAACCCCTCAAAACCCCAGAAGATAACCACAGCTCATAGGCCTGTCCCCAGGGCAGGTTACCAACACCATCCAGGCAGGTAAACCAGACACATACCTGCAAGGATGGGGGCGGGGGGCACTAGCCCTGTGGCTTGCATGTAACTTAATAGGACTCTCCAGCCCAGAGGAGTTGGTCACATTTAAATGCAAATCTAAACTACTTGTGGGACGTACAGGGGGCAAGGCCAGCCTCAGAGAGGATTAACCCTTTGGCAGCTCACCTTGGGTCTCCAGCTTCCTGTATCTACCCCTCTCCCCCAACCTGTGCAGACAATTAAAGTGAACTAAAAATCTCCAGCGATCAAGCTAGCTCAAGCAAAACCAGGCCATCAAAACCTGAATCCCATTGCTAGGACCTGTAATGATTTGGCACAGCAATTCAAAAATAATAATCTAATTACACAAACCAGCTATTAATTTAAAAAGAGAGAGAGAGAGAGAGAGAGAGAGAGAGAGAAAGGGAGGGAAGGAGGGAGCCATAGAGAAAAATATAACCCAAGCTCTTTCATTCATGCTCCTGATAATGGAATTTGCTTCTTTTCTCTGCCATGTGAATGGCCTAACAAAAACAACTTGAGCTTTATAAATAGCTTTTCATGTCCATTTAATGAAAATGATTTGGGGAAAGAGAAGATTGTGTCATCAGTATTCTCCCGAGGAGCTTGGCATGCAGTTGTGTTTAGTTTGAAAGTGTAAATCTCTTTTGTTCCAATAATATATGGCTTTAGCTGCTTGTCCTCAGTCTTTTTCTGTTAGTTCATTACTACACAATTACCATTCACGCTTCATTAGAATCTCTGTCTCTCTTTGGGAGTTTTTTTAAGGAGAAACTCTGCCCTTTTTATCATACCAATACCATTGGGAACCAGTCAATGTGCTAATTAGCTGTTACTTTTCATGTCTTCGGATTGAATTCAAGTTTTGTAAGGGGGGGAGAGATTAATATAAAAAAGATGAATACTGATTGATCAACACTGCATCTAAAAAGGACTTTTTTGTCGGAATCAGAGAAGTCCCGCATTTTCATCTCCAGAATAAGAAAGTACCCGAAATGATAAAAGAGTCTGAAAAATCAAATACTTTTTTGGGGGGGGGGATTGAGGGAGAAAGCTTTTTTATTATACCTCTATCTTAGCTGGTACGCCTCGCTTTGCCTTTTCAAGCTGCAGACCTTTGAATCTCATAACAAAACAGGCCACTATTGATACATTTTACACGTTTCAGTTGATGTATCTAATCCTGGTTATCACTGCTTGAAAGGGACGCTTATTTAAGCGTAAAGTTCCTTTCACTGCATCAGGTTTATAGGTGCATTCAGTGCACAGAGTGAAAGACTCAGAGGGATGGGGTGAAAGGGATGGAGACGAGAAAGGGGAAAGAAATGAAAGAGGAGAGAAAGAAACAGAGGGGGAGACCCGGTGGCTGCGCCTGGCCTCAGCCTGCCCACGACTCACTCGCCTGTTTCTGCCTCTCCTCCCCTCCCTCTCCCAGCTTCCTCTTCAGTGGTGCCCATCCCTGGCACATTCTCGTGGCCCATGGCTGCGAGAGGAAAGCCCCGCCGGGGCATGCTCCGCAGGGCAGTCTTCTCAGATGTGCAACGCAAAGCCCTGGAGAAGATGTTTCAGAAGCAGAAATACATCAGCAAGCCAGACAGGAAGAAGCTGGCAGCCAAGCTGGGACTTAAGGACTCACAAGTAAGCAAAAATCAGGTGGTGTAGGGGGTGGGAGCTGGGGGGTGAGGGGGTAGGATTCATCCCCTGCTGACCTGGGTTATTTCTCAGCCGCTACATTCCAGTTAACAAAAGTTCATGCTCTCAATATATCTTATTTAGTCAGTCTATAAGATGCAAATCTACCCTGCCTTCTACCATACAGCCAGTCAAGACAAATGTCTTTCAGGGACCTCTTGTCGGCACACGGGTGTCCTGTTAGGGCCCAAGACCTGCCAACTGCTCTGCACCTTCCCCACACTGCATTTGCAACTGTTGATGAATAGCAGAGCTGGCTGAGTAGAGTTCCCCAGCTCCCTTTCTCATCAGCCTTGCTAATTGAAGACATGCTGCTTGTATTCAATAGGACCCCATCCCTGTGCTCAATGCTTTACAAGACAAGGCAGGGGCCTTTCCACAAAGAACTCACAATCGAGGTCCTGAGGGTGCTCCGCTTTCCCAGACCCCAGTGGATCTTGAGGGTTTCTGGGACCTCGAGTGGAGTTAGTGGCCTTCATTGCTTCTCTGGGAGGAAGTAGCAGCTAAGGAGGAGGAGAAAGGCTGCCAGGTGGGGCAGGAAAGGTTGTTCAGGAGAAATCTGGAAGTTTGCTGTAGCTTTTAGGAAAGAGTGAAGCACCAATAGCAGGAGAAAGCAAAGGGGAGAGGAGTCGGAAGCATAGTCTTACACAGCCTGGCAGCACTCTACTCTTCAAGGAGGACTCAGGTCACTGCCCTGAAGGCCTGAGAAATGAGAGCAGAAAGGATTCTTCCAGGGTCAGCCCATGTACATTGCACATACAAACCGTGTCAGCTGAGGGCCAAGCTGACCACCTTCTCCAAGGCACTGCAAATCAGTTGTGTGTGGCCTCTAGGATTCTTTGTAAACTGAGCCATATCCTTTGTAAATGCTTTTCCTCTAGGTGAAGATCTGGTTCCAGAACAGAAGAATGAAGTGGAGAAACTCCAAAGAGCGAGAGCTCCTCTCCTCTGGGGGCTGCAGGGAACAAACTTTACCCACCAAGTTCAACCCTCATCCAGACCTCAGCGACGTGGGCAAGAAATGTTCAGGAGAGGAGGAGGAAGAAGTGTCACCTCTGTGCCCAGCCAGCCCCCACCATGCCCTGACCTACCACCAGTCCCCAGAGCACATACACTTGAGGGACAGACTGGACTCCCATATGTCCCCCTCTCCATCCCACTCCAGCAGTCCCAGCAAACCTTCAGACTTCTCAGACTCAGAGGAAGAGGATGATGAAGGGGAAGAGGAAGAGGAGGAGATCACAGTTTCTTAGATGCCCTGCCTACCCCCACCATGACAGGGGACATTGCAAAGATGTAAATTTAAAAGTGCTATAAAATTGAAGAGGTGGTGTCCCTCCTGAACATCCACGTAGTTCTCCACTGCAGGTTATTTATTAAATAGCTACAAGTCTTACTTCTCATAGGCATTTCCCTGTTTGTCCTACTTGGAAGCTCTTCTATTCACAGTATCCCTTAGCCTTTCTACGTGTAACTTTGCTTAGCAACCGAACTTGTTTGATAGGGGCATTTTCTTGAAGCAAGCCAGAGCAAAATAATTAGGACACTTTGATTTATAATGAGGGGGAACTTACAAAATTCAGTGGAAACTGTGGTTTCTAAAGAAAATCCTGGTACATGCCATGACCCTTTTCATTAGATTTCAAATGAACTGCAATCTGTTATGTTACAGAAATGACTGGGAACTGGTCTGATCCTGCAACCTTTACTTATATAAGTGAGTAATCTCAATGAGGTCTGGGGAACCATTCATGGATCAAATACTGTCCCCCACCTGCTTTACTCACACTGATTAGCACCACACTCCAAGAGCTCTCCTGCTGAAATTAACTCAGTGGGACTATTCTTGGAGTGTGTTGTGCCCATGTGCCTCATATGTAATGGGGTGCTGTGTGTTGACATGCTTTTTATTTAATTTATGCATTATTATATAGTACACGAATTACTGTCTAATCCACTGATTTGCCCACAGGTCTGTAATTACATTTCCACTTGGCTTCTGTTCTAGATTTTATGTGGAAAGAGGAAAGTGGCTGCACCTCTTTGATTTCTGACTGAACTTTGCTGTCCTTGCACAGCTTTATGAACTGTACACTATTTTGTACACATACATTGTATGGATATTTTATACCAAGGCTATTTTGAATGCATTTAAAGATGGAATGACAACATTTCTTTCTTCTTTTGTTTTTTTTTAAAAGGTGTTTAAACTAAAAAAAAAATGTAGCTGTTTAATGGTGTAACTTATAAAGAAACACTTTTATTTTGTATTTTACCGTGTACAGATTTTAAATATGTATATATAATAAATGGAATGAATGCCAAATAAAAAGTAGATTTCCAAGTTTGGTTATTTGGTTATGCTTGGTTTTAGAAGGCTATGACTAGGGACAAAGCAATTAACTAATAACATTTGATCAAACACAAAGTTCAGATAAATCACCACCCACATCAGGACTTGTTAAAATAGAAATGTATTCATTTTGAATTAAAGAGATTTTGAAATGAGTGAGACTTGCCTATGGTGTTTATCATATAAGTAGTAATTGCAAATAATTATTAAATAGAGTTTTACATGAACAAGGGCTTACATCTTCTCTACTGGTTGCCGCAGTTATGATTCATCTCCCTCCATCTGCCAGTCCCATGAACACCACATTTGAGGTACAGGCTGGACTTAACCACAGCATCACTGTATTCTGTTTAAAAGAACAGGGATCATTTTGAACACCCTCTCTCCCTCCTTTCCCCTATGATCAAAACAAAATTTAGATGGTAAATTCTAGATCCCAACTGGCTTTATACAGAGTGGAAAACTCTTAGTTTCTAATTAGGTATTACCTGGCCAGACTGTCTGTGTGCAGCAGCAATGAACAGAAAAAAAGGAGTTTAGGCTATACAGTACATTGTAACACAAAGCATGAGGAAGAGGGAAGGAAACTAATTCAAGTTTGTGATCTTTGCTGCCCTTGCTGTGTTTTAGTAACTCATCTAGAATGAACAGACAATTTAACCTTGCTAAGTCTGATTCTGCATATAATACAGGGTGAAGACTTTACTATGCAGCTTTAGCAGGCTCTGGCTTCAAGTTAGGAAAAGGGAACATTGGGTTTTTTTCCCCTCAAATCTTGGGCTAGGCACACTCCTTTAATTTCTTTTTAATTTCATCTGGAGCAACATTACTAGAGATTCAGTGTTGTTCCATTTAAGAGGAGGACTGGGGTCTATGGATAATAATAGTAACATATTTAAATGTTGAGAACACAATCCTGCTTCTACTGAAACCTATGGCAAAATCCCCACTTATTCTAACTGAAGCAGGAGCATGTTCCAAGGTTGGGGGGGGTGGGGTGAAATTGCCAGGATTTACAGCTAGAAGCAATGAAATGAAATTAGGCAAGGGAAGATTTAGGCTGAATATCAGGAAATATGGTGGGATCTGTAACACTTGTAGAATAATCACTCAAAGGATAATATAAGAGCCCCATTGATTGGAGTATTTTAAAACTGAACTGGAGATTATAGTGCATGCAATAGCTTTGCAACAACTGCAGGGAAGGATTAGATGACCTAATAGGGCTTTTTTATCTCTAACTTCTATGATTCACTCAGTGGGTAATTGTAAAGCGGATCTACAAAAGGAAGAACACTCACAACTGCAGCAGCACTTGTTTGGCACTGGGTGGAGGTTCTTATATTTTTAATATATAATTTGCATGGCAAATACTGTGCCCTTTTATTCCAATATGATCACTTTGTTTGGGTCCCATCCCCAATTTGGGTCCCATCCACTAACAAGGAAACACTGCAAACTCCCTGAGAGTATTTTCTCTGCCTATTCTTGTATTTCCTGGCCTTTTAAATTAAAGTCATGTCTAAACAAATGGCATTTCACACACAACATAGCAAAAGGACAAAGACAGTGGCCAAGATTTTTAAGTGAGTAGTGTTTTCATGTGCCTAATCAGGCATTTTCTCTATATGCAAAATCCTCTGAAAAAATCAGGCTCCCTTTAAGGGGCAGTAGCATAATTAAGGGTAGACAAGCAGGGCTCCAGCACGGGTCACCAGCATAGAAGAGTCATCGACATAGAGGAAGTGTGGTCCCCTGGGGAGTCTGCACAACAGTGGCAGCACCCACAGTTGGGTACAGGGAACTCTCAGGCCCTGCTATTGCAGCTGCTTCTCTTTCCTCCAATTTACCCACTGTCCATTTGCTGCCATTGAGAGCACTCAGAGGTGATGGCAGCAGCTTCAGTGAAATGAGGTGGGGGAGGGAAAAAGTACCCAACAGGTTTGCACTGACTCAGGGCATAAACATTACCAGGTATTAAGCGGCATCAAGTTCACTATCCAAAAAACTGAGGTATCCAACATCTAGTTACCTACTAGTTTTAAAAAGTTTCATTCACATTGTCTCAGAACACTCAAAACAAACCATAATCACATTTGCAGTAGGAATTTTCATCACATTTTAATCATAGTATGAATGGGAAGGGACTGCTATCTTTTTTTGGTGGCAGCTAAAAGACTAGCTAGCACCAAAGGTCAGTAGATAACGTTGTCTCACCAGTATCTACAGATATGCTACAGTACCGCCACTGACTATGCACTATGTGCTTGGAAACATTGAATTCACAGGGCATGAATTTTCTTCAAGATTTCATCATATAAACTTTAGTGAAACTAATCTGAATAGAGATTTTTTTTCCAGATACACCAGGCATAGTCAATCCTTGGAAGTCACTACTACAAAATACATCTGAGGCCAATAGTTACATAAGCTTCAGAAAAGGATGAGGGGTAGAATCACAGCCCAACCAAAGTCAGTGACAAAACTCCAGAGAGTTTTCATCCTAAATATCAATATGGATAATACAAACATCCACAGCAACTTTTACTATGATGAGAACACTTTGAAATATATACATACACTGAAGCCAACCAGTAACTTTTCCTATGGGCACATTATTTTAGAACTACCCACTAAAAGATTTCTTTCAT
The DNA here is from genome assembly GCF_001723895.1 of Crocodylus porosus. Lineage (NCBI taxonomy): Eukaryota > Metazoa > Chordata > Crocodylia > Crocodylidae > Crocodylus > Crocodylus porosus. The sequence continues at coordinate 29,542,270 of NW_017728947.1, forward strand.
ACCTGTCCCAGAAAGCATACCATGGTAATGGAGAAGCCAGTCTGTTCCACTTTCACCACACTGATGGCCATCCACACGACCAGCAAAGGGTGACATTCACCCAGGACAGGGAGCCAGAACAAGGCTTATATAGCCAATGGGCCTTCCACTGTTCTTGTTCTGATTATCATCTACCCTGGAGTGAGTTTGCACAAATATACCATATTCAAATACACCGGTAGCTGGCCATGAATCACAGCTCCCATGGATTTTACAGATTTCTGACCTCCACTGTTTTAATGTTTAATGTGTACATTTAGAAGTTTAAGAAAGGGTAAAATGTGGTAGGGAGAGTCATCAATGCTAAAAAATGATCGGAGGTGAAATATTTACTATTAACAGTGGAGCTGGCAGACTTCGTGGGTAACATTCTGCTGAGCTGAATGGAAGTTGGTCATGGTCATTTGCAGTGAAACTGTCTCCGCTGAAGTCGGGGGGGGTTGTCACTTTAATGGAGTCAGGTTTTCAGCTTTGATTTGTCAGTCTCATCCATACGTATATGACATATTATTCAAATGCACTAGCATTATCTTGTTAGTTAGCACATTGTGAAAACTATATCAAAACTGTTTGTGGACAGTATAACTGTTATTTTTGTTTTGAAGAAATGTATACTTTGGATCTCTACTGCATTGCCAGATAGTATATAATTTATAAAATCAAACTGAATTTAGGCTGTCTTACACTATGTAGGATTTAATCAGAAGTGCAGATAATATGTTCATTAGAAGTTGCACAAATACCCATCTCCACTCTGCTGAGAATCTTCTCACGTAAATTTTCTCTTGCCTGTCTGAATTTTTTGTTACCTACTAGAGGGTGTTTTGCTAAAGGGGAGGACATTTACTGATATCAGCGCTTTCAAATTCAAAAATGAAAAAAGAAAAAGAAAACTGAGTGTATTTCATCAAAAAAGAACAATCTTAATGATAGTAATTGTTAAAGCTTATGTCATTGATGAAAGGCATTATGTAATTGAAAAGAAAAATGTACTTTATTTTTAACAAAAAGAAAAATGTAGTATAAGTGATTTAAGGGTGACATTTCCAGCTGGATCAGAGCATGCACTCCCTTTTTATACCACATCCTTGAGTTGCATCATGAATATTCATCTGAAACTGCTTTAAAAATGGACTTGAGAAATCAAGCTAAGCGCCGACATAATGCGGAAGGGGAATTCAGTCTAGATATGCAAGGAGCTAAATATCTTCACCTGAATGGTCAGGGAGTTTGAGAGCTTTAGGGATTAATGTTCAAAGAATTTCATTTCATAGGTCCTACATCTTTTCTCAGCAAGGCTAGTTTAGAAGATCTGAGATTATGACCAAGGATATACCATTACATCAGATTTTCAGGTCCTGTAATTAAATACAAGGTCTTTTAAGCTACTGTAATTTGATAAATATCTAATATAACAAAATATAGGTATGAGAAGTCACGACAGGTACTAGATTTATCCTCTTCATATATACATGTAAAGTAAAAGTAGTCTAGCATCAGCCTGGGACAACACATTCTTGGCAAAAATGTCTGCTTCTAAAGATAAAGATGATGGGATAAACATAGTGTTTCATTGATGTAAAAAGCTCCCTGGCCTCTTTGTACCAGAAGAATGACTGTGAGTGAAGCGCATTCCAAGATGATTAGCAGTTCTCAGTACCACACTCCAAGAAAAGCTTGTTAAAAATGTTCATGTACAAAAACTGTTACAGCATTTTTCTTCTTTTTTTGGCTACAGTTTCAAAATTGTTCTCAGCAGCTCTGCATCCTAGATTGTGACCTTGGAAAAGACCTCTGCATGTCTCAGTTTACCCATATCTGTAGCACCTTGCCATCAACTTTGAAAGGTTTAGTATTGCAAATAAATTAGAGACCTTTGGATACAAGGTGCAAGGTATATTTTGCCTTTCTATCCCACTTAATATCCATAAACGCTATTTATTGAGAAAATTCTCCACTTATAAAGTTTTTAATAATAACAATTAAAAATATAAATGAGTTTTTCCTCATAAATATAAATTTTATAAGTACTTGAGCTGGTTTTGACAGAATAGATGATGTTAAGGCAGTGCTTTTCAGTTGAACAGGTTATAAAGTTGTTGCTGTGTTAAAGCAGGAACAAAATGGCAAAAAATACAGCATGAAAACATTGATTAATATTGGAATGTGGTGGTGTGGTGAAAAGAAAAGGGAGTGATATAAGAGTAAAATAAAAAAAAGAAAAAAAAATATTTCCAAGTCATTGCTTTCCAGCATTTTTCGCTGTATTCTCTCACCTTTAAAAAAACAACAACAACAACAACTTTGTACAGAAAGAAGCCTCGTTATAGAAAGCCGTATTTACCTGCCTCAAGATTGGTCACTTTTTCTTCATAAATGAAAAGTGCCGACATAAATCAGCTATATTTAGAAGCAAAGCCATAACATATCTGGTAGAGGAAAAAATTCAGAGAGTGCAGCAATGGGTAACAGAGAAAGATAGCTCAGAAGAGTGTGGGAGGGATGTCGATGGATTCATGATTTTGTGAAGAGGGTTACAGAAGCAGCGATCAGTACTGCTAGGATAGTTACACCCTTTCCCCTCCCCTGGCCAGGATGGGCAGACCACACTGCAGAAGCAGCAGCTGGGGACTTTTAAGTGTCTGACTAAGTTTCAGCCACCCCCTCTCTTCTGCTCCATGCTCACAGGCATGTCCTTTTCACTCTCATTTCCTCCCTCCCCTACCCACCACCGCCACTGCCCCCTCCTGACTTAAGCTACCCGCACAGCCCAAATGGAGCAGAGCAGGAGCAGCTCTGCAGGTTCCCCACTCCTGTATCAGCTTGGGACAGTGGGGACAGCAGCAATGGCAGACAGGGAAGCGGAGAATGGGAGGCAAGGGAAGGAGAGTAGTCACTGAGCAAGAAGAGGAAGGCAGTTGGGGAATCCCTACTTGCTGTAGGAGCATAAAAAAGTCCCCAGCTGCTTCTCCCACAATATGATGCAAAGAAGGGTGTGATGGCATAATTGCACTCCAGCTGGATCCATCCAAGTACTAAACTAGTGCACAGTAACTAGGGTGCATTGATGAACGTGTCAATGCACTTAGAGCACTGAGCAGTGATTTAACTAGGATGGAGTGACTGGGACAGCCCCTCAGGGCATTGCCTTGCAGGTGGGGTGGCAGAAGAAAACAGCTGCTGTGGCAGCCACAGTCATGCCACTTGAGCAGAAGCAACTGGAAGTTCCTGCTACCTCTGTATGTGGCAGCTGCCCCATGCTCCCAGTCATGTTGTTACACTCCTGGCACTGGGTCTTTATTAGGAAACGTTACAAGTCTGGAAATTAATCTACCTCCTTAACAATGTGTTGTTATGCCAAACGTTCAGTTACTAGAAGTGACCTCTCTTCCTCCAATGTCTGAGATTTTAAGTTGTACAAGAGAAATGTAAAAAATAGTACTTCAGAGAAGAGAAGGAATATTTAGGAAGTATTGGATCATTCTTAGAACGTGTTCTACACACTTCTTTCTTTTCTTTTATCAGCTTACTAAAAGACTTGTCTAGATAAGGGGAATTTGCATAACAGCATACCCCCAAAGAAGACAGTGCCCCATTAAAAAGCCATGTTTACTATGGTGTGATTTATTCAAATATAGTGGGATAAGTCACAACTCTGTAGGCAACCATCAATCCTCTGGATCATGGTGTATGCATAGGAGGTCTAATCAAGTGCCTGATGAATCCACTTGTATGGAGTCCTGTGACCATCACACGAAGACTTTCAACTCCTACGTCTAGACAAGAGTATGGAGGACTGAGGGCTGCCAAAGACCTACCATCCCACCTTCTGGCCATTGAGACTGAACCCAAAGGTCAGTGGATGACTAAATTAAGTTGATTTCAGCTCAACTCTCTCCTCCCTTGCCACTGATCCACACAGGACCTGTGAAAAAAAAGTTGCTGAATTCCCTTGGGAAGGTCTCCAAGCTGAAGAGGCTTTACTTTGCTTTTCGGTCATAGTAATGTATTTTACTCCTACTTCACTGTAAATGATTTCTTCCCTCAGAGGGTGAAAATCCATCACAATGCAATCACTTTGAGTCTGGGAAACTTCAGGACGAAAAGTGACATATCATGTTAAGTTGATTCTTACTTCTTTAAACTTTCTCCTGTAACAGAACCATCTTGTAGGTTACTGTAACTTACAAAATAATGCAGAGCAAGGTGTTAATTGTTTACGCTGGCCTTTATTTTTTATACTATCTCATTTTATTATTTAATTTAACTTCTTCCCTGACCTCTAAAGCTATTTTTTACAGAGATTCATTTGTAGCCCAGTGCTTTCTAGCCATGTGTTTTAGCTATCTTTTAAACAGAACTTTGGCTTCTGGATTTCCAACTTGTATAGAAAGCCAGTACGGGTCTATTAGCTCATCATTCTAACCATAATATTTTAAAGCTCAGAGGTCTTTATTCACTGATCTCAAAATACTTTAGAGAAGAATTTATCAAAATATGAATTTCTTCAGTGCTAAAACTGAGGTATGGTGGTGGGGGAACAAACATCTTACACAAGGTCCTATAAATTAATGATAGAGGCAGGAATAGGATTCAGCCTGACTCTGCATTAAGTGCCCTATCCATTGACTCCATTGATCTCTAGTGAAATGGAAATGACAGAGCCAGTGACTTCCTCCCATCATGTAATGCTAGTGGCATCTTGGTTAAGCCCTAAAATTGTAATAGCTATCAGTTAAAAGTGGAAACTGACTTGGCAACTGGATTGCATGTACAGAGTTAAACATGACTTAGACTAGGGACACAAGTTACACACAAACTGGTTTAAGTGATCGGAAACTGGTTTAAACCTGTAACAGAACATAAGTTCTGTGCACATAAACCAGTTTCAAAATGGTGGAAAGTAGTTTAAGGTAAACCTGGCTGAATGTAGTATCAGATTTAACTGATTTAGGTCTAACTGGTTTATGGAACTTCTGTCCCAGACCCCTTCCTGGTTCAAGTTAAATCAGAATCCCCCAGCATCCCAGCATGCTTTTCAGCCCTGGGCTGGGCTATGCTGTCTGCTCCAGAGAGCAGGGTCTGGCCCTGCTCCTTTCCTCCCTAGCTGGAGTAGGGATGGCTGGCTCACCAGCCCCACCCCAGGCAAAACCAAACTGGGGTCTGGGAGAAGGGTTAAACTCACCTTCCCCCAAGTATAAAGCTGCCCTGCCCAGCTAAATTTAGTGCTGGCTGTGACTGTGGATTACAAATCCCAGAGGCACCTGGAAGCAGGACGAGGAAGTGACTAGCAGCTCCTGTGGAGTCCTGCTGCTCTGATACTGGACTGCAAATCCCATAGACCAGTGGTCACCAACCAGTTGATCATGATCAGCTGGTTGATCAGAGAGCCTCTGAGCCCTCCCAGACTGAGATTGACTGTCAGAGACTCCACAATTGGGAGCAGTGGGACACACATAGGGAGTGGCAGGATGTTATGTGGCCAGGCTGAGGCATGCCCCCTGCTGCTGCAGCCAGGCTGGAGGGGTGGGGGGGCAGGGTGGGAACAATCCCCATCTGCAACACCTGCCTGTGGGTGAATGGGGCTCCAGCCAGCCAGGCCGGGGGAAGGTCGGAGCCTGGGTGGCTTCTCTGGGTATGCAGGCTACCCTCCCACTGCTGCACGCACCCTGGTGAAGGCCCAGGGGACTTGTGCCTCACTTATTTGTGTGCAGGGTGAGGTCATTGTGCACTGGGCTTTGTGCCTCACTGCAGCCACTGCAGCAGGGCTCAGGGCGCAAAGCCCAGTGCGCAGCAGCAGCAGCCACCTTGCCCCACACATAGTTCTGGAGTGCATGTGCCCCTGGGGCCCCTGCCAAGATGCATGCAGTGGCAGGAGCCCCCCTGCATACCTGGAAGAGCCTCCCAGGCTCTGATCCTCTGGCCTGGCCAGCTGGGGCCCCACTTACCCAGTGGCAGGGGGTGCAGATGGTGATTGTCCCATTGCCCCAGCCCAACCCCAGTGGCACTCACCCCTGTCCCTGCCCCACTCCCTCCTTCACTGTGCGGGCCTAGATCTGCCCCACCATATGCAGATTAATGAACAGGCAGGCCTCAGGATCCTCATCAGCAGGGAAGTGAAAGCCTCAGTTTTAAACTTGGAGCCCAGTTTGGGTGCCAAATTTAAAACTGTAGTTTTCACATTTGCTTCCCTAGTAGCTGGAAGCAGGGCCCCTCTACCAATGGGGCTGGGGGGGGTGCAGGGCTGGGGTCAGGCCAGGAGACCTGCACTGTGCCTGGGGGAGAGGGGCAGGTCAGGAGGCACCACATCTGGGAGGAAAGGGGCTGAGATGAACTGGGAGAGCCATGCTCCACCTGGCGGGTGGGGGGGAAGGGGGAGGGTTGGGGCCAGGCCAGGCCAGCCAGGACAGAAGCACGGCACCACTCTGCAACTTTGTGGGTGGCAGCATTGGGAGGGTGTTGGAGGCTATAGCCCCCCAGAATTAATCTTAGTCCTCTGTAGTCACCTCTCCCAGTGCTGCTGCCCACCCACAGAGGCATGGCGCAGTGCTCCTGGTCCTTCCTAGCCCAGCTCAGCCTGGCCCTCTGCATATGCATGGCTGCATGGGACAGTAAGGCAGCAGCTCCCTGCAGGTAAGTGTAACGGGTCTGGGTGGAGAGCAAGACTGAGCCATAGGTGGCTCACAGCAGGAGCGGGGGACAGAGGGCTGCCTCCAACTGATCAAGAGTGGGGGAGTGGAAGGTCCTGTGTGTGTGTGCGTGTGCGCGTGTGCGCATGCGTGCGTGCACGATGTGTGCTCCCGGAGGCTGGAGGGGCAAAGGGATCACCCGCAGGTGGTGGCAGCAGTGGCTGCAGTGGTGTCAGTGGCTGGGGGGTAGGGGGTGGCAAACGCTGACCAGAGGTCAGTAACCATCCACAGACACCACGGACAGCATTGGCGGTGGCCAGGGGTGATCAGTGAAGGCTCACAGATGCCACCAGCAGTATCAGTGGTGAGGAGGGTTGTGGGGGTGGCAAGCGGCAACCACCTGCAGGCGCTGCCGGCAGTGTCAGTGGCACTTCTCTAAGGGGGTGCACGGCCAATCCCAGGGTGTGCACATGCACCCATGTGCACCCCTTATATGTTGCCAGTGTGTCTGTGTTCAGAGACTGAGAGCAGAGTGCATGCTCCTGTGTCTGTGCATGCCTGTGTGTGTACATTCAACTGTAGTGGGGGCGGGGAGCAGGGAAAAGGGGCAAGAATGTGCCCCCCCTACCCAGCAGAGTCCACCCAGCCTCCCCTGCCAGCACTAGGAGGGGAAGGGGCCCCTCTTCCCCTTCTGCAGCCCAGCTCCCATGGGGGAAGGGGCCTCCAATTTTGTACTTGCCCAGGGCCCCAGTACACCTTAATCCACCTCTCCCCACTCCCACCCGACTGACCTGCTGGGCAGGTGGTGAGGGCACAGTACATCCTGGGTTGCCCTTTCCTTTAAAAACTGATCTTCATCTTAAAAATGTTGGTGACCACTGCCATAGACCTTGGGGGCAGCAGGAAGAGTAAATGAACACACCTCCCAGGCTGTGTTTATAGTTTTCAGTTTTTTAGAGAACAAACTATTCTTGTTCAAGCTTTTATACTTTCAATGCTACTACTCCCTCCGCCCCCACCCCCCACCCCAGGTGGAGCATGGGGTGGGGCCTGGCCATGCCCCTCCACTCCAGATACACAAACAGTTATTTTGAAGCCTCTTCTATTAGATCCCATACTTTTGGAATCATGAAGGTATCACTGCACCAAGTTGTAAGGATAGCCCACCAACAAGATAGACTCTTCCATTACTTTCTGCTTGTTATACTCATACTGTTTAAGAGCTTCAAATAATCCATCTTCCCCTCATGCTATACCTACACTACTGTAGATCATCAGTGAAATAGCAGACTACAAATGCACTGATGAAGCAGTTCAGAATACAACTGTCAAAGGCCATTCCATCTGACTAATGTGAGAGCACTTTTTAGAAAGCACATAGCATGCCTCCATATACTCCGTAATCGTGCAATTCATCCCCAATTCATCTTCTACATTGCTTACTTCCAAGGACTACGAACTAGTAAGCCACATATATTTGAGGTTGTATAGAAAAATCACGAATAGATTGAAGACACATTTAAGAATTCAATACTACACAGACCGGTAAGAAGAACATAATTAACCTTTCCTGAAAGGTTAATCTCTCTGTGTCATCCGAAAAGTTATATTGATATGATCCAAAGTTCATAAGAACTCACAAGGATAAACCTCTACTCCAGAATCAGGTCAAGCAAAAGAGCCAGTGATAAAATCCATATAATAGGTAGAAAGATTTATAGCCATTATATTTTTGACACTTTTGTATCATTTCATGTCTAGTGAGGTGCTAAGCGTAGAACCATAACTAAGCAACCTATACAACCAAACTTAATTCAAGTTAAGCTTTCAGCCACGAAGACTCATTCTCAACTCTTCCAGAAGTCAGAGATATAACCACAGTTATATATCAATATTTAAGAGAATATCCCAGGATGGGGAACTTTCCTTTATATATTGTTCCTGTGCTGTTCAAGAATGGGTAATTGTTGCTTTTTGACTCCTTATCCAAAAAGCTTTTTCACAATAGCAATTTTGTTTGAAGGCTCAACATGGAAATATAACAATACAAACATTCTGGAATGCTTCTTTTAGAATAGCTCTATCAGAAAATTTCAAGTATAGAAAAGCCCTTAAATAAGTTTCAAGAGCGGATGATGTTTCAGAGTACCTTCATCATTATGTATGACAGTTAAGCACAATGATATGGCATTTTCCCATAGTTTGATAAGAGGGAGACCTAGTTTCTCAGAGCCTATTGCATTTACTTGATGTTCTTGATTACTAATCATTTCTTTCTAGCCTCTATGTTAGCAAATATATGCAATTATCCATACAACACATCTACAACAGATAGATATTATATATCACATCCCATTGCAATAACAGATTGGAAAACCTTACCTTACCTTGAATCAGGCCATTGTTCTGATGAAAGCTGGGCTAGGGTTTGAGGTGTAGACTAACAGAATTATGTGTAGACCTACCCTTGGGAACAGGAAGTACCTCATGATTTGCTGCTACAGGTGTGTCCAAGGAAGGATTGATAGACATTTTCCAACTCACGATGCCTCTGAGACTATCCAGTTCTGGTGAGGAAGTGTAAAAATGCTTGTCCTAGAAAATAACTTGGTCTTCTTTTAATATATGTCTCCAGCTGGAAGTAAATTCTGGGAAAGGAGACGGTAAGGTGATGAGAAAGGAAGCCTTTCCCATTATAATGAGGATGACATAATTTCAGTATTGTGATGGCAAGCATCAGCATTTGTACAAGCTATAAATTAGGAAGTAAGTAATTATTTGACAAAGACAGCTGTGCAGCTGGGGGACCTTGCAATATTTCACCACCAGTCTTAGAGACTCTGCAGATGAGCTTGTGTCAGTTCTTCTTTCTGAGTTTGACTCTTGGTGAGATTTTCTTCTTCCTTTGGTTATGCATGGTAGAAAGGGAAAATTTCACCATTGATAGCAAAGCATAATTATTGTTTTAAAGAGTAAGATTCTTCTCTGTCACCCAACCCTAAAGGGTAGAAATGTTAGCTGCAAGCGTTTCTTAACAAGTGATATATTTAATAATGTTAAATTACACAGTTTTGTCATTCTACTTCAAAGCTAATGTCCAGCTGAAAGAAATGGAGTTGCTCATAATTTTCTCAAACCTATTATTTGAACCTCTTTGTTGCTAGACAATATTACATCATCTCACAAAGGATATACTGACATCCCCCAGGGCTGCAGATGGACACTGAAAATGAAACCATAAATTGTTTGTAAGTGTGGGAAAGCTCTAAGTACCATAAGCCTCAGGAAACCAGATAGTTCAACTTCCATGTTTGATCCAACCTTTGTGTCATCTGCTATGGGATCACAGAATCCCATTAAAATAGGGCTGCAGGAAAAAAAATAGGACTTAGGAGGTCATCTAGTTCAAGGTGTGATCAGCCATATCAGAACTATCCCAGCCAAGTGTTTGGCTAACCAATGGACTTCAGGAGAAAAAAAAATCCTTTTTTTTATTTTTTTTGGGAGGGGGGGCACTTCAACATAACACCACAAAGCTTCTGCAAATCCATGTTTGGGTGGCACATCAGTGTTGGAAAGAATCTCCTTACTGTGTGATATATTTGCAGACTACACGGGAAAGCAGATATCACATCCCCACTTGCCACGTAATTCTGCAGCTCAAAGGAGGAGGTGGGCAATGCTTTTGCCTAGCTTACCGTGGACTTTTCTTTAAGGGAAGGAGTTAGAAAGTTCATGTTAAATGGGCTGTAGACCTGCTGTAGAGATTGTTATGTTTAATTAGCTGCTATTAAGCAGTTGTTCTTTAAGGTTATTTGTAGCTGGTAAGGCCTTTTTTCCTGTGTAGTTTTAAGAGCAGCAATAAATGATTTTTTTTTTTTTGTACCTTACACCTTGTGCATGGTAGGTGCAAAATGCTGTCACCAGTGGAAATGAACTCTCATCTGACAACATTTTGCACAGCTGTAATAGTTTACTCTTGTTCTTTCCCACTGTTTGCCTCAGTTTAAAATATCACCCAGACTGAAGGGACATATTTTGTTCTGTGTCTGTGAAACTTGACACTTATTCCTTCTCCATTCTAGCCAACTTAAAGAAAGCAAGAGTTTATTCAGCACAGAACGTAGTAGACTAGACCTTCAGCCAATGTAAATCGCATAGCTTAACTGAAATCAGTGGAATTACACTGATTGAAACCATCTTGGGATCCGATTCAAAGTAATTAGTAGACATACAGACCCTGACAATCATAGTTAAGGTGAGTTAAGCATAGATACTTTGTTATGGATCATGCAGTATTAGTTTACCTTGTACTTATCTTATTTACACTTTACAAATATCAATACTCACAGCATTTTTGGTGAGAGAAAGGTGTCTTTATCCTTATTTTTCAGTTTGGGAAACTGAGGCATAGAATGATAAATAGATTAAAGGGCTTTTCCTGGGTTAATATTAATTAGTGAGAAAGCTAAAAGCTCTGACACCTGTCTCCTGCTTAAACACACTCCAATATATGAAACAACATGAAACAATGCTTTTTGCACATCCTCTCACAGAGTCTGATGAAGTGAACTACGATTCACAAGAACTTATGCTATAGCTCCTTTGGCTAGGTTGTAATGTCAAATCTACCCTGCCATCTATTTAATATTTGCTGCAGCTTGCACAGGGGATCCATGGGATATTAATTAACAACCCACTACTTCAAACTGCTGCCAAAGCAAAACATTTTTGACTCCTACAATGAGGGAAAGTAAAATGTGTGCTATCTCTATTTCAAGATGAAGCCCTTCCACAGCTCACTGCCATTAGCGGATGTCATTTGAAATCTAAGTGCAGCCATTTTTACCAGTGTTTTCATTGGAAATGGGAGGGCAAGACTGATGTTGTAACAGTGATGGTCCAGAAATGTTAAGACGAGGATTTCTTAGGGTAAAATCTTCTCTTGGACCCACTGTGTAGTTCAGCTAGAATTAGACAACTTTCTTCCTCAGGTCTTAACAGAACAAGCCAGGCTGGGATAGTAGGCAGATCTCTGAGCCCATTTGTTTGCCTTTGCTGCCATCTGATGGTAGGTAACTAAAATAATCTCTCCTTCAGTCTAAAAGAAAAAGCATTATCTAGTGGCAGTGGTTATTGTATGTTTTTTTACTCTTTTTTTGTCACTATCATCCTGTCAACATAAGCTGCATGGCTCTTTGAAAGCCATGCTTTTCACATCAAACAAAAAATAAGCATTATAATTATTTGCATTCCAGTGCTCCTACAAGCCTCAACTGGGACCCCATTGTGTTAGGTAGTATACAGACATCTAGTAACAGACAGCACTTTTTTGCAGTGTAAGGCCTGATCCTGCAATGGAGTGCATGTCATAAACTGTATGCAAGCTGAGTAGTTCCATTCACTTCAGAGCATAAATCTATGCAGGATCAAAGCCTAAAAGAAGCAAACCAGGTGATATGGAGAAAGGAGGTAGCAGAACTTTAATGTTACAGATCGGAAACCAAGGCACAAAGAGATTAACCCATTTATACATACAAAGAGATAGAGTAGATTAGATTGGTGCAAGAGGGTCACAAACAAAATGCTGGTAATGTAAAAGAAGTGCTCAGCCAGACATAAGAAAACAACGAGAAGACTGCTGAAATATAAATAGGCGAATAGATTCTTGATGCTAGATAATGTCGTAGATTCTGTTAATTCCACTGAACAAAACTTTGTCAAGGACTTTACGTCACTGCCCACTGTGAGTCTTCCCTTTGCCAGGGACCAAAAGCAAAAATGGTTTAAATGACAGAGATCAATGTGGAATGCCCTTGAGCCCAGTTAAACAAGAGTTCCTCACTGATTGCAAAGCACACGCATCAAGAAACTCCCTGCTGTTACTTAGGATTTACCCTGGAGCAGTAATGTCCAGTGGTTGGGCAAGCACTGTTGCAGCTCCAGCCCTGGATCCAGCACCACAGGAGGGCAGAGCAGCAGTGGTGGGTCACAGTGCAGGTGCAGTGGCTGGAGGTTTGCTGCTGCAGGAGATTATCACTTCCTTTTTTGTGGCTGAATTTGGTGTTTAAATGGCAGGGATAGCTAGCGTGAGTTTGTTGCAGGTAGGTCTTGCCAGACCAATCTCACTTCCTTCTATGATCAAGTGATGTATCACCTGGACAAAGGGAAGAGATTGATATCATGTATTTGGACTGTAAAAAAGCCTTTGAGCTGGTGTCCCATGATGTCCTTATGGAAAAATTAGGCAACTGCAGCCTCAACTACTCCACAGTCGGATGGCTGGGGAACTTGCTCTGAGGTTGGACCCAGGGAGTGGTAGTTGACAGAACCGAACCAACATGGAACTCAGTGACTACAGGCGCCCCGTTCTCAGACCTGTACTCTTTAATGTCTTTATAAATGATCTGGACACTGGTGTCAGAAGTGAACTAGCTAAGTTCACTGATGACACCAAACTTTGGGGATGAGTATCCACACATGAGGATAGGCTGGTCAAAAGGCTTGCAAGGTAGGCAGATGAAAACCTGATGGCATTCAATATGGAGAAATGCAAAGTACTCCACCTCATGGGGGGGAAAACCCTGCATCACACTTATAGGTGCAGTAATGCTACACTCACTAGCACCATGACTGAAAGAGAGTTGGGGGTTATGATTGACCACAAGATGAACATGAGCCACCAATGAGATACCGCAGCTGGCAAAGCGAACAAAACTCTGGCTTGCATGTACCAATGCATCTCGAGCAAGACCCAGGATGTTGTCCTCCTGCTGTACCTGGCCTTGGTGAGGCCACAGCTGGGGTACTGCATCCAATTCTGGGCTCCACAATTTAGGAAGGATGTGGAGAAGCTTGAAGAGTCCAGAGGAGAGCCACAGACATGATCAGAGGGCAGGAGAACAGGCCTTATGAAGAGAGGCTGCGAGCTATGGGACTCTTCAGCTTGGAGAAGCGCTGGTTCAGGGGGTGACTTGGTGGCTGCCTATTAGTACATAAGGAGGGTCCATCAGGGGCTGGGGAATGCTTGTTCAGAGCACCCCAGGGGATGACATGGTCCAATGGTCACAAGCTCCTGCAAGACCGTTTTAGGCTGGACATAAGGAAAAACTTTCTCACTGTCTGAGCCCCCAAGTCCTGGAAGAGGCTGCCCCCAGAGGTGGTGCAAGCACCTACCCTGGACACTTTCAAGAAACATTTGGACATTTATCTTGCTGGGATCCTTTGACCCCAGCTGACATCCCATCCCGCCCCTTGGGCAGGGGGCTGGACTTGATGATCTTACGATGTCCGTTCCAGCCCTAATGTCTATGAAATCTCTGGCCTCTCAAAACAAGTTGGAAGCAAAAAAGAAGGTGACATCTACCTCCACAGTACTGAACCTGCAGCTGCTGCTTCTGTACCATCACCATTCAGGGCACAGAATTGGCCCATTATGCCTCTACCCCAGTGTAATATTTTTGGAGTTTCTGTGGGTTGAAGAAGACAGAAGATTCGAAGCTATTAACAATGAGAGCTTGTCACTGTGTCTTTAGGTCAAAACCTTTCCATCAAGGATAATGGCACCTAGAGTAAAGGCTTTTATTATAAAATTGCACTGTAAATACAGTAAAACAAACAGCAGCACATTAAGCATGGCACTGATGTCAGTAATGCAATATGTTCAGTTAATAGGATGCAAACACAAACATACAGGATTCAGCTAATAAGCCACAGATGTTAACACCATATGTGCAAAAACATGTTTGTCATACCAACATGACAAAGTGAGTCCTTCCTACTAACAGCCAGCAGAGCAGCAATGGTTGTTTTCAATTTGTTCCCCAGCTGGACTGTTCCTCATGCTTGTATTTCCAAACCCTTTTTTTAAGGCACCAATTTGATCAGAAAATAAATGTTAAATTTACCATTGTTGACTAACAGTCATCATCAGGCATATTGTTTAAAACATCATCTTAATAAAATAGGAGCTGTGGGATGATCTATCTCTCTATCTATGTCCCAGTACCAATGGCCAAACTTTCCATAAGTGCTATCCCTTAAATCCTCATTTTCAGAAAGCGCTAAGCACCTGCCCTTTGTAAACTAGGCAACTCTGAAGAGACTAATGGTAGGTCCTCAAAATTCCTACTCAATTGTAAAAATGACAAGTCACTTGGCCCAGATTTTTACAAGACTGGGGGCACTGTGTTTAAGTAGTCAGGATTTAGCTTGCATTCTCCTAATTCTGGGACATGTATCAACTTCCCTGGCCCATCTTTCAGATGATAGAGGTGATAGCTACTGTAAGAGCACTGCTGTGTGAACCAGCCCCACCTCCGGCCAGTGTCTCTATTGTACTCTGCTATTCCTGGTTTCTACCTGCTTGATTTTTTCCTTGCAGCAAGGCAGAGTGTTAAGTGCCATCAGAGATACCCTGGTATAGAATTGCAGTCAAGACTGGGAGTGGGGGCACAGGGTAGAAAGCAGTGCAGTACCTGAGCCAACAGTGTTTCTAGGAGTAGAATACACAGACCATAGCACCCCCCCAGCCCTCCTCTGAGCCTGTAACTCCCTCTCTAAGATTCCCTTAAAAGAAAAGTCCCTCTCCTGTCTGCATCTTGCACCTCCCTCCAACTCTGACCTCTTGCTCTTCTCCTACTCATATCCCTGTACCTGTATCTTCTTTAGGAACAGGAAGACAAGGAGGAGCAGGAACTTCCAGGCCAAGTTTAAAGCTCACTTACAGTAATGAGTTCAGCTTCCTGGTTTTCCAGCCAGGCTCCCTATTCTGTACTCATATCTTTTGGGTACCTGGAAGTAAAGGGCAAGCAGAACAGGAGATAATCCATCTTTAAAAAGGAATAATACATCGCTCTCCTGTAGCATGGTTCATCATAAGACCTCAAAATGCTTTACAGAGACAGTCAGTGTCATTATCCCTCTGAAGCACAAAGAGGGGAAGTAATGTGCCCATTGTGCAGAGACTCAGGCCATGTCTGCACTACATACTGATCAAGACCAGGTGCACTGCCAACAAGTCCTGCTCAGGCATACTTACTCTGGTTCAAGGGCATATAAGCATGGTGCTTATTTCTCAGTGGCTGACCATGTAGATATGTGCTAGGCCCAAGTCTCTGTTTTTTACTTTGTTTACTAAGACACCCCTGTTTTTTCCTTTGGTGAGAAGGCAGGACATTTTAGTCAGGAGGCAGCAGTAAAGAGCTGGAAGAAAAGAAGGTTAAAAGGTAGGACTAGAGTGGGATGTTGGAAACACAAAGACTAAGAAGCAGGAGAAGTAAAGGGTAGATGATTTGGGGGTGCCAAAGCAAGGTGGAGTATGCAAGTACAACAGAAATGAGACAAGAGATAGAGAGAGTAGAATATAACAGAAAGGGAAGGCTGAGAGAGAAAGAAGGGGCTCCTGAGTAGTGCTGAGCACTTTGGGTGCCTGTACACAGGCAGGGAGGCTGCTCCGATGTGCTGTAAGCCTTCACGTCTTGTGGATCAGTATCCCTGTGCTTCAAAATAGTGGTGGGGGTGCTTTAACAAAAGCTTGTTCAATGAGCTTTAGTTAAAGCATCCCCACTGCCCTTTTGAAGGGCAGGGACACTGATGCAAGAAATGCTGCAGGCACTTTCATTATAGTGGTTTTCAGAGCCACCCTGATTTACGCACCTCCTCCTGCTCTAATTAGAGTGCCTCCTACCCCTCACCCCCGCCTCAACTGGGCACATGTAAAAATGCCCTTAGGCTCCAATCCAGCGAAGCATGCCAGCATGAGAATAAAGGTTTTAGTAGATCAGAGCCAGAATACTCAGTATCTCTCAGGACCCAGCCCAAACTGTGCACTTCCATGGAGCAAAACAGGGAACACTTGCTCCCTGAAAAAAGCCTGTAAGGAACAAAATTGTTCTGGAAGGCAGCAATTTTGGGCAGGCCTAAAATGAAATATTTATTGCTCACTGACAGAGGTATGTGAATCAGCTGTAGGGTATAGTTTGTACTGTGAACTGGTTCACGATTATGGGTTGGTACTATATATTTTTATAGTGCTAGTGTCAGACTGTTTTGCCACATTTCTTTTTAAATAAAAAAATGAAATGATACAAACATCATGTACATTTTTCTTCTACAATGCAACATGTATATTAAAATATAGTATTATATTGTATTATTATATAATACAATAAATTGCAAGAGCAGCTGTTGGAGTTTGCAGTTTACACTAGTCTAAAGGAAGATTTTGATTTAATGGCTGAAATACCTGTCTAACAGGATCTGTTTTCCAATAAAAATTAATCTGCCTTAACTAAGTGTAATGGTTTCATGATCAGAAGAGGAAGCAAAGAGTAAGATGTTTGTAAGAAACCAGTAAGAATGGGACTAGCAAATAGACCATTATGGTGAAAGCTACATGATATTGCAATCATTCCCTATACTTACGATGCAGTAGTTAACCAGATCTGTGTGTACTGTAATGGGTGTGTGGATTTAAATGCCTTCTTCTATACAGAGCAAATGTTTCAGTTAAAAGTGGCTGAGATAGCAGGGCCATACTAAGCACTGGCAACACGTAGGATTGCACACCCTCCCCCCCACCACCTCCCCGTCAGTGATCTGGTGCTCCCCCTCCCCCCCAGACTCGGGAGGCACACATGATACAAAGACTTCCTTACTAAGCAAAATTAATTTCTCACTGCAACTACATAGCCTCCTAGTTTGTTCCTTTATGAAAAGGTTTAAAATTAATAAACCTCTGTAGATGAGTGAAAAACTACAGAATTTTGCATGGCTCCAGTGCTATAGCAAGGGAGTGGGGTGAGCAGGGTGATTGCCTGGGCACTGAAGGGAAGGAACGCCAACAGGTGCTGCCCAGCCGGAGAGGGGCATGGGGCAGAGCCACATGCATCTCATTTGGGGGGACATGGGGATGAGGGAAGGGCTCCCACCACTGCATGCACTCCCAGGCAAGCATGGTGGCATGTGCCCCCCAGATCTGTGTGTGGGGTGAGGGTGGGTTGCTGCTGTGGGCTTTGCCCCAGGCACCATACTTAATTGATGTGGCACTGTATGGCTCTGCTGTTCTAAGTCTCTAACAAAATAAAACCTTGCTTTGGAGCTGGGAATAAAGACCTCTTGGAAATCATCTGGTGTCATGAATAAGGGCCCACAATCACAGAAGGACTTAGGCCCCTTCTACACGTTAAAGGTATTGTGCAATTAACTGGTTAATTGCACAATTTCCTTGCAACAAACTACACGTGCAAAATACTTATCATGCCATAAAAAGCTCCAACCAGCTATGTTAGAGCTTGAAAATGTATACTGGCTGCTATCAAGCTTTAATTTGCACATGTAGCAGTGTACCCCCTGTCAGCTGATGGGGCTCCCAGCTATAGGGGTGCATCATGCCTAACTGGGGATGGGAAACCCACAACTAAGGGGACTCTCAGGTCCAGCTACTGCTGACTCTGGGTCCCAGCAGCATCCTGTAGCTGTCAATGTTGGGTCCTGGCAGCACGGGGTACAGCTGCAATCTCCCAGGCCCATGGGTTTGTGGAGCCCCCAGGGCTGGGAGAACGTAGCTGCTGTGGTCTTTAAGCCTCAGGGGCCCCCTGCATCCCTGGGTCTGGAAAATCACAGCTGCCACAATCTCTCAGCCTCAGAGGTGCATGAAACTCAGGGCTTCCGAATGAGGGGGAACCCAGCTGTGGAAGCTTATTTCTTGCCAGCTCAGGGAGAGCCCAGGATCAGGCTCCTCATGCACTGGTAATAAGGCATAATGGGATCTAACATGTGATCCTAGTCATACCTCCTGCTGTGCATGCATGGTGTAGCAGGAGATGCAATTGTGTGGCTCGCACATTAGATCCCATTGAGCCTTAACCTGCACATGTAGAGGAGACCTCCAGTGCCTAAAGTGTAATTTAGGATTAATTTATTTAAATCCAAGATTGTGAGCCTCAACAAGCTGTCATCGAAAGCAGTGATTCTCAACCAGGGTGCCACAGCACTCTGGTGTGCCTTGAGATCCTTTCAAGGGTGTCATGGAGAACTAGGCAGTGCTAATATGATTCACAAGCTAAACCCAGAGATTTCAAGAAAAAAATCCAGGGTGTTAAAACATTTTGACCTGTTGTGGGTTTGGTTTTGTTTCTGAAGTCAAACGAACCAATGAAAACTAAGAGCTGCCATTTTCCAAGAGGTTCCTTGAATCTATCCAGGGGTGCCTTGAGTCTAAAAAGGCTGAGAACCATTGATTTAAGCAGATGCCCATGCCACAAAGTTACTATGCTATGCAACAGAACACTGAACGTGCTGTGCTGTTCCACATGTGGTCTTCCTCACAGGAAACAGCACAGCTGTATTTGTGTGGTAGTGTGGGTTGACTAATTAATTAGCATCACTAAATGCTAACTACCTCATTTGCAATACTACCATGGGCGACTGGTGTCACCTTAGTTGGCGGTGCCCCCCCCAGTGACGAGTCAGCGACTGGGAAGAAGGGAGTCCCCCCACGGTCTCACTGACTGGGGGAGGTGGGGAGGAGTTCCCCTGCAGCAAAACTCACCAACCGGAAAGTGGCTGCGGCACTCCCAGAAATGGCTGCAGTGCTCCCAGAAATGGGTGCAGTGCTACATCCGGTGCTCCCACTTCCCAGCTGGCACTCAGAGGGGGGGGCACCAGTGCTCCCACCTGCCCCCCCGCCCATTGCTTAAGTGAGGAGCATGGTCAGTCAGGGGGTGCACCAGTGCTTTTGGGGGTGCACGTGCACCCCTGTGCACCCCCTATGCGTCACCACTGAGTACTACACAAGTTAGGTTTGACCTAAGTTTTCATCATTAAAGATCCCCAGATTCCTCGAGTTCTGCTTCTGTGTCGGAGGACACATCTACATGAGATGTTTACTGACAAGTTGACTAATTAGTTCTGCACTAAATGTCTTACACCTACACATGCAGCCCTATTAGGCCACACACACCTAATGAACGCTGCAGCATTGTAGTATTGTAAATACAAGTATTATCCTGCTGCAGTGTTCTTTTGCATGCAGCAGCACATGTGAAGATGCTGACCCAGCTGGCTGGGGCATGAAGATGCTTCAGTGACAGGGCTGCCCACTGGCTAGCTCTGCACTGAAGCACCCTCATGCCCCAGCCAGGCTCTTCATAGCACTTTGAGCTGGGATGAGCAGCCCTGGGCTAGCAGGCTGACCCCCCCAGGCCCCTTAGCAACAGTTTGTTTAAAAGCCTTTGGTGAGGGACCTTATCAAAAGCTCTTTGAAAGTCCAAATACATTGTGTCAACTGGATCCCTCTTGTCCACATGCTTGTTAACACTCTCAAAGAACTTGAGCAGATTGGTGATACAAAAACCATGCTGATTCTTCCCCAGCCAATCATATTTGCCCATGTGACTGCTGATTTTATTCTTTATTCTAGATTCTACTAACTTGCCAGGCATGAAAGTGAGACTCACTGGTCATTCCCAGTATCAGCTTTAAAGCCCTTTTGGCAGATGGGTATTATACAGATTATGTTTGATGGGTGTTTGGCAGATAGGGTTTGGCAACCCACTGGTCCTATGGCACAGAGGCTGTTTGTAATGAAAGGTTACATATTATTGCCACCAGTGCTGCAATTTCACCTTTGAATTCATTCAGAACTCTTGGATGAATGCCATCCAGGTCTGGTGATTTATCAGGATTTATCTATTTGTATTAAAACTTCTTCTGTTATCACTACTGGGTGATATAACTGTTTAGACCTATCTACTAGCAAGAATTGATCCAGCATGGGAATTTCCCTGATATCTTTTGTGGTAAAGCTGATTAGAAGAATTTATTCAGCTTCTCTGCTATGGCTTTATCATCCTGGAGACCACCTTCTACACCTTGGCCATCTAAGGGTCCCACCCATTTTCTTGCTGGCTTCCTGCTTCTGATGTATTTTAAAAAGATTTTATGATTAGCCACAGCATCTTTTATTAGAAGCTCCTTAAATTCTTTTTTGGTTTTCCTCATTTCACTTTTACACTTGACTGGTCAGCGTTTGTGAGCTTTCCTGTTTTCCTCATTTTGACACAGCTTCCATTTTTTGAAGGATGACTTAGCTAAAGAGGCCTTGAGTGGCCTCTTTAACTATGTTATTTAAACATGCAAGGGTTTTATTGTACCATTTGATGCCCTTTTTTGATTTATGGTATGCACCTTCCCCACACATCTAATACAGTATTTTTAAACAGCTTCCAAGCTGCCTGCGTGTCTTTTACATTTTTTACTGCTCCTTTTGACTTCTTTCTAGATTCCTCATTTTTGTGTATAGGGTCTTCAGTCTCCCATGCTATGAAGGCAGCACCTTTCACAAGCACTAAATATTAATTTAATTCTCTTATTACCCTGAAACTAAGTCATCAAACCTCTAAATAACTAAATAGATACTGATCAATATTACACAAACGGCAGCAAAACCATAAATCTGAATAAATAAGCATCAATTTTATTGAATCATGAATAATTTAAGACTGGTACAATCATCAGCTTTATTCTCCATGACACAGGGGCAGGGGAGGGGCAGGAGGCATGATCTCAAACAGACCATTCGCAAATTCCGATCCTAAATGACAACTGAAAATTAAATAGGGAGGGGAGAAGATGGAAAACATCATACCGTACACAAAATACTCAATTCCTAGTTTTCTCTTTAAAAATGGCTAGAAAAAATTCATCAAAATGCAGCACTTTTAATCAAATATTTACATTTCTATGTTACAATGAAAAAATGTACATCTTATAGAACATATTTCATAAACTGTTCCACTGGAAACGACTAGATCAAAACAGCAACCTTCCATTTAATATCCACAAAGAAAGATTTTTTGTTTTGTTTTTGTTTTTTTTCTTGAAAGAGAATTGTCACATTTAGACAAGATTCAATACACAGAATACCGAAGGTAAGCATCAACAATGAAATATCAGTTTCTTTTCCAAAATGTACAAAAAAGGTTCATCAACACCCTCCCCTCAAACCAGAAATGTTTCCCCATCTAATTTATAGCCTGTACAATTCTTGGCAGTTCTGAAGGAAAGAAAACTGTTTAAGCTTTCTGTTTTTAACTCAACATAAATGTTGCATAGAATCATAGAGTTTATTTGTTGGGTATTTTTTGTTTGTTTGTTTTATCTTTGTTTTAATGTAGAATTTTGTAGAAAAAAGGCAAAAAACCCCCAAAAAGACAAGCCTTAAAATGAAAATGGAAGTTATTAAAAAAAGGAAAAAAGAGCAGATATAGCAAGGCTCTACTAAATACTTGATGAAAAGTAAGAAACATGCACAACAGGTAAACCTGCTTCCCAAAGTTGCAGAAAGGATACTGAGTTTTGTGATGCTTAAAATGACTCAAAGCCTTCTCCTTACAGTAACCCAAACTACTGTCAATGACACAGAAGTAGATTGGCAGGACTGAGTGTCTCCTGTGTCTGAGCATAGGTTTGGGGAAAAGAAAAATGGCAACCAAAATGGTACACAAGGCACATCTATGGCCTCTGAGGATTGTGCTGGGGATCTCTGCCAGGAAGCACAGCACACCAATATTTTATATTCATGCAATGCAGGACATGTGCCAATGAACTCCTTATTTTAGAAGCTCTAATTGATGCTTGCCCAGTGCTGGAGACAGCAACATTATGCATTATGCTTCATGGCAGAGAACCTTAGCATGGTCTACAGAGAGCGTAGGCATGCCCAGTTTCAAATGTAGCTGAAGGAATCAATTAAAGGGTAGCTGAGAAATGTATAATGTTAAGTCACTTTAGGTTCCTGTCCTGCAATTAGATCCACACATGCTTAAAAGTCTACCTGAATGGATTCAGATGCAGGTTCAGGTACTTATTCTCTACTCGGTTTCATAGTAGTAACAGTCAAAGTCAGTGTTGGGAAGCAGAACTGTCAGGCTGTTGAGAAATCGGCTCAAAACAGACCTGGGATTTATCTCTGGGCTGACTGTCCTAGGCTGTGACTCCAATCAAAACAGGTGCAGGACAGTTGTTTGGCTTGAATGTCAATTAAATCAAATGAGCTGGTGTTGTCCCAGTGCAAAGTGGTAATCTGGATACTTAACAGGTACTTCATGTGGGACAACAGGCTTGTCCATTCCTACAAAAGGTTTTGTCCTGGGAGAAATCCAACAGGTATTTTTAGCCATTAGTTACTCTTGAAATCATCAGCACAGCTAGGGAAAGTTCTGTGTTAGTGAAGCTTATTCTGCAATAATGTGAACTAGATTTATACGGTTGGCTGAGTAACCCTGGGTATTTCGTTCAAATGAAATAAGTAGTTTGAGTTCAGCTAAGATAAACCAGTGACTTAAGTGGATAAGCCCCCCCCCCATCGCTAATTATTCTTTTACATTTTTTTTAAAAAGGTCATCAGCACTCAAAAGCTGTAACAGGAGCAGATTCAGTATCAGCTGTCATTGGACAAAAGACAAAAAAGTAAGTACAGTCATGTCACAGAGAGTAGAAAGTCATGAGGTATAATAAAACTATCCTCTCAAACTGAGTGACAGAAGCATGAACTTGGCTGTTACATTATTTTAAACCCACAAGGATTAACACGCTCTTAAAAAAAGTGTTTGTAATAAGTTTTTCTACCTGTACACTGAAAAAACAGCAATCGCTTTCCTGTAGTTTACTAGTGATGGCATTTATTATCATAGAAAAGCTTTTTTTTTTTCCTGCATTAGATAAACAGCTGTCCAGTGAACTATTAGCTGCAGATGATATGAACCTGAAAAGTTATCTCATTTTCCTCCTCTGTTACTGTTACATTTAAACAAAATCTAGTATCTCATACAAACAATATTCACAGCAACTTATCATATTCCAAGAGATGACTTTAGCCCTGTTTGTTTATTTAAATAAAAAGTCATAATATACAGCACTAATGTAATTAACACAATTAGTACAAAAGAAGTAAGGCATCGCTTTGAAGTTCAGCACCAAAAGATAGCTGGAAAGGCTTGTACAAATCAGTGCCGAGGACTGCGGTTCTTGCTGAGGTACAGCCTGAGACAGCTGACTTGTGGTGATGTGTTTGTCAGTATTTGCTCCCACAAAAAGGAAAGTGCAATTCTTTTGAGGTGTTCTTACTCCTCAGCAGATGTACAAGCCTTAACACTGGAATTGTATTTGTGTGCGTTTGGACAGGAGGAGGAGAAATAGAACCAGGTTCACAGCTCAGTCAGAATGCAAGAGCATGGCCCATTTTAAACTTTAAAAAGATAGTACTCCCTCTCTTCCTTTGTTTTTAGACCTCAGTAAGACTGTTCAGTTGAACTACTAGAACTCTACATTTTGCAGTTGAAAAAAAGAGACAGAATAAATAATGTTACCAGAGTAACACTGGACTTCTGAGTTTTACTGCACCCATTTGGGGCTGTAATGGTCAGTGAGAGAAAATTGACAAGAGCCATACTATTTTAATGCAAAAATTAAAAACCAGAGGTCAGATTAATTTTTTGATGTGAGAAATCCACCCCTAAACCCGACATACAGAGAGCCCAATGTAACTCTGCTGCAGTAGTATTTAAACTGTAGAAATATATAGGATATAGTCTGTTTGCTGTCTCTCTGCAGAAGCGTCAATTTGGTCTCTTACACTAGTGTAAATCTGGAGTAATGCCACTGAAGTCATTGGATTTACATGGGTATAAGGAAGAAAAGAATCATGTCCTGATGTCAGAGGGGTACTCAGTCTTTAAAGTTTTGTAGAATTGTTTGTTACACAGTGTTTGATAAAACCTGATTTGTTTAGACTGTATATATATATATTCATATTTATATTTATGTATATTTCTATAAACACACGGTGAAATAGAGCAAAGAAAGACAAGGTCTCAGACTGGCAAGGAGAGCAGCTTTTTTTTTTTTTTTTTTAATATGTATTTCAAATGTCCCTGTTTTTTGCAGCATTGCCTTTGATAGAACATTATTACCTAGGAAAGCAATTTATTTTAGCACCAGAACTACCTGCAGCTGAGTTTAGTCTGCAAAGCTAATTGGTAAAAGTCCAGCCCTCACCTACATGTGTTTGGTCAGAAGCAGCATATGCAGAGAACTTCCCTCCCCTCTCTTCCTGGACAATACATGGCACAAAGCTGTTTATTTCATAGCCGCAAAGGATTCCCCCCCACCCCGCCCTCTTTTTCTTTTTTCTTTTTTAATTGTGAGGATGCTTTTTTGAAATGTCTTCAGTATCTTAGGCATGAGAGCTTACAGCAACTAAACAGAACAAAACAAAGAAATAGTGCAGTTCATACCATTATATAAAAAAAAATACAAAGGTTGTTTGGGTTGCCTGCACCCAGGTTCAAGACTGACTCGTATAAAGTGTCTTGTTGTTCTTGCAGCTCTAATACTGAGACGTTTGCCCAGTCCGGTAACAAGTTATCTTCATTAGTGTTTTTTGATCAGGATTCTTGCAAAATGGGAAACAATCTTTTTGTCTGCTGAAGATCATAATGTTGACTCCAAGGATGAATCAAGGATGTCATCATGATGGCTGTTGCTGTTGGAGTCACTGTCATAGCTCTGAGGACTCGAATAGTTAGCTGCCTCTTGCAATCGCATTAGCATGTTCATCTATGAAAGTGCAGAAAGTTTTTGGGATTATTTGTGTTCTAGGACATCTCATTTGCACTCATGTCACTTGTGGAAAATGTGTAAAGAGAACAAGAATGTGGGTATTGTTGAGATTCTCTAACAGGATGCCAAATGTAAATCAATTCTTATTGCATCATATGGACTTGGCATATGAGTCTGAATCTGAGCCAGAGAGAATTCTGAACTAAATCCTATTGCACCTTCACACATCTAAGTGACACAACTGGGAACAGCAATTTTTGGCACTTACACACTACTTGGATTCTAGTTGTATCTGTGACAGAATAGGTTCACCCTGTGCACATATTAGAAGTAAAATGAAGGAGGGTGATGGACCACCCACAGCCCAATGGCTAGGGCACTTCCCAGGAAATAGGACACCTAAGTTTTAGGTTCCCCTTACCAACAGGAGATTTGACTCTCTATCATCTGCTTCCCAGCAAACTGTCCTAACCTCTATGGGCGCTGACAGATGTGGGGGAAAAAAACAACCAGTACTTTAGCAGAAGAGAAATTGTGTCAATTTGACCCAGCTCCCAAGCATCTGTATAGCTTGCATGCTTCAGCAGAGCTTTTTGGTGCTTTAATCTAATAGCTGATTCAATCAAAGTGCAGGGTGTGTCAAGCTAAAAGTAAACTGCTGCTTTGTGTTGTTTTTTCCATATCTGTAAGCAGGCCATATTATGGGCTAAGTATTACCCAGCATCACTCCAGACCTCCTTTTGAAGCTGGTCCATTGGGCTTCCAGAAGACAGGGATTTGTGGGAACAGGAGGAAGAGCATAAATCAGAGGGAGGATGGTTCAGGCATACAGATACTGCCTCCAAAGGGAGGGAGTCCTGGGTTAAGGCCATGAATAGGTTAAAGACTATGTGAGTGCTGATTATCTATTTTATCCAGTGAATATTAAATGCAAGATGCAAGGTCCAGTTTCAAAGAGGAGGGCAGAAGAGTGCTCTGGGTAACGTCTAATTTATGGTCTGGTGGTTATAGTACATTGCTAAGAAGTGTGAATCAAAAGTTCAAATCCCCTTGGATTTGAGCAGGGGAGAATGAGGATGAGAGGGTAAAACCTGGGTTCCCTGCACCCTGGTCACTTGTAGCTTGTCAGCTACTGGTTTATTCCTCTTTAGGTTTTCTCTTCTGTTAGCAAGTAACTCTCATTAGCACTGATGAAAACAGAACTCACCAATGGATCTCCTTCAGCATCACTTGGTGGAACCTGTTTGCTGGTTGAGCCTTCCCGAGACACAGAATAGCCATCAAATCCAACATCTTCAGGCCGTAGCTGCAGCAAAGGAGGCCACTCATGGTGCTGTGGGGTGGCTGCCCATGGATATGTGTCCATTACCCATTTGGCAGGATCCTCCCAGGGAGCTCTCCTTCCATACAGCTAGAAAATAAGAGCAAAAGCATCTTGAAAAATATTCTTGCCATTTCATCAGTCCTACTTCTTTATTCTATGCTCACCAAAATGAGTTCCCAGGCTTTGGAAAACATTCTGAATCAGAACTGGTCACAGGAGGGTGTGTGTTTCACCCATCTGATGGTAGAGTTATAGCTACCAAATAGACTCTGACTTAGAAGGGGCTGCTAACCATGTCGTTTGAGACTGCTATGTCTCTCAATCTGCCACTATCTTAGAAGGGGAATCTGAGATCAAATCCATCACAGAAGCTGCTTCTGCATTCCTTAGGATTAAATAAGATAAATACATATTTGCAAGCCACACATTTTAATGTCCATTTTGCAGGAGGAACTTGCTTATTTACTTTCATAGTTAATACATACTTGCTGTAAGTTACTAGTGTGTGTGAGGGTAAATACTCAACACCTACCACCAGAAACTTAATGGATGAATGCCAAAGACATATTTTTTGAAGTCAGTAGAACATCTCTGCCCTAGCACTGGTGAAAGTGCCAGCAGAACTTGGCTCTGTAAGTTCAGCCCCCTACTTCAAACACATATATGCTACTTCCAGAAAGGTATTTTTGTTTCAACATAATTGTTAGGAAAATAAAGCCAGTGCTTCTGAGCCTCTAATTTGGGTTGTTTTCTTGGCTTTGTTGTGTTTTAAACATAAACCCAGCTCCTTGATCATTAGATAAAAGCTCACCATTGAGCCACATAGATTTCAAAAGCAAACTCCAACTGAAAAGAGATCCTTTCCTCCACCCACTTCTGCTATAGGGATTTCTAGGCTGACTGCCCTTTAGGAACTGGATTTCAGTACCTGCATTTTGTCATCTGAGTTCAAAGGAATTTTACTTCCCTTTATAATATACAGTGGGGAGTGAAGCAATAAGACACAACAGGAGGTAAGGGGCATGTTACGAGAACATTAGAGTGTCTTTAATCTTTGGGATATAAATATCTTGGTGCTAACCTTACCCCCGACTCCTTTTATTGTTATTTGAACATTTTTTATGATGAAGACACACATGTATTTCCAGAGTTGGAAAAGTTTGATGTTGGTATTTTAGAAGAATGGAAAAGTTCTTTCTACTGAGCTGGGTGGTTCAGCCAGATTAATCCTAGTGCTCTCACTTAGATTATTTCCATGGCAGAATGAACCCTCAAACCAAGGTTGCCAATGCAGAATGCAAAACTCTTATCACAAAGAGGGTGTTTAACCATGAACCCATTTTGAGGGAACTCCCTTAAGAATCCTAACAAGCCTTATTAAACCTGAATCACTGAACACCTGCTCCAAGCCTGGGTCAGCATTCCCCTTTCCAGAATGGTTACCCACCCAGTTACCCACCCACTGAATTTCATGGTGCATTTTTCTGAAAGACAAGGCCTTGAACAGGCATGCTCATGATACACCATCATACACCAATGGGACACTGGATTGAAAGATCTTTGAATCTAGTTCTCCGTTTTCACAGACAATTGTATATTATTATTATTAGAATTATCTATCTTTTTCACAGTCATATTAATCATATTTCACAAACAGTCATAAAAACCCTTCCAATTTTTACACCATAATTTGGAAAACAGCAATGATTGACAATTCCATATCATACCCATGTGGAGCTGTGGGAAAGGGAACGAGAAAAGGAAAAAAAGGCTGATTTATTTCTCACACCAGTTTATCAATAAGTGAGAAAAAAAGTTGAGGCCACACTCTCCATTTATCATCCCCGGTGAACTTAGTCTTCTGAATCTAAATAAAGCTGAATGAAAACACCACCTAAAAACTCTTTATAAAATCTGTTTAAGTTCCCATAAAAACACAATGATCTTCCATTAGGAAAAATGGAGAGGCACAGGAATTTTCAAGATCTTCCAGAGCGAAAATAATAGTTATTTCCCTTATTCCTATCTTTCCCTTCCACACATTTTATCCCTGAGGCTACTATCCTTATTAGCTAAACCTTATGGGCTATTTTTGTCCATAGTGACAATCGTACCTAGCTACTTCTTCCAATCCAGTGTCACACTTTCAGAAAAATCCCCCAAACTTGACTTTAACTGGAAACCTGGCTAGAGAATCAAATACTTGTCTTGCGTGGCAGCAGAGAGTGTTACCAACACAAGCATCAAGTCAACAGTGTTATTATAATTTCAGTACCTATGCAGACAAGACATCACAATACTTAAAATTAGCATCCAATGAAACACGTATAGATGTTACAAAGATTAATGCAAAGTAAATGTTTTGTCTTTGTTTGTGATGATGATGCATTAGATCAGGAACATTAATAACTAAAGGTTCACAAATGTACTAATCAATCTGAGTAAAGGTGACAGAATAAGGCCTGGTATACGTGTAGAAGGAAACAGAATTCAAACTTTCAAACTGTATTTCACAGTAGCTGCAGATCTGTAATAAAATTAGCATAAACACTGTCAAACAGAGTATAGAATAAGTCCTTTTCAGAAATAATTTACACAAGCTAAAATTAAAACCTTTATTTCACTGGAACCCCAAGCAGGATGGGAATTTTGGTGATGCATATAAATAGAGATTTTTGTAACATGTTGCAATGAAATGCCAATTCAGAAATGATGCATGCGTTAAATTATTTTATATTTTAACATGTATTCCTCAGATCCAAAAACACAATCTTGACAGTAGGCAGAGTTGTCCACTAGGTGGTGCCAGGTGATCTTAAACCCATTTTTCCTCCCCTCAAAGAAAATATTCTTCATGATTACTTAGGTGACTATTTTACCAGACAACTGTTTCAATGCATGTCACTGTAAAATGGGTTTACTGCTTACATCTGGAGTACCCACTTACGAAGCATTCATCACAGCTCCATAGTAAGAGTCATTTACAGTAGGAATACTTAGTACAGTTATTTAATACCAGTTAAGTAACTTAGTACAGTTACTTAGTAAGTCAAATTTCTATTTAAATGGTGGCTAATACATACGATTTCTATTTAATTGTAATTTAAGTACAATTAATAAGTTCAATTTCTATTTAAATGGTGGTCCCGACACCGCAAATAATGAACATTAGGCCTGCGTGAATAGGGGAGTATCAATTCGGATTTGGATTTGGCCAATTTGGAGGACAGTGATTCAATTTGGAGATCTGGATCACCGTCCCGAATTGATTCGGCTGAATTGGCTTCAGAAGATTTGGCGGTGATTCGGAGATTTGGCCATAGACTATAATGGGGAATCACTGAAATACCAATAACTTTGTCATTTTTTGGCAGATTTGGATGAAAATAGCAGGGATGGCAGTCCCTTCTGAAGGCATGAGGCCTGCCAAGTTTCAAGAAGATAGGTGCAGGGGTTTCTGGGAAACTGTAACTCAAGGTGCTGACAAGCAAAACTCATGACATGTGACTGTGTGTGTGTTAAAGCACAGTGGGATGAAACCAGCAGGGATGGTAGCCTGTAACAGGGGACCTTCCCAGTGCTCAGGCAGAAACAGTTTACTAAAGGGACAGAAAGGCTGCAGCCAGAGACTTATGTGCTGTTTCTACGTGCCTCCCCCAGACACTGACTGGAAGGGGACTCAGGGAAAGATCACAGCCACTGGCCAGATGTCAGTCTTCTCCCACACCCTGCTACTGTCAGTCCAGATGTCAGTCTTTCCCCAACTGCTTCTCAGTTTCTGTTCCCCTGAAAGACTGCCTTCCAGATCTCCAAATCTTTTTTCAAATTGATTTGGAGGCTTTGAGTCAATTTGGAGGTGTTTTTGGTCTCCCGATTCAATTTGGATTCGATGATTTGGCTTCCAAAATTGGGTCAAATCTTCTCCAAATCTAATCAGCAACTGAAGCTTCACACACCCCGGCTGAACATATGGCACATGCGGTCTGGGAACCACCATTCTCTTCCTTTGCAACCTGCACAATCCATCTCTGCAACCCTTAGAGATAAGGGTCACAGAAACTAAACAGGTTCTTTCCGGACAGGAAAGGAGGTGGCATTCCAGTAGATTAATGTGCACAAGATCTAATGATACAGTACTAGTGAATATGCAAACTGGCAGGCATTCCAGATCCCGCTCTTAGTTGTTCTTGAGGTTTATAATAGCAAAACAGAAGGGAGGGACAGATGGATTATACAATCATCATATTTTCACATCCCTGCTACCAGGAATAAAATCAATATCACGACTGAGCAATACTTGTCCCAAATGGTAAAAATAAAATACAGTGTTCTCCCATGTAGTTCCAAGGGAACTAGACTCAAATCTGCCCACCCATCCCTTCCTGACAGGTAGTTTCACGTAACTATTCACAAAGAAGCATCTGTTTGCATGGGAGACAGACAGATGCCAACATGGAACATACATTTCTTTAATTAAAATAATCATACCTTTCCTTTGAGGATTGAAATCACAATTCTTATCCTCAGTCTCAGTGTTGGAATAATTTTAGTTACTGCTTAAGCTCAATGTCATAACAGAATTTTGGAGAAAAATAGATAGAAAAGAGCTTAACATCAAAAAAGAATCCTTAAATATGCTGAGGAAACCACTTCTACAAATATATTGGTGCCAACAGGCATTCCACACAATTAAAAAGAAAACAGGAAGGTGGTTCTATTTTATTATCCTTACTATTTCTTATTAATGTTACAGGGCCCTTTACTGATCCTCTATTATGATAGTTTCAAAGCAAAATACAGAGGCACTGAGCACCTATACGAGTATCAAAATCCCATTTTATGAGTAAACTAAAGCAGAGTTATTCACTCACTAAGGGCAAAAACAAGGCAAACAGTTCCTACTTTCCCGCTTTAAGGGTTGTCTATAATGGTTGTTCCACTGTGAATTTCCTTTTGTTATGTCTTTTGGATGTGCAAAGGTATAGCTGTGCCTTATTTCTAATCAGAATTTGTCATGCTTCTGCTTCCAAACAGAAAATCTCATTTTGCCTTTTCCTGTTAGACTCAAGTCATTCATTCACCACCAGAAATATCTCTTATGCAAATATGACCTCTCAGCCCACTGCTAATTAAACAGCTTTTTACACTCCTACTAAAACCATGTTTTCTTGAGTCTCTTCTGAAACCTTTCCAGTCTTTCAACACCCTTTTTAATTGTTGATGTCAGAAGTAAACACAGTATTCCAAATGTGGTCTCAATAAAACTGTACACAGAAGAAATATCGCCTCTCCTACTTATGCCTCCAAGGACTGTGTTCACACTCATAGCTATAGCATTGCACTGGGAGCCCATATTCAATTAAGATCCTTTCAGTATCATAACATTCAAAGATAATATCTCCTGTTTTGCAACTGTGACCCACATACTTTGGCCCCAGATACATTACATTGAATCCATCCCCATTAAAACCAGGTTACTTGACTTAACCTACTTTAGCAAATGTCCAAAATTGGGAAAGGGAAGAAGGAGGACTTCAGGTTGCCATTTCTTCCAAAATTAACATAACTGTGCTGATTTTAGAGGGATTTACAGGACCGCTGAAGAATCTCAAATATTATTTCAGGCCAGAATAACATCAGCAAGTTGTTTCACATTAATGAAATACAACCACAGTCTCACAAAACAAACTTTAATAAAAAGATAGTCTTTTGCACTCAGGCACTTCTATTATTAATTAGATCAGGATTGCTAACTGGCAACCCATGGGCCACATACAGCCCTCAAGGGGTTAGTCTCTCACTGGTTTTCACTCCCCCTGGTGCTCCAGCTTCAATAGCAGTCAGAGTCTCTTGGGTTCCAACTCCCTCCTCCAGCTGTTGCTTCCTGCCCTTGTCCCAGGGTGGGGTTGGGGAGCAGTGTGGCAGCCCAGGGAGCTAAGGATGCATTTGGGGTGTGTTGGGGGCTGATTGGAGCCACATGTGGGGATTATGCCCCTGTAGTGCAGCAGTGGGGCAGGGAGTGCCCACAAAGGTGTGCATCACATGCCTGCATGGCACAATCAGGGCTGGGCACAGCATGGGTGAACTGGGCAGTCTCCTGGAGCCTGGACAGAAAGTGGGCCCCAAAATGTTTGTTTTTTTTCGGTTGTCTGATTATTATCATCATCATCTCTGGTGAAGATACTAAAAGTTCACCCAGGGCTGCCAGGAGTCTAGGTACGGTGCTGGGCACAATACTTGACCACTCGCAGAATCAGAAAGTTCTTCCTAATCTCCAACCTAAACTTCTCCTGCTGAAGTTTGAGGCCACTGCTCCTGGTCCTGTCCTGGTGTATGGTGCAGTGGAACAGGGGGAAGGGAAACATCCACACAGTGTGCTTGGTGCAGCCTGTGTAGTGTATGGCCCTTGCTGGTGTGGCCCTCAGGGGCTTGGAAGTTAGACAGCTCTGAATTAGGTAAACTTTGACTTGTCTTGTGAGCCAGACCCATTTTGTCAACTTGGAACTTAAATACTGTCATACACTTGGGACAAAATAACTGCATGCAACTACAGAGTGGGCAATCACTGGCTAGGCTGCAGTAATGCAGAGAAAGACCTAGGGGTCACAGTAGACCATAAGCTGCATATGAGCCAACAGTGTGTTCTTGTTGCAACACTATGCTGGGCTATATTAGTAGGAGGATCACTTGCAAGTCAAGGCAAGTGATTCTTCGGCTCTATTCAGCACTAATGAAGCCTCACCTGGAGTACTGTGTCCAGTTTTGGGTCCTACACAATAATATGGGACAGACTGGAAAAAGTCCAGCGGAGAGCAACAAAATGATTAGAACCCCAGGAGAGAAGATGTATGAGGAAAGGCAGAAAGAGCCAGGGCTATTAAGTCTGGAGAAGAAAAAACTGAGATTGATTTGATGTCTTCAACTACTTGAAGGGCAATCAGAGAAAGGATGAAGATGGGTTTTTTTTCTGCAGTCATAGGAGACAGGGCTAGGAGCAGTGGCATCATGCATCAGCAGGGGAAATTTAGGCTGGAGATGGAAGAGGAACTTTCTGACTCTGAGGGTGGGCAAGTATTGCAACATGCTACCTACACAAATTGTAGAATCTCCATCCCAGGAAATTTTCAAGACCAGGCGGGACAAATACTTGACTGCGATGTGATAGTCAGGTATCATCCTACTTTGAGCAAGGGATTGGACTACATGACATTGTGGAATACCTCCCATCCCAACTTTGCTATATTCCTGTATTCCTAATATTTCATCACTTAGACTGAGAAATAAATAGGCAAAGCATCAGCACAAAATGCTACCGCTCATTCAATAAGCGGTCTCTAAATATTGTATTGTTTTTTTCTGTTGAAAGACAGCTCACATGTATCCCAAGTCATGGTAAATCTATTGCTATTCCTGTTAAGAGAAGAAGAAAAAATATAGATGACAAAGGTAATAGCAATACAAATACCAATGCTTGCTTTGTATTTTAGATGCAGGTTAAGTGCTAAAGGAAGATTTTAAAATATTTTGGCTCCCAACTCCCAGTGCAATTAAAAGTAGCTAGGCCTTAAAAAACTATTTCTAAGGGTAAATCTAAATTTCAGCAGCAGCATGTTCCAGTCAAGATGTTCCAAACCATCTTCTAAAGATGGTCTTTTGCCTGCTCTTGCAGACACATCCCAAATCCAGATATATGCCAACAAGCCACGCAGGAACAACCAAGGTTAAAATCGCTCCTGGAAGAGTATCTTCTGGGAGAGTGAATGCATGTACACATTCCCTTCTGAGAGAAGCCACAGCACAGTCCTCCAGCATCCCATGGTTCTTTGCTTGTACCCCTTGCCTCCCGCACAGGAGACAGTGTGTCATTTGGAGTGGACTCTACTGCTCCAGCCAAGCAGGGAGCAGAACACACCCCCTTCACCATCTCCACATTATACTGTAGGGAGACACAAGCTAACTCAGCAGTTTGCGTCAGTTAATCAGGACTACCCTATGCATGGCTACCATCTGTTTCCAGGCAGACTGTGGGAGCCTGTAGAGCATGCTGAGGTGTGCGCACAGGAGCATCTCACCATTAGCACTGTTCTTCAGGGGTTCAGCACTCAGTCTGTTCAGGAGTCTCCAGGTAAGTTTTTCTACCTAAAAACAAATCCAGAAGCTCCCAGATCACTTGAATGTGTATATACAGCCAAACCTCAAATTGTTTTTAGAGAAAGTGTTAATGTGGTCTTGTTGTTTCCTACCACATAGATAGAAACCCTGTTCAGGTCTGTTATTTTTCAAATTTTGGCTTCCTTACCTGTAGTCCTTCTCTGACTGCCTCCAGAAGATATGGGATAATGGAATAGTTCCACAAGTCAGTAAACCAGACTCTAGAACCATCTACATCTATTGGACAGGACAGGAAGAGTCGTGGACCTAGAGGGGAATATTCACTTATTAAAAGCAAATAATAACTACTCAAAACAACACAAAACAGCAACTCCAAAGTCTTTGGAGACAGTAACCCAAGTGGAGAGAACTAATGTACATGCCTGGTGTCTGGTCTTTCAGATAATTCACAAACTCTGAAAAAATATGAAGTTCTACAGCATTTAAGAAGGAACCAATTAAACACAGTAGCATATAGTTATTTTTATCAAAGGCTGAAAATTCATAAAGGGGTCTTTTAATAAATAAAAATTCAGAAATTTTACCGTATGTACAAACTATTTATAATTAGGGAACTTGGTTTTCTTTGTCTAAAAATCCCAAACTTTCTGATTAAAAAACCCCAAATCCATGTTTTTCCATGGTAAAAATGAAACACACACACACACAGATATACATATACACATACATACACACATATACTTACACGTATATACACGTGTGTGTGCATGTAAGTATGTATCAGTTGAACACAATGTTTTATTGATATATTTACAATTTTTAAGCAGTTTGGAAGCCTACCAGTGCCTCAATAATTATAATAAAAATAAAATTCTAAATACCTCTAAATACATTCAGATTTTGGCATTTGATTTGGGGGGTTTTATTATAGAAAATCGGAGCTCCCCCCCACCCTTTGCTCACCAGGATGTGGGTCCAGCTGTGGCTGTCCTCACCGTTTCTTTGTGGTGCTAAGCAGCCCTGATATGCCAGTGCCCTGCCCATGCCATTGACCCTCACTCTCAAGTCACAGCCACCCCAGTCCTGCTGGTATCCCTCACTCCCAACCCACAGCCCCTTGGCCCTGCTGGTGTCCCTCACTCTTGGCCCACAGCCACCCCAGCCCTGCCAGCGCCTCTCACTCCCAACCCACCACTCCCTGCCCCCAGCCCCCCACTATGTAGGGAAGGGAGTGGGTATGTGGGGAACAGGTTTGGTGTGTAGGGAATGGGGGGGGCACATGCAATGTGTGGGGGTGGGAAGAAGCATAGGTGATGCAGCAGGGGGTACATGCCCCCCTGACATTTCCGTGCCCAGTGGGGCATGGGGCTACAGCTGGACTGAACCAGCTATGAACAGGAATTGCCTCCACAGCCCAGCAGGCAGAACCTGGCAGATGGGGGAGGAAGCGGTGTGCTATGGCCAAGGTGAGGTGCCCCCTGCCCAGCCAGTAGTAGCAGGGGCACAATTCAGTGCTCTGTCCTGCACTGGGTCCTGCCTGGAGCTGGTCCGGTCCGGCTGCAGTCCTGTGTCCCACTGTGAGCTCAGAAATCTTGGGGGCACATGTCCCCTGCACGCCTTGCCCTCCCATCCCTCTCCACCACATTGCCTTGGTCCCCCCACCCTTCTCACACATCGCCTGTGCCCCCAACCACCCAGACATGTTGCCTGTACTCCTACAACACTTTGCTTGTGCCCTTTCTCCTCCACCCCCATAGACCTACCTGCACATGGTGTCCTACCTACAATCACCCTCCCCACTCCCCCCAGCCCCAAGTAGCCCCTTGCAGGCTTGAACTCTGCCAGCCTACAAGGGGAAGCCCATGGTTTCCTCAAGTTTTTCTCCTTTAAAAGAAAGCCATGATTTTCTCTTTTAAAAGTTTTCTCCATTAAAGGAGAAAATCCACATTTTCCTGCAGCAAACAGAAAACCCAGATCCCTGTGTATAATGAGTACATAGTAAGTTTTGCTTGGAAGAATGGGGTGATCTTAAAAAATAGATTTTATAGACATTTTATAAACATTTTGCCCCAGTGGTTAATTCCAGTGGAATACAAGGAACAGGAATACATCCTCTCAAAAATGTCTGAAAATGCACTAGGGTCTAGGATGGGAACTCTGAACTCTTACCAATAGTAACATCAGAGGAACTGTGAGCCTCCAAGAATCTGTTGAGATGCTGCCAGACCTTGGGAATCCAGTCAATGATCTTAACCAGTTCTGCATTTCTCATCCTGCCACTGATTTCTGTTTCAATTAGTTTTCTTCTCAAAAAACGACCAAGAAAGCCTTTGACAGGCTCAGTGTGGTTGGCACATAGCACCCATCTAAGGCAGAAAAGAAGTTTCAGAGTTTTAACTTTCATTCTGAAGAACACCAATTTTTCATGTTAGGTCATGAATGGGTTTTGTTCTTCCTATCTAGCTGATCTGTACAATCAGAATTATCAGGTTATTTGGTTTACCACAGTTATAATTTCTTCCTTGGCAGAGGACATACTGTAATTATAAGCTCACTAGATTACACAGCCCATACTGCTGTTTGTTTTATCCATCCTTCCTCAGTCTCTGCCTGCTTCCTTTGTATATCTTCATGTTTATGTTAATCTAATTTGCACTTGGAGCACAGGACTCTCTCATTACAAAGCCTGTAAAAGGCAACTTTAAAGGATGATATGCATTCATATTCAGAACAAAAATCATTTTAATAAGGCAGGGGTGCCAAAGATGAAGCCCAGGGTCTGATTCTGGCCTATACAGCCCCATCATCCAGACCTTGGTGCCACTCCTGGATTGGAGATGACTCCCACACTACCATCCCAACCCTGCACACAGGGTCCAGGACATGGGCTGCATGCAGTACCCACTCTGGAACCCAGGCTGAGGCACACAGTGCTTGTTCCAGCCAGTCTGGGATCACTCTGAATGCTGCCCTCTCTGCCCACCCTGGCCAGGCTGGGATGTTCTATAGAGGTGCTGCCTGCAGTGTGGGCCCTGGTCCAGCCAGAATAGTCACTGTGTGGGCTGGATCTTGCATGAAGTGGGAAAGCAGAGGCATTCATGGGTGTGAACTGGTTTGTGCACCGGCCTCACACCACTCATCCAACCTGTGCACCCAAATTAATTTGACACCCCTGTTACAAGGTAATGCTGCACGTATCTGGTCATCTTTTATAAGAGAACAGCATTTTTTCCTCTTCAGTTTGCTAGCTTACTTCCTGAGAACATGTGTGCGCGACTCACTAGCATTTCCTCTCTGGCCTCTTCATAAAACAGAAATTAGACCAGTAAACACACAGTACCTGAAATTGTGGTGAAGCTGAAGGTTAGGGGTTGAGGAGGTGGCCTGGTTCATTGTGCCAATAATGTAAGGACTATAAGAAAACATGGAACAAACCAGTAACCATAAGCATATTTCTAGGCAATAAGTCAAACACATTTTTAATGCATAACATTCAAAATAAGAGCTTTCAGGCCCCTATATTCAACTAAGTATCACTTGGTCCCTCTTGCCAGGGCAGTTGCCTGCAGGCACAAATAAACAGACCCACAATTTTGTGCTTGTACTGAATGGTGCTTGCAAAACTGAACCTTCAAAACAGAGGTGTTCACTAAAACTTTACTATTAATTATTGAAGGGTTATTGTGTGTAATTAACACATTACATCTAAATACCCTACTAACTTGTTACCACCTATTTAAACAAAGAATGTAACCATTCTGTGCAGCTAGAATCTGTCTGCAATATCTTATAGCCCATACAATGAGCATAATCTAATAAAGTTTATCTGGTGATCAGGATCAACCCTCTTTGGAGTAAACTCTTTTAGGGCATTGAGGTGTAGGTCCAATGTTTCATTACCATTTATGATATTTGCAGTTCAGAAGCCCATTGAAGATCTCTCCAAGGGAGCTAACATGATGCAAGTTATCCAGAATAATGACAAGAGGCATATCCACCGCATTGTTTTCACTATTACACTGATCAGCAAGGTTAGACAAGTATTGGCGAAGTTCCTGAAATGCACGAAGAAACAGGAAGTTCAGTTTTCACGATATTCCTTAGAAATCCAGTGAACAGAGTCAAAAGATGTCCCATGGGGTTAAATTAAGTTTTAGATATGACCTGATAAAAAAATATATATAGTAGCCTGCTCTATTTTGGACAATGAGCTTGTTTTTCCCAAGTGGAGTAAAACAAGTAATTTTACTTTTGTTTTTATTCAAGCTTTACTTGTGTTAGAAATTTAAAGTCACTCCACAACGTCCATTTTGAAAAGTCCAGGGGAGATGGTCCGTCTTGCTGCTCACACTTCTTGTACTGTATAGTTTAGCCATGCTGCATAGAGCTTTGAAATGTGTTTAGCATTTTACACAAATATCAATTCCTACTGTGTAAGGTAAGTCAGATAATTGCAGATGTAGCCTTGCGCTTCTTGCCATGTTTGATTATGTGTTCTTCCCGCTGTGTTACTTTCTAAGTATGGTTCACACAGTGCTCCTTTGTAGAGGCAGAATTTAGAAGGCTTGGATGATGGCATGGAAGAACAAAGAGGCTTCAGTAGTACTCCTACGTACCTGGGTGTGTTTAGAGTGCTCTCATCTTCTCTAAAGTGTTTATTAAATAGGACGCCCCAAATGCTATCCGTAGCCAGTGACCATGCTTCTAGCCCAGGGCATAATTTGTTCAAGGCCATCAAATTCACAGCTCACAGAACAGCTTTGTTTTCAAGAAATTTTACTGGAGGTGTGTATAAGCAAAGCTAATAGCATAAAGGTATAGACATGTCCTACTGGCTTGGGAATACCTCTGGACAGCAAAAAGTGTAGATACAGTGCTGCCAGGACAGCACTAATATTACTTGCAGCTGCGTAACTCCTTTACTCTGAGGTTAATACAGCCCAAATGTGCTTTAAAATAGTCTATATTTTTTCAAAAGTCCCAAAAATCAACAGCTGCCAGCAAGATCACTGGGAATGAAGTGTATGTAGTTAACTTCAAATGAAAACCATTGGGTGCTCAGTACTTTTCAGAATCAGACTACTTGGGAACCTAATATTATCTGTGAGTTTTGAGGATCAGAGCCAGGTGAGGATCAGAGCTATAGGCCTGGACATCTTAAAATCACACACCCCTTTCATGTAGCACAATAGTGCTCTACCTT
This sequence comes from Crocodylus porosus, assembly GCF_001723895.1. NCBI lineage: Eukaryota > Metazoa > Chordata > Crocodylia > Crocodylidae > Crocodylus > Crocodylus porosus. The sequence goes on from NW_017728947.1 coordinate 29,582,201, forward strand.
CCTGCACTGCTGGCTGAATGAGTGGGATGGGGCTGGACTGGGTCAGTCTATCACAGGGTCAGTGTGTGGGTCACCCCACAGGGGATCCATATTAGCCTGGCCTCACACACTAAATATGGCTGCAGAGTGGCCATACTCTACAATACTGTGCACAGGGGAGTGGATGTAGTACCAATTGCCATGGCTTCCAGAGCCACTTCAGGAGCTGTGGCAATTAACAACGCCCTCACCCCTGGTGTCAAATTTCCAGACCTGTCAGGAGCCCTGCAAGGTGGATGACAGGACCCTGATGACTGGATTTGGGTCGTGGGCTGGAGATAGAGCATCCCTGATACAGTCCGTTACTTACAGCATTTACACTGCTTCAAAAAAACAAATGGAGTTTTTACATCTCAATAGTGAATTCTTTCCTTCAGCAAAGACAATCCCCATTTCCATACCTTACTGGATTTATGATCCACGTTGAAAGTTGCTATAACTCCATCAGTCAGCTCCCTGCCCTCTCTAAGTACCATGTATTCAGACAGACGATTTGCTAAGTATGTTTTTCCAGTGCCGCTCGGGCCAGACAAGATAATCCTTCTATGTTCCATCAAGAGAGACACATATCGCTGTAGTATAGGTTTTGGAATCAGTGACTCGAACACCAGACAGTCCAAACTATTTTCACTGATACCTGCATCAGAACAAAATTCATCATTAAGATGGACTGGCTTACAGCTGTTTAAAGGTGCTTTAGGTTTTTCTTGAATTTTCTAAATTAATCTTGCAGGACCAAAACTATCAGTTCCTCACAATTAATTCCTCACAGTTGCCATATTTCAACAGTCATGAGGCTGGACCGGGCCCTGGAGAAACGTAAATACAAATTCTAGGTGCTCCACAGTAAGCACTGACATTGATGAGGAAAGTATGTAATTTCAGTCAGAAGCTCCTTCTACACTAGTGATTCTCAATCAGGTGCCCGGGCACCCTGTGGTGCCTTGAGATCCTTTCAAGACTGTATTTTATTAACAAGCCATATGTCCTGACCCTCTTTGAAGTGGACCGTGGCATGACATTCTGCAATACTCTGCTGAACCAAACACTATTTTATCTTACTACTCGCATTAAAATGTGCACTCCAAGACTAGAAAGTTGGTATTTTTGTTCTTACAATATGTTCTATTGTACTTTTACCTGACCTTTATTAAACAAATTCAGTTGCAAGTTAGGTGTCCAAACTTTAGATAAACCCAGAGATTTCACACTGGAATCCATAATGTTAAAAACTTTCTGACCTATTGTGGTTTTTCCGAGTTCTTGCAACAGAAGAATGCCTCTATTCTTTTTCTGCAGTCAAAAAATGAGTGAAAACGAAGAGCTGACATTTTCTGAGGGGTGCCTTGAGTCTAGAAGGGGTATCCTCAGCTTAAGGAGGTTAAGAACCACTGTACTACACCAATCCTATCCAAAATATTTCTCACACTAGATGAAATTGTATTGAATGAAAAAAGGTTCAGTGCTGGGACATCTAGACACAGGTTGGATACCGCAGTTTTTTTGGCACTAGCTCCCAGACTAGTCAAATGCAACCTGTGGCCCTTACGCCCTGCCTTGAACAAAGTAGTCATAAAAATGTTTACAGATTATATGTACATATACTTTGACTACTATGTGGCAGCTCCATTATATGAATTCCCACATGGAAAAGTTAATATTTACTTTGTCTATCAAGAGTTGAGAGACAACATGAATTTAATTCTGCAGTAGAGTAATTTGTTTTCAGGTTATCTCATTGTCAAGCACAGCCATAGAAAGAGAAATCCTGAGGGAATGCAGATACTTATTTTTACTTTGCAATACAAAACAATCTATTGCAAATTCCCCCTGCTTTCTCCAAACATTTGAGACATTTGCAATTAATTTTTTTCTGTGCATTCTGGTAGATATATCTTCAGGCATAAAATCTTTCATAGAAGAGCATTTGTGCAATGCCAGCACGCACGTTAGGCAGAATTGGCCCAAGTAAACACAATGTTTGAAAATAAATAGAAAAAAGAAACTTCAGGAGATCATAGGCAGACAGGATTGTTAGCACCTGTATGATTAGCTAAAGGAGCAAATGTTTGCATGCACCACTCTATCTGTAAAGTATAGAGATTGAACAAATTGAACAGAATAGAATTTTTTTAGTAGAAGCATGGCTCTCTCATAAAAGAGCTTCCAAAGTGCTAGTAAAACTATTACAAATTGAATAAATAGTTATATTGTAACTTAATATGACAAGTTCTTAATCGATATTTTGATTTAATTTGTACTACAAGGCACTGCAGAATGTCAAACTCAAGCACATCTGAATAACCTGAAATAGCTCCACGTTGGTAATTAAGTTTTCACCCTTGCTCTTTTGTCAGAAATATTTTTCTTAGAGCTATTCCTATACTGTATCACCTCTCAGACATTTACACAGGAGAAGCATGAGGTGGTTGATCTTAGGCCATTGCCACCATTCAAGCATTGACGTCTCTTGCCCTGCATCCAACAACTGTAATTGTAGAGGGTTTGACATAGCTCAAAAATAGCATGTTGGTCTGTGCTAGACTCTTCTCATCTCATTTATGTTAGCTGCCAATGGCCTGAAGGGAACATTACTAAGTTGAGGATTAGTGGAGTGTAGACAAGCACCAGCCAGGCTCCACATGGCAGCTACAGGGTGGAAGCATGTGCAGGATCTGCTAACAAGCTCAATGCCAGCAGAGAGTCCCCCAGTGACAAGTTTATAGAGCATTAGCACAGCTTTGAGCCACCAAAGCAGCAGGGCTTCCCTAAAGTAGGTTCTGGCTCTCACTCATTTCATAATAGCCCTAAAATGGTTCCCTGAGGCTGAACTGAGCCCTGTAAAAAAATGTAAATACAAATTCTAGGAGCTCCACAGTAAGCAATGACACTGATGAGGAATTTGAAAGCAACACATTCCAAATACAAATTACTTTAGTATTTAAGTTCACTTTCAGCATGTTCTGATATTAAAGGCTAGTTCTATATTGAAGACGTCAGGGTAGCATAGATATAGCTTTAAACCAAGTAGGCGGGGTACCACAGTAGTCTAGCCATCCCAGTATATAGCATAATGTGGAGTAATTTATCATGTCACGAAGCTAGCTCGAACATCTCTACACAACCGTACAGACTTCCCCTAATGATATAGGTAGGGCTGTGCTGGTTAGTATGGTACTGCTGCTTTGCAGGGCTGTGAAGGTGAAACCATCTCTCTTCTTTTTATGACAGGCCTGTTCAGCACTTTATCTGAGAGGAAGTGAATGTTTTCTCTTGCTTAATGGCACTTTCAGTTGATTAAAATAGTAGCGCTGTCAGTCTATTAAAAAAAACCTGTCCAACCATCCTCTCCAGTTGAAAGGAGGCAGGCTTCAGCACAGGTCTGAAGTATGGCAAGAAGGAAGGAATGGGGAAGCCTTTAGGTTGCCTAAAAAATTATCAAAGATCTTCTTCCAAAGTACTAGAAAAGAAATGGAGTTCTTGATGCCATGACAGTTGGGATCTTTCCTTGCCTCTGCCTTAACCCCAGGAAGGATTCTTAGCTAATAACCAACGTTGCCTGTTTTCTCTTTGTACTGAGGATATAAAATACCTCACAGGCCAGGAGTCCTATACTGAGCAGTAACCTAACTCCACAAGCAATCCCACTGAAGTCAATGGGGCCAATTGTGTAGCATGTTTTAAGCAACGTGAGTCACAGTATCAGACTCTGGCCCAGAGTATTTTCAGGTCCCTGGAATGAAAATGGTTGCAAGTACAATTATCATCAGCATCATCACATGAGTAAGAAAAGCTTCTGAATTTGGGCACAGTCTAATGTACTATCGCTCTTCAGTGTCCCATGTTTACTTTAACACATGTAATCGTAGGATGGGTTAGAGACAGGAAAAAAAATACAGGAAAGCTTCCCTGTTTCTCCAAATTCCCTGATGCCAAAGAAAACTGTCATAAGTGGAATAGCTGAGAATCACAACAGAGGGATAAAGAATAATTACCTTTGATAGCAACTGAGATGGTGTTGTTTTCCCCAACCAGATAGCCACAGGGCAGCAGTTCAGGTGTCTCTGCACTATTTGTGCGTTTGATTTCCCCAATGCTGTAGCCCAGAACACTGTCTGAATTCAGCCCTAGCTGACTTGCTGGATCTACATGGATGATATATTCCTGAAGTAAAAAAAACAAAACAAAAACAAAATCTACTTGATCCAAGGTTTATAAGTCACAACAGTAATAATTCTTCACAGTTGTGCAACTATTACCTAATAAAGCCTCACAACATCCCTATGAAATAGGCAGCTAAATATTATCTATATTACTAATGAGGAAACTGAGGTAGGAAGTGACTTGTCCTATGTCACACATCAAGTCTGGACCACAGCCAAGATTAAAACTCAGTGCTCCCACACCCACTTTCAGACCAATATGCAAGTGTGAGTCAGCCTCCATAAAGCTCTATAGAGCATTGTATTCAGATATACTATTATCTTTAGATGAAGACCCTTCCACTTAGCAACCAGAAAACTAATCACTAAGGCAGTGTGTAGATGAAATGAGAGGTGTGTTTGCATGACACTTTAAGGCAGGCTAAATGCTTTTGTACCACTTCAATCGTGTCAATGTTTGCATGCCTTGTCTGCGTATTGCGCATTAATTCCAGCAGCTGTAGGAAATTCGGTGGTGTAATGTGCTTTAAATGACTTGGGGCGTAGCAAACCAGAAATCCTTCAAGGAGTTTTAGTTTGCTGCCCCTACAGCTGCAGAGCAAAGCATTGGGCTCCGAGCAGCTCCACAGCTCTGCACGATACCTTGCAGGCAGCCTAGCAGCAGCCTGGGAAAGCAGCTGTGCCCAAGAAAAGCAGGGAGCCTGATCTTTTTTCCCCCCTCCCCTGGAGCCTGCCTGCCTGAGCTGCACAGAGGTCTGGTGCTTCCCTCCCTGACTTCAGTGCCCTCCCCGCCACCAAGACCAGCCAAGCTGGGTGCCTGCAGACAGGTGCCA
>NW_017728947.1:29587335-29648096 GCF_001723895.1 Crocodylus porosus
AAGGGGGCACTGCTGCCATGGAAGGACTGCCCCCCCGCAGCCCAGGGCCTGATCTGCCTGCTGGCAGCTCACCCTCCCCTCCCTGCCAGAGAGGCAGGTAAGTCTGTGGGGTGTGTGCACAACACGGGGGTTTATTCAGCCCTAAATTGAAGCAGTGTTTTTTAAAACTCACCGCTTCAATTTAGAACCTGTTTCATCTACACATGCCCTGACTGTCTTTGCCTTGGGATGAAATGTGGTCTTCTTTGATTACACAAAACAAGGTGGGGTAGAAAGATTCAAATGTTCAGTAAACTCTTTATTTACCTTAAACAAGCGTCTAACCACCCCATCCAATACATCCCATTTTGTCTTGCCACTGACTCCAATGCAACCAATGAGGAAGGTACGGGGTCTGGAATCCTAATTACAAACAAACATATCAAAATTAAAAGAAAGCTAAATCATGACTTAGTCTGGCCTATGAAAGTTATCTATTTATTTAGGAATCCTGGTACATGCCTATGTTACACCAGAAGGTAAACTTTGAGTTATCCAGCCTCTTGTTCTGTCCTCCGTAACACACTTTGCAATGGTAAAGACAATTAAACTCCTAAATATTACTATAAAGTACTCAAAATTCAAACCATAAAGGATTTTAAATACAAGGAAGTACAGGTCAGCAAAAAGAGATGAAGACCTTAAAAGAACCAAAGCTGGTATAATCAGGACATAAGTGACATATTTATTTTCTCTGTCACTTTAATATCAAATATGTTCAGTTTGAATGTGACAATTTTTCTCTACTTATTTCAAACAACTCCATCTGGAATCTGAAATCAAAAGAGGTAATAAATCACAGCACACTTGAAGAATTTAGCTGGCACTTCTCTTCATGACATCCAAGGCAGAACAGAAAGAACAGAATCCAATTTGTTCTTCCATAGCTGCATTGGATGTTTATTGCTAACTGAAGAAAAACTAGTTTCAGTCACTATAGACAGCAGGCTTAACTCCAAAACACATAAGAGGATGCCATTTTCCAGAGACACTTTTCTGATCATGAGTACACTGTAGTCAGATATAATTGAATATATCTATTATTAATATATAGATATAGCTGTAGATATATTCTGAGTAAATTATTGTTACTAAGACAATTCAATGCACAACTGGTATAACTGAAAACAGATCTACTGACCCAATTTAATTTCCAGTTATTTGATAAATTTTCCAGTTTTATTAAATTGTGGGTGATCATTTTTTCTCCCTGCCTTTAATATGTAGATATAGATGAATGATATGAACTTTTCCTCTCACAAGTGCTTATTAAAGAACAAATATTCATAATTATCTGGCAAAATGGGTGCTTGATGACGTTTAACCAGATTAACGCATGCATTACAAATGTATTATGTAGACTATGATGGACAGTACTTGCAATGTGTTTGCACATCCAGGATTCTTTAAAACTGTTGCTTTAAGCAGTTTAATATGAACAATGGACATCTGAAGGACTAGTGAAGTTGGCAGAGCATAGGTTTAAAATATGACTCTGTTATATATTTTAGAAGTTTGGGCTGGATTGACAAGTTGGAGAACTCCTGACACTGGATCCATAGGTTCTGCTGGGAGACTGGTGTCCCTGTTGCTTCCTTGGACCTAAACTCCTTGGAAAACTTAAATGTGTTTTGCAAACAAATACAGTACATGCAAAACAGACTGCATTGCAATAAAGATTAAATCCCAAGCCAGCTATATTTCATGGCTGAGAAAGGGTGCAGAAATACATAACTCACCTCTTTCCATTTCATTTCATCCTGAAAGCTGACAACTATTTTAACATGCCTGCCTCCTTCTTTTCGGACAGAGCCATCACCAGGGTCATCTAACAGCATGTCTATGAACAGAAAACATCAGCAGACTCCTAGTTATACATTGACAGCAACAAAGGGCATATTCAAAGAGACAAAACTAAAAGTTTACTGGCTTTCCTACAACAACCGAAGGTATTTCTTAAAAAGGGAAGGTCACTGAAAATTATTACTCTCAGTTACCCTATATTTTCTTTCCTACAAAAATATCCCTTTGCTAAATGTATGCAGTTAAATAGCTTTTGAACACAATCCTGTACAGCTGAGGTCATAATTGGAAAGCTAACTTCTCGGGTGTAACCAAACTATGACACCAGTAGACAAGTTTGTACTAGCTGCTGACGTATATTCACACCTTAGCCATTAACAATCCTTACCCTTTTATTCTTTATGGAGAACCAAACTGAATGCTCCAAATACAGAATAAAACCTGGTCACCGCCTTCCTAGTTATACTCACCGAGACTGGTAGACTCTGTGAGGTTCAAGCTGTGCTGAGAGAGACCCATTGAGTGTCTTGGGGAGGATGAAATGGAAACCTGAGACTGAGCCCTGCTACAGCTGCCATGGTTTTCAGACTTCAACCGATCATTTTCTGCTTTTAACTTTTCAATCTCACTCTGGAAAAGAAAAGCCAATTGTTAGGAAGCACAAGGAAGGCATAAGATTTCTCACTTCCACTGTGGATAGGTGAAGTATAAACTCAAGAAACTAACAAAGTTAGTTTTTAAGAAGAAACCTCAAGTAGTTTAATAAGATGCAATTCAAAATTATTTTTTAAAACACAGCTTCCAATCAAACCATAAAAACCCTTTAGAATATTATAATGCTTCTGGACCCTGGAATTTCCCAATGTTCAGTGCAAGCTATGCAGCAGTGGATCCAGGAATGCAGGGTGCCTACAGATGTTTAAAGTCTGCACTCTAACTCATGACACTTTACACAAAGTGCCACAGAAATGGATCAAAAGGTGGAAACTGTAATGCCAGAGGCGGCAGAAGGTGATTATTCACAATGCATGATGTTTGGCAGAATACCAGGGCTAACATGAATATGTTGGTGAAAAGTTTCATGGGACCTCCTTTGAGCATGAGACAAATGACTCGGAGGTTACACGGCTGGTCTTCTAACACAAGGCTGTCCAACTTCTGGGTGTCAGACAAGACATGGACTGCAGTGCCAAGGGCTGCACAAGATGTGGATTGCCATCCCAGGGGCTGCTGGACACACGGGCATCATCCCTTCCTCGTGGACTTCCCCCCACACACAGGCATCCCAACTCCCCCTGCTGCAACTCCCACCTACAGTGAAGGCATCCAAGCTCCTTTGTCATGAGCAGCCTGGCCCCTTCTCCCTCCATGCAGGCAACACAGACACCCTAGCCACCTGTCATGCTCACAGCTTGGGTACCTGGACACCCACACCCTGCACTGCCCCACCCCTAGAAGCAGGTGCAGGAAGTATAAGCTGGAAGAGGGTGGGGAAACCCAAAGAACCCAGCTGCCGTGGCAGAAGCAATAGCGGTGGGGGGCAATGGTGGTAAGGTAAGAACCCATGGGCCATATGCTAACCTTGAGGGGCACTTGCTGCCCTTGGGCTGCTAGTTGGACAGCCCTGCTTTAACAGATAAAAGAAAATTGTAACATATTTGTTAAATTGTTTCTTCCCACCTGCATCCTGTTCATTGCCTCCCGAAGCTGGTCTAGCTGGTGGGCAGAGCTAAGGGCCTCCAGACGAATATCAGTCAGTTTCATTTCTTTGTCTCTCAGCTCATTCCGTAGCTGCATGACTGTTTCAGCCTCGCTGTCAGTGCATTCAGAAATACTGCAGAAAGTTTTAAATTGGGCAGTTAACAAGATAGATTGGGAACAATACTCTGAAATGCTGTTTCTGAGCATTTAGCTAACAAAGTTAAAACAACTTTCTTCGGTTCACTGAGACAAACCTGGGGGGATATTTTGGGGGATGGACCTCAGTTTTTGCTTTCACCCTCAATGACGAGATAAATAGAGCATGACAAAGAACATGAAATACCACTAACAGTCTCTATCAGCAAAGATGCTGTTTTGAGGATAAGACAATTAGCGTATGGAATTAAATGCTGGCTGTTATGCTATCGTTGGATAGCATTAATATTTTTTTCAAAGGAATCATCAGCTAGGAAACCTTTTAAACATGGCAAATATAAATAAAGTAAAGAGATACTGGCAGTAGCAACAGTAACTTGGAGACTGATGAGTTTGCAGAAAGATTTAAAGTTCACCAGGTGTTCACAGCTGCGTTTCCCTAAATGATTCTTGAGGGCACTGGAATGCTATATCTATTCAGGCACAATAACTTCCTGTTTGTTTTTATTCACTCATGTTTAAAAAAATTTTTGGTGGCATTTTAATTCCCTTCCCTGACAAAAAATGAATCTGGCTATAAAACCTTTCAGCACATAAGTATGACACTACAACCCACATTAGCATTTTCTGAAATACTGTCACACTGTACTCTGTTATCTCTACTTTCCAGTCCATCTGAACCACTGCCATGTGTAAAGCTATTAAGCATATTTCAACTTATGTAAGAATGTTATGTATTATAATCATCATCAGGTCCAGTTTAAACTTCTCTGAATTCATAAGTTAACAAAAGAGGTTTTCTCCACCACCAGAAAGCAAATAAGCCAAAATCCATAAACTTTAGCATTCCTCAAATGCAGATGAAGATTTTGATTTTTTTCCTCAGTTCTTTTGTAGCCTGTTGGTTCTTCAGAAACTTTTCCAGACAGAATATTTTGATTGATTGCAGACAGCATCTCATATATATGTGTGTGTATACACACACACACACACACACACACACACACACATATATACACATACACATATATAAAATGTATTTCTAATTTTAGAATAACTCTAGCTCTTTTACAACTCTGGAGGATGTAACGATTTCAAAGGAATTAAAATAGGGCTAATAAATGGGAGACCCATGAATCTTACAATGGAGGACAGTTCTTTATTTTCGGCTATCAAAATTTCAGAGTGAGATTTCAAAGGATCTTAGAAGCTTAGAAGAAAGTGATTCATAGAAAACCTACCTAATTGCCCAGGCACCAGAGTCTCCACCTACATGCCTATATTTTCATCAGAAAACTTACTTGCCAAAAGTTCAGCTACTGTGCATGTCAAGAGGTGGCACCATCTGGCTGGGCATCCATCTCCCACCTAAAGCTATTTGGAATTCACAGCCTAGGTGCTCCTAAGTATTTCACTGGGGGAGACCAAACCTGTGGCAATGCTTAGGGCAAGTCTCACACCGACATACAGGATAGTTTAGTAGTCAGCACCCTTTCCAAGGAAGTGGGATATCTGAATTCTAGGTCCTACTCTGCCAAAAAGGGCCCAAACTCATTTTCTGGGAAAGAAGGCAGCCAAGAGCACAGACAGGAGTGCTTGTGGGTCCAGAAGGAAAACAAGCAAGACTGTATCCTAGTCCTGGATTTCATTGCTATTTCTGTATTTCATCTAATGGCTCGTTAATGCAAAATGTATACAGCATCCAGCTCCTCTTCCTGGCTTATTCTCTCTCTGGATCCATGAATTTTGCACTTCTTTCTATGCAGGAGCTTAGCTTCAACAAGAGAGATAGGAAAAGTCCCATTCACCCTTGCTCTATATGCTCTTAATTAGGACATTCCCCAAAGAGAGGAAATGCAAGTTTGGACACCTTCAGAACCTATGTCTCCCATCTTCTGGGCAAGTGCTCCAACAAGGAGACTATTATGTAAGAAGCTACTATCACTGTACATAAAAAGACAACTTAGTCTAAGTATGGGTTTGTAACAGAGCGCAGGGTGTGCTCTGTTACTTATAGGGTCACAAGCAGCAGTAAATCTAGCCTGCAGCTGGTTGCAACCCAAACAGGCCCAATTACCTGACTGGGAACAGGGTCCAGATGTTCCCTGTAAGAATAGGGCTCTAAGCAGCAAGGCAGGCAGTCTGCTTCTACCAGCCAGGAGAACACCACCTGGCTGGAGCTGCTGCTCAAGACATCTTGGAGGTAAGGGCAGGAGCTATGATGATAACAGGAGGCTCCTGATCCTGAGGCATGACTTAAAACTACATCCTGCTGGGGTTGGTGTGGTGGGACTGCTGGTGGTGGGGTAGTCTCCAGTATATGCCACACCTGGAGCCTCCCCAGTGAAGTGTGAGTATGCGGCGCCAGAAGGCCTCAGCCCCCGTTGCCTTGAGGGTGACCCCGTGGAGGGGAAAGGCTAAGGGAACACACCCTGAAGAACCAAGAAGCAAGGGCCCTGGCTTTCTGTGAGCTCTGAGGTAGGGTCCTGGCTAGGTGAGGTGGGTTCCTGGCCCTGCCACTATCCTCCATGCCATGTGGCCCAAGACCTGGTCCTGCATGAGGCCACCACCCATTGGGGTAGCCATGGCCCCGGATTCATGGGAGAACATCCAGGGGCTGGAGTGCTAGACGTCTGCCCCAGAGCTCTGCCCCCTAGCCACTCCATTGCCCCTCACTCTGGGCATGAAGAACCAAAATATTGTAAATAGTTTTCAATATGTATATAGTTTGTCTCTTATAAGTGGGTTTTTCATTGTTGGTGGATGGGAAGGGTGATGGAGGGGCACTGCTTGTTGAAGGGGGGAGGGATGGGGGTTTCAAAGGCAATAAAGTTTTTTTTGTTTCATCCATACGTGCGTCCTGAGAGTGGTGCTAGAGGTGGGCAAGGGGTAGGGGGTATGTGGGCGGCAGTGGAAGCAGTCTGGGTGGGGAGTGCAGAAGGGGGTCAGGCAGGGGCTCCCACAGGTGGATATGTGGCTCTCCTGTGGCCTACGCAGAGGGGCCTGCTGGGCCCAGCACCATGGCCAGCAGCAGTGCAGGGTGCTGGTCATCACCAGCAGGGGCTGGGGTGGAGCAGTGGAATGCTGAGTGCCACTTGCAGGGGCAGGGCAGCCCTGGTACGGGGAGGCAGGGTAGGCAAGAAGGGAGCTCATTCAAATTGGTCCTACACTGTGCATGTGGCTCCTTTGCAGGGAAGGAGCTTACCAGAGATCAGAGCTTCCAAGATGGCTGCCAAGTGCTGGCAGCTGGCTTTGGCTCCAGCATGGCTCCAAGTTCTGGCAGCCATGTGGCCATAGCTCCCTCCAGTGGCCACAGGAACACATGGCAGGGCCGCCAAGTGCACTAACTTTAGTCCCAAATCCTGCACGTGTAGACACCTGCCAAACATCACTTAATGCACATTAAATTTAGTTGCACTTATTTGCATGTGTAGACGAGCCCTTAGTTTCACATAACTACAACCTAAAAACAACAGACATGCTGGGTTTCAGCTATACTCTGCACTTTGGCATTTCCCACCGGCTGGCTTGCACGGTGCACTGAGTGCCTATCCTTTCCTATTCAACATACAGGCAACTTAGGCCATGAACTGGTACATACCTGAAGCGTTCCAAATTCTGCTCCAGACTGGAGTGCTTTGGGTTCAAAATGCTTCAGTGCTTTACAGACATATGGACCCCCTGAAGGAGCACTTCAAAATCACTACAAGGGCAGTGGCAGTGGTCTCCAGCCAGTGGTAGTGAAATGGGGGTGCCTAGTATTCTGGCATCCCACAGTGTTACACTCCTCCTGCCCCAGGGAGTGACACAGACAGCCAGTAAATGCTCTTCTGTGTGCTCAGTTGTCCTTGAGGACTTCCAGAGACCAGACTGACACGCATGCAAGGAATCCCTCCCTTTATTCTCCCTAGAGAAAGCTGGTGTGGAGCAGGGCACTATGGGATACTAGAAGGCCAGTGAAATGTATGGACATTCAGGAAACATAAAAGGGATGTTCCTCATTTTTTTAGGATAATTTTTGAAGCACTTCTTCAGCCATGCATGTCTGTCCACTAACTCTTTGGAGCACTTCAGAACACCCTTTCCCTCCAGGGACTTAGGAACCTTTAACTTGGATTTGCAAATTCCGCTTCTGCAGCCATGCCTAACTTTAAGATACCCTTTTTATAAATGGATAAATTAGGACAGGGAGAAACTCAGGATTTGACTGAGATCACCTAATGAGTCAAGTGGCAAAGTGGAAATCTAAAAATAAAAGGCATGACGCTCTCAGGGTCTTTTTTCTGTTTAAGCTTACAATCTTCACTCAAACCAAAACACATTCATTTGCCGTTTGAGTTCAGGGTAAAATTCTGGCCATCCTAAGCAGAAGTAGTCCAATCACTCTTAATCAAACTTGTCACTGACACTTAGCAGAACATGTGATGCTTTTACCCAACAAAAAACCCAAAATCCCAGATGTCAGCTATATGCCAGATTCATTGTTAGCAGAAGCAGGAGATTCAATTACTTCTGCCGCCCAAGATCACCTTGGTTGCAATTACTTCCCTTACACAATACAAGCTGTTGAGAGATTGCCCCCGTAAACTGTTGATTTACATTACAGTAGAAAAGTAGTGTCGTTGTTTCAAAGAGTAACATAGCACTGCACTGGAATTCAGGATATAGAACTACAATTCCCAGCTCTACTACAAACATTCTCTCTATATACAGTGAAATTGTTTTGTTGCTCTATGCCCATATTTCCTAGCTATACCATTGGGATAATAGGAATTTTAATAATAAAGGCTTTCTGCCATCTTTTGTCTATCTTATTTATTTAAAGTGCAACATCTCCAAGGCAGGTATCAGACAAAATTCTGGTTCCAAAGTCAGCATTTGGGCTATTTACAGACATGAAAAAAAACCAAAATGATGCTTTAGTTTAAACTCGGCGAGCCCCCACACCAAGCACAGCGCATGCCCAGAAGAGGCACTGCATTAGATGGACTCAGCTCTCCCAACATCTATAAAGATCTGGTGCTTCAGTGTGGCTTTTCAGTGCTTTTACCAAATAGCTGATGAAACCAGCTATTAGATAAAGGACCAAAAAAGCCTGCTGAAGCACCTGATCTATACAGACATTACAGAGCTGGGTCAAACTAATGCACTGCCTCTTCTGGTAAAATGCTACTGGGGAGGAGGGATGTTCATGTCTGCCAGCACCCTTTGAAACTGACTTCAACAGAGAAAGGATTTCATCTAGTAGAGCATCCTGCTTATATCTATGCACAGCACCTAGCAATGACCCCACTAAGGGGATAAATAAATACACATATAAAATATGGAATCCCTCATTTTGCACAAGCATTTCTCAATCAGTGTTGCACTGTCCTTAAAATACTTTTCTAAGGCAAAATACATTCCCAAATCAATCAACACTTTTAAAAATAGAAATTTCACTTACAGAGAATTTGAATGAGAAGCTCTCAACAATGGTGTAGAAACAGTTGAGTTGTTGTGCGGTAGCTTTGGTGATGAAGGTAAGGAAGAATCAGTCATCTCCTCAATGTCTGAATGAGAAGATGCTGACTTGGGTGATTTCTTTTTACCAAAAGCTTGCTTGAAGGAACTGCGTAACTGGAACAAGACCATAACAATAGAGACACTGTTGAGGATTTATCAGAAAAACAAATTAAGCCACCAAGTAAAGACTCTAACATGCACATCTTTCCAATAAAGTGGCAACAGGTATGTAACATTTTTGAGGGGCTGAAAGGAGGAAGATTAACAATAAAATCTCCTTAACCATTCTCTAAGATTAAAATGTGAATCTACAATAAGGCCTTTGAAAGGACTGGATGTTGATGTCTCCTGGTTCTAGACCGTCTCTCTCATTACAACTACAAAATTGTGTTCAGCAGAAGAAACTTTTTAGAACAGTGTTACAGCAACTTAAAGTTATAACATAACATGGCTGAGACAAGGTTACCAATGCTGACAGGGTTAGTCATGTAAATGGATGGGTTAGCTTTGTATTTTATAGTTTAAAGTAAGTCTTCCTTACCTCATTGACCTGTCAGAAGAAGCGCAAGCAAAAGGGAAGGGGGAAGGAAAAAAGACAAATTTTAACAGATAAAGCCAGTGATGGGGAAAGCTTTGGATTTTTAAGACAAACATGACCAATAAATCACAAGCACACAACAAATGATTTTAAACAGGAATCAAAAAGCATTTGAAACGATTTCCTAAAATGGATCTTTCACACAACAAACAGCAATTTTTACAGCACATGAACAATGCCATACAGATCAGTCTCTAAACTACCTAAATCACACTTTTTTTGCTTGGGTTATAAATTCCTCACTATTTTTTGAGACACTGTAAATTGTGCCTTCCTTGTGTGCTCAGTTCAACAGGGGAAAATACTCGGCCTTTCTGACCTACATGCAACTAAAAAGTACTTTCAATAGCATCCCTCCCTTTATGAAACAAATGAAAAAACAGATGTATTGTAGCTAAAATGATTTCTCCCTGAAATCCCATTTCAGAATATTATAGCAGCAGAATATATATGTTTAAAAGGATGGTAAACAAGAACTGATGCTGAGTGTTATATTCTGCCAAATTTTCAGTGGCAACAAGTGTCTTTAAAGTATTTTCATTTTAGCCTGAAGAGACAGGAGATAATGTTTCCTGTGTAATGAGAGGCTCTGAATTTAGAACACATCAAAAGATTTGTCAAATAAAAAAATACTACATTCACCAAATTCAGCTGAATTCCACTTAATAAAGAAACATCTAACATGTTATACCTGTTCTCCGCTCTCAAGACTCTCCACTCTTTACATGTGCTCATTTGCTGGATGAAAATTTGCTCATTTGCTGTTTCTTTCAAATTCACTAAAACCCTGTGCATTTCTCCTTTTCAGAATAACAAAGTTTTCTAAACTACTTTTAAGAAAAATGGCATGATGAATGAGAGGTGTAGACTGATTTTAAGATGAGACCTTCTAGATTATGATAACATAAACTAACTACTAACGCAAGACTAAAAGAGAGATAGCAACATATTTGGCTGAATTAGGCCTTACTAATTGTGTAGGATTAAACTGGTTTAAGTGAAAGGGATTTATCAACAGCTTACAAGGAGGAAAGAAATTAAAATCCACCTTGCCAACAGAGTGCCCCAACAATTAAAATGCAGCAGAGCATTGTGGGGAAGCCGTTGTTTTCATTCAGACAAGGGGGGCGGGGGGAAGCTGGGAAAGGGGGTAAGGAGATAGTGTTGCTATAAAGAAGGAATTCAAACATTTGAAACCACTGAATAGAAGAAACATTAAACTGAAATTGTGTTCAAATGGATTTTTGTATTTTAATGACACAAATGCAGTTTCATATATAACCTGAACAGGATCACTTATAATTACAGAATAAACTTTCACAAGAACCAACTATAGCATTCTGTAGTAGCATAGATATATTTTTATGCAGTTGCTGAACTAACAATTAAGGATGACTTAAATTCACTGGAGAGTGTGGACTGTTTCACTGCCTATATGATAGGAACTAAGGATTTTGGCCCAAACTACAATAAACCTAATGTTACTATGATAACAATGAACTAATTAAAATTGAGTTCTTATGCACCTTTCCTTCAGTACACGGTACCTTAAATACAATACATAATGAGCAAGATAAAGAAATCTGAGTATTTTGAAATCTTTTATTACTATCACAATAAAGACTATTGTAACAAAATCCTAAAAGCTGCTATTTTTATTTAAAAATGCCATGATGCTATTCAGAGCAGAGCCTGTGATAAAATGAAAAGTGTTGTCTATGTACTTAAAAAAGACAGTGCTATGAGCATCAAAAAACTTAACACTCCCTCATTGTGCATGTACTTTATTTAAATGACATACTGTACTTAGAATCTTCCCTAGACAACACATCTGTTCACCAGGATTTGTCCTTTAGAGTTGTTGGCACTGTGGGCTTTATGATTTAGTCAGCGAAGGTAAAATTCATCCTGCAGACAGCTGTAGTGTAACATGGGGCATGAAAGTGGGGCATATGCCCTAGGAGCCACCTAAGGGGAGGGGCACCAGAAGGAGCAGTGGGGGTGCCTCACCTACTGCTTGCCTCTGCCTCTGGCTGCCTGCCTGTCACTCTGCAAGCCTCTGTGCCAGAACAGGCAATGTGTTCAGAAAGAAACAGAAAGTGCAAGACATTCTGGGAATCATAATTTTGTAGAACAGAAGTGGAGTTTGCTACCTCTGGAGAGAGAGATGACCCCTATTTTTTGCTACTGAATTCAGCATTTTTTCTGCCCTCTAGACATGGACTTCGGCAGCAATAATATGGGGTGAAAGTTTCCCCTGGCAGCAGCAAAGTCCACTGCCAGTCAAGAGAGCTGTGACTCCCAGAATGTCTTACACTCCATGAGACCGCTTGGCTCTCTGCTCTCCCTGGTTCATGTACCTGCAGTTGGTGGGGGGGAGAATATGTAGAATTTGTGTTACTTAAGATTCACTTATGTCTTTAAAACTGAGTTTGGACAGGACACAAGTGGTATATAACCTTGTGCTGACCTGTGGATCTTGCTACACATCCACAAGATAAATTTACATTTATACCATGCAATCTATTGAAATACACTCACCCAGTTCTTTCTCTTCTTTTTCTTTGAATCACTTTCTATGTTACTTCCCACACTTGAATGACTAGTAGCACTATTAATACTAGAGACACTATCTGAAGAATGTTGCCTTCGAATCCGCAGGTCAGCAGGTTGGGTAGTTCCAGTACCTGAATGTTAACAAAGTCACTGTCAAATTTACTTAAGAGATTTCAGCTTCTCCTTTGATTAGTCAACTCTGCAGAAGGAGAAATGTGTTGCAGGAAACAAGCACATCTAGAATCACTTGCACACAATAACGCATTGTATGGCAATATTGGTAGGTACTTTACTCATGATATGACTAATATCTCAGATGTGATCCTGAAAACCTGTCCTCTAGCAAACCACCACAATTTAAATCACTGGAGCTAGCAATGTGAAGAAGGCATTGCAGGACTGTGGTCCTTACTTTGTGTGGCACTTGGGAGCTGGTGCAGGAACATCAACCAGCAGGAAAGCTACCACTCCTGAATGCCAGAAAGGAGAATAACATCCAGTGGCCCAGGTAAGAACTAAGGATATGGAGGAGGTTCCTAAGAATACTGTGTGGGGTCCAGAGTCCTGAGAAGGGGGCTAAGAGTCTGTGGGCCTGTTAAAGGGCAAGAAGAGCCCAGAGAGAAAGCTCAGACCCCTTCCTATGCCTGGGTCTTGTTAAGAGGCCAGATGAGCCCAGAGAGAGGGACCAAGTGCACTAGGGCCTAGTGAGAGATCAGGAGAGTCTGTGGGCCTATTGAGGGGCAAGGTTGTACTGAAAGAAGGAAGGGGCTGTGTAACAAGACCTATGGAGGGCTCTGAACCTGCAGAGAGAGAGAGAGAGTGAGAGAGAGAGAGAGAGAGAGACCCATGGAGGGGCCAAAGAGGGTGGACCCACAGAGACAAAGGGGACTGACAGCTGGAGGACTGACCCTGGGAATCTCAACTAGCCTGTGCAGGGGCCAGGACCCAGGAGGGGCCAAAGGGTGAAACAGACCACAGTGGAAACTACCAGAGGGGAGCAGGCCTGTAGTTCTCAACTGGCTTTGAGGTGAGGCCAGAGCCCAGGAGCGGCCAAAGGTCCCTGGGCGGCTGCAGCCAAAAGAAAAGGCAGTCAAGGGGCATGTAGCCCAGAAAGATGATGGCTGGTGGGTCCAAGAGTGAGCTGGAGCCAGAGCCAGGGGGTCCAGTGCTTAGCAGCCCAGGAGGGGCATAGGACATGTAAGATCAGGTTTGGGTAAGACCTGAAACTATACCCTACTGGAGCTGATTGGTGTGGTGGGGCTGCCTGTGGCAAGGCAGCCTCCATGAAATGTCATGCATGAACCACTCCAGGGAAAGGCAAGGATGGGGTACTGGAAAGCCTCAGCTCTCACTGCTTTGTGGGTGACCCTATGGAGGGGGAGGGGAGCACACCCCAAAAAAGAAGCACTCATCAGGGAAGACCAGGATCCCATAGGTGAAGGGCTGGACTTGATGATCTTCTGAGGTCCCTTCCAGCCCTAATATTTATGAAATCTATGAAATCTATGGGTCCAGAGGCCCAGTGAAGGGCCAGGAATAGAGAGAGGCCCAGTGAGGGGCCAGGAGAGACTGGGACCCTGAGAATCCAGTGGCCCAGTGAGCGGCCAGAGAAGTCCGGGACCATGACAGTCCAGTGGCCCAGTAAGGAGCCAGGACTAGAGCACAGGGTTGGACAGGGCCAAGGGCCTGGAGAGAGGTAAGGAAAGTACAGAGGAGGTGATATCCTGTAGAGAGGCCAGGAGAGAGACCAAGGGGCCTGGTAGCCCAGGGAGCAGTTGGGTGAAACAGAGGGGTCTGAGGGCTTCAGAGAGAGGCCTGAGAGGGACTGAGTGTTCTAGCAACTGGAATAGGGCCTGAGAGAGACCAAAGGATCTGGTGGCTAAGGGAGCAGTTGGGTGAGACCAAGGGGTCTGTGGGACCGGAGGAGAGACCAAGGCGTCTGGCAACTGGAGAAGGGGCTATGAGCAGAGACTGAGGGGTCTGAGGCCTGGAGTGAGGCTGAGAGAGACCTAGAGAGGGGTTGTATCAGTGACTAGCAGGATGTCTGCAAGGATGCCATCAGCAAGGCATGGGAAATGGTATATGGAGCCATGTCATTAGTCTGCAAGTCCATGACCAAAATCTGGGTGGTCATAATAAGATCAGGGCAGCCTCCCTCTTATCAAATTTCCATCAAGGCACGGAAGATGAGGCCAGAAGGTGCCCTAGGGCAGAGTGGGCATCAGTCACAGAGCTTCTAGGGGGCAGCACAGTCACTGCTGGAACCCTGATATGTGACACTTCGTATTTGAAATTACACAATAAAAGAATTGGGCAGTTATACAGCAATCTAAAAATAACCACAAGGGAAACTGTATTTCTTTACTGTGCTGAGAAGAATATAGTGCATTTGAAGAGGATGCATAGCACTACACCATAGTATATTTATGTGGAACCTATAAATTAAAACTATAGGGTCTTATCTGAGATACAAAATTACAAATCTCCACCCAAAGACAAGCAAATACATGTTGGTGAAATACATGTTGGTGATATACGCAAAGCCAATTTCTGGCAAGGCAAAGTTGCATCAGATATTATCAACAGGACTAATGTCATGGGAGTGCTGCACTGATATTAAAAGAAGAGTTTTCTCTTTACCTTTGCAGTTGAGCTCAGGTGTATTAATTACTCCATTAATGGCAGCTTGAGCAGCAGCATTCTGCTTCTTTAAAAGCTCAATGGTTTTCCGTAATTCATTCAGTTCTGAATCCTGAAATAAAATTGAAATTGATGTTTATTTTTATATATATAACTCAAAGCACTGCTGTTTGGGGGACTGATTGAACAACTGAAAAATAAAAAATCTGGCTGGGGCTTGGAGTAGCTGGCAAAGCACATTTCCCATAATACAGTGATTAGACCTTTGAATCACAACTTTAGAAAAGGTCATATAATGACATTCCGTAAAATGCAGTTTTTCTTTCAGTTCAGTTAAATGTGTATTGAGATACATTGTTTAAGCTTGATGGCTTTTTTATTATGAAGTAAGGTTCAGAATGTGGTTTGGATTTGTGTATATGTGGGAGTGTTTACATGTAGACTTTACTGAGCAGTAGACTAATTTGCTGCGCAGTAAAGTGTCACCATCTATATGTTCGCTGTAATTACGTCAGTGTAGACTAATTTATTGTGCTGTCAGATAGTCCCATCACACATAGCTACTATCCAACTGTGGAGTAAATTACTGTGCTTAAATACACATGTAGATGGTGACATCTGGATTACCATATTTCATCGTGTATAGGTTGACACTGTTGTGCCAGAGCACCTTTGGTGCCTGTCACTTCAAGGGCTAAGCCAGGGAGAGGGCGGGTGCCTGATTAGGGCAGCCATTTAATGCCCAGCTCTCTGGGCTGAGAGGAGCAGTTTGTGACCAGCCAGCAGGGAAGAAACTAAGCTCTGGCTCCAGGAATAACTTTGAGGTAAAGGGGAGGCTATGGGGGAAGAGAAAGGCTCAGTGGTCTTGTGTATTACCTAAAACTATACTTCGCTCAGGAAAGATGGCCTGGTGGGGCTCCTGGTGGTGTGGGAGTCCCCAAGAAATGCCAGACCAGTTGCCTCCCCAGTGAAAGGTGGGGAAGAGCACCTAAATGCTAGCCTCAACCATTTGGTGGGTTTTTAGTTCAAACTGGTAGGCCAGGCACATTTTGGGATGCATCCGAGTCTGTGGGGGCAGTGGGGATGGAGGATCCTAGCGAACTCTGGCACCAACGAGGGGGCAGTGTGGAACCTCAGAGAGACAGGGGTGGAGAAGTGGCACTGAGGTGGGCATGGGGCAAAGTCAGCCTTAGCTTGGCAAATTGCCTGGCAGCCATTCAGATGACGGCATGAGAATGGTCAGCAAGCACACAGCCTCTTGGGTCTAAGAGTGCAGGGAATTAGGTCCAATGGCCCTAAGGGGTTGCTCAGAGAGCAAAGGGCAGGGTGTGTGTGGCCCAAGAAGGGAGGTATGAGTGGGACCATAGTAAGAGCAGGGGGAGTGAATAAGGCCCCTGTGAGAGGGGACTGTCTGCATGTGGCCTATAACTGGGTACTATGGAAGAGGCCTAACTACGGCCGAGTTTAGCCTGGCCTTGATCTGGAGCTGGTTAGAACTCTTGGATGCCATCTACAAGGCATGGGCCACAGTGTAGGGCTGGTACGGAGCCATGGATAGAACATCAGGGCATGTAATGGGCAGCCTCCTGGATTTTACCATCACATTATTTTAAGAGTAAAATTGTGGCAGGTGAGACTGGGTGGACTGCCCAACTGGCAGGTGGGTGGGCCAGCTTGAGCCTCTGCCTCAAGCGTGCCCGCTATCATAATGGTGTATACGTCGACCCCATATTTCTGGTCTGAAAAGTTATGACTTTTGTAGATCCAGTGTATAAGTTGACCTAACCCAAAGCACCGCTTGTAGGGGATGAGGCTGGGTTCAGCTTTCGGCTGATGCAGCTCCATCCTCTGCAAGTGGCACTGCCTGGGCTGTGCCAGCTGAGCACCAAACCCACTGCCACTCACAGGGGATGGGGCCATGCCAGCTGAGCCTGGCGCTGCTTGCATGGGATAGGGCTGCACCAGCCAAGTGCCAGGCCCAGAGCTCAGCTGCCATGGCTGGGACTGAAGCCACTTACAGGGGACAGGGCAGGGTTCAGTACTTGGTAGCACCACCACACCACCTGTAGCAGACAGGGCCATGTTTGGTGCTCAGCTGGGGAAGCCCCATCCCCTGCAAGCTGTGCTGGGCTCAGCTCTTGGCCCCATCCTCTGTGAGCAGTGATACCTGGGCTGTGACAGCTGAGCACCATGCCGCTCACAGGGGACAGTGATATGGTGTATAAATTGAGGTTGAATTTTAAGAATTAAAAACTGGGCTTCAAAACTCAACTTGTACACCATGAAATATGGTAGTTTTGCTCTGGTGAAAATTGTGCCGGCATTTATTCAGTCTCATTAATTGCACATGTAGATGCACCCTGTCAGTGTTGGGAGAAGACACATTACAACAATAAGCAATAATTAGCATTCTTTACCTACAACATACTTCCAACATTCACAGACATTACCTAATCAGTCCCTTACAACTCTTCTGTGAGGTAAATAAGCATTAATTTGTCAAAGTTACAGGTGGGGAAACCAAGGCAGAAAGGTTAAGTGATTTTTTTCCAAAGCTAGAGAGTGAGTTACAGTGACACAACTAGGAGCAGAACTTAAAGAGGTACTGGGTGCATCTACATGAGAGGTTTACAGCTGAACTGACCAATTAGCTTTCCACTAAAATGCCACCATGGTGGTGCTATTAAGATGGAGTAAACTAATTAGCTCTGCTGTAGGTTGGTACTTGTAAACAAAAGTACTATCCCACAGTAGAGTTACTGGGACACAAGTGAGCTTCATGCAGAGGCTCCCAGGAAGCCCCACACTGAAGCACCCTCCTGCCCCAGCCAGCCACTCCACAGCATGTTGAGCCAGGTAGGAGCAGCCCCAGGCTGGCAGGAGGAACCACCTGAGTTCACCTGCCAGCCAGGACTGCTGTGCCCCAGCTCAATATGCTGTGGTCCTGGGTGCACGTTCAAATGGTGCACGTGGGAGCAATAAACTCCGTCACAAACTGCACCAGAATTTATTGCTGTGCATTAATAACATGTGTAGACATGCCCCCTGGCTCCCATTCTTGTGCCAGAACTACCATATCACCTCTATCTCTAGAGTGACTATTTTCACCAAGGGCCAGTTCTCTGTAAGATCCATATTTTATATTTTAAAATATAAATGGAAGATTTAACCTAATTAATTAAACATCTCATACAAAGACTTTAAAAGTCATTTTGGACCTGCCCCTCTGGGATGCATGTGTCTATGTACATATATACTGCACAAATTCATCTCCAACTTGCCTTTTGTTCTGCTGTCATAGTCAAACTCTGTAGTCTAATTGTCATGTTCCCAAGGCTCTGTTCAAATGCTGCCACAAGGTGAGCCTGAAAGTCAAATGATATTGCAGAGTGAATTTTACACTCTCTTCTAAATCAGCATCTGTGTTCTTCATGTAAGCATTAAAGTAGTACTGTGCCCTCATGTTTGGTTAAGTAGATGCCTCAGGGGAAGTAAAAAGATTAGAGTAGGCAAGGCAAAATGAAAACATATCCTTTCAAATGTCCTACAAACAAATTAGTAGAAATAATTTACTGTGGGAAAATTAGCAATATCAGAAGAAAAAAGATCAGTCTCCAGATTATGTATTTATTTATTTATTTACAAGTGGTAGTCTCTGTGGAAAAATGTTATTAAAAGAAGCACATTTAAATATGGGGGTGATAATCCAACTTCACTGTTGTGGGTGAGAAGAAACTTTTCCCTAAGAACAGATCATCTCATAAATCCCTATGGCACGGTTTCTTCCTCTGGGAAAATTGATACTGATCATTATCAGACTGCTTACAGATATAGAAGGACCACTGGTTTGATCTTGCACATCAATACCTAAATTTCTTAAAGGTATACTGTAGGTCTGTGTAAAGCTTCAGTCCCTAATTCAATTTGGCGGAGATTTGGCACGATTCGGTGGCTGAATCTCCAAATCAAATCAGGAGAGCCTTTAATCTCTCTGCAGCGAATCAGAACCCTCCGAATCAATTTGGAGATATTCGATGATTTGGATATAGACATAGCTTTAAATGTTTTTTCTATATACATCAAGGTACCAGGCGGCTCATGAATGCTGTGATACTGGAGCGGATGGAGTGTCCCACAGGAGTGCAGGAGGTTCCCCAGCACACTCGGCAGCAGACCCAGAAGTGGACCAGAAGCACTTCCAGTCCACTTCCGGGTCCACTCAGAAGCACGGTGGGGGGCACCCAGGGCCAATCGCTGAGCCAGAGGAACATGAGGGAGCTCCCCTGCATGCTCTGCGGTGGACCCAGAAGTGGACCGAAAGTATTTTCAGTCCACTTCCAGGTTCATTGCTGAGCATGCGGGGAGCCTCCCTGTGCTCCTGTGGGATGCTCCATCTGCCCCAGCATTGCAGCATTCACAAGCCATGCCTAGCACCTCGAGGTATGCAGAAATAACATTTAAAGCTGTGTCTATGGCTGAATCGCTGATTCTCCGAATCAGTATCGAATCTTCAAATTCAGATTTGGCTGAATCAAATCAGAGACACTGATCCAAATCAAATCACTGTCCCTGATTCAGGCCAAATCCGAGTCTGAATTGAATACGGCCCATTTTTCAATCCCCTAGTATACTGCATACTCTATACACTTGACCTTGCATTATATTCTGTGTCAACTGTAAATGCTATGAGATCACTGGAAAGAACAGGCATACTACCAGGGCATTGAGAGAATAGCAATGCAAGTGTGGTTTGGATCTCTTAATTTTTCTGTGAAGGTCATGTAACACTTTAGAAAAAGACAGTGAGATAACAGCTATTCCAGAATCACTGGAAATTAAATTTGAAACATGGGCTGGAAGGGACCTTTGGGTTTGTTTTAGAAGCGATTCTTAAGTTCTGAAATTCTTATTTAGATAATTACAACTATACTTGCTACACAGTTGCTAAAAGCTTTCAGGACTTCTGGACTCCTAACGCTTGTTTTCTCAGAAAACATCAAGGCATTTTAGTAAGAATGAGCCCCTGCTTAGGCAATTAAATTTTACTATATCAATTTCTTAAATAAGGAAATTGAGACATGAAGAAGCTAAGTAAGTTCTTCAAAAATCACAAAGCTAGCCTTCAACAGTGTTAGGAAGAATACCCAGAAATCCTTAAATCTCTTTCCATCCCACATTTGACTACATTACTACTATATTCATAGGTATGTTCTGTAAAAGTTATGAACATGCATTGGTGGCCATGACAGGGAAGTGAAGATCTATACCCCAGAGATATCTCTATGAAATAACCGATTAAATATTCTTAACTATATGCATTAATTGTTCCATCTAAAGGAAAAATTAGTGTCATTTTCCTTCTATTGAACTGCCACCAAACCAGCCAGAAAATCAGCCAATAGAAATTGCTAAAAAATTACCTGAAGAATACACTGTACATGAATGCTTGTCGAAATCTTTCTCAACCATACAATTGATCCAGGAAAAGATATCACCTACAGAATTTCTTGCACAAAAAATTAACACCCTTCAAACCAATCAAGAACTTTAGTGGCAGGATTTTGAAATATGATGTATGCACATTGTATGAACAAGTATCTTATTAGATACTTCTTAAATATTATTAAGTACATAGATAAAAGCGTGACAAATGCTTTTGAAGGCAGAAGAGAGTGATTGAATTTTATAGCAAATGCTTATGAATTCAAATAAAGTTGTTTGGTTCTTCCCACTGCCATTATTTTAAAAAATGCTTCAAGATGTGAGACAGAAAAAAAAGTTATTCTGCACAGCTACTTTTAAATCAAGCCACAAAAATGCTATCACACATTGACGTGCTAACCTTACCTCAAGCAAAACACTCACTAGAGACAACTTCTGTCAACTGAATTTAATCATTAATCTATATATAGGCTAACAGTTTAAAGGTTTAAAAAATCTTGTATCTCAGACAGGTTCGCAGATTTAAGCAAGGTAATATTACACTGGAATTTTACAAGCAAAAGGTCATAAGAAGTCCATCACAAGTCAAAACTTGTGTATTTCCATTACTTATCAAGCTATCATTTTGACTACCATATCAAAATACTACATGTTTTATAATATCTTAGATGTTTGGGAATATTTTAATAGGAAATCTATGCAATTAAAAGAAAAGCAGATTGCTAGGCAACTAATTAACTAGGTCAAGCTTAGTGAAAAATATTTAACCTAAATTGGGTAATCACTCTTTCATTGTATACGAACAAGTAATTAATCTGAAGGATTAATAATGTGAGGTTTCTTAAGTAAAAAAATATTCTACTTTGCTGTTTTGGGTCAATGGACAACAGAGGCTTCAAAGAGAGATTCTTGTTGTGCTGATCAGAAGGTAGAATGATGCAAGCTAGGTAAATCAGTCCAGGTCCAACCTGCTTTTTCTACATAGAAGGAAAATAGTTGAGGCCATTGTAAAGTGGTTGCCAGTTTAATAGAAGCATAGACAGCTGATAGTCTTCATTCAGCAAGAAAGCTCTTCAAAATTTTAAGGCATGCCTCTTAGAATGGTGATCTGCTCACTGCCCATCCTGGAATTCCTAGCATTTATGCCAGGTATTTTTCTGGCTTTCTTTATCAAAAAAAATGCTGAGAATTATGCTGAATATATTAAAACACTAATTCAGGCTGGGCAATAAAATAACCAGTACTAGTGGAAGAATGAAACATTAGGCTCTTCACTTCTACAATGCTACACATACACAGAGGGCCATACTTGGTTCAGTTTTATTCTCTTTATTACCACTGATATCCATGGTCCCTTTGAAATGTACATTCTCAGCTCTGAAAAGCAAGCAAATAAACTGCAAAATCCTCCCTAGCTCAAAGTATATTCCTTGCTTGTTTGATTCTCCTCAGTGTTTGTTAGAGGTGTTCATTGGGCCAACATATGTAATTTTCTGGTAATATGTAAAGTTGCAATAGATTTGCTACATTAAAAAATTATGTTCTAATTAAAAAGAGTTCTGCAGTATTCTGGGTTTTTTGAACACACGTCAAAAATAAACTGTAGAAGAAAACAAAACAACTAAAGCTTAACTTGATCTGAGCTCAGAATGATATTGGAACCTCCATAATTCACATGGCTGCAAAACTAATATACCAAAGTGTCACAGGGGCACTGAGGTGCCCTGTGACTTAAAGGATAAGAGGAGAGTTGTCAAGCAGCAGAGCAGTGCAGCTGCAGGTTGCTGTGGCAACCAGCCGGTCAGGTGACCAGAAGGGGGCAGGGCCAGGCCCTTTATAACAGCTGGAGCTCTGTGGCAGAGAGCTGAGCAGCAGAGCCTATGGTGGCAGTTTGTCCGCTGCAATGATGCGAGGGGAGAGAGAGAGCGCCCTGAGAAAGGTATCGGTGAGAACCAGTGCGGCATGTGGTGGGCTTTTGCTTGTGTTGTAGCCGCTTGGCTTGGTTTTGTTATGATTACACCGGAGGACCGGGTGAGGCTGTAGGGGTGTGAGGAGGCCTAACGGGGGCTCCCCAGCAGCTTGGGGGTTCCCGGTGCCCAGTGCGGCACAGCGAGTGGTGCTCAGTGCAGCACGGTGAGTAGTGCCAGTGGGGCACAGCGGTTGGCACCAGAGAGGCACGGCAAAGGCCTCAAAGGGGGCAACGGGCATGGGAGGCACGGCAAAGGCCTCACAGGGGGCAACGGGCGCGGGAGGCGCGGCAAAGGCCCCGCAGGGGGACAACGGGTGCGAGAGGCGCGGCAGAGGCCCTAGGTGGGCCACATACTAGATCAAGCCACCCCAAGGCAGGCGACAGGTTTCATTGACAGGTACCCAGGACAGGTGCAGGCTAAAGAGTGGTCTGGAGGGTCCCTGTACCAGCAGGGGAGCCCTAGGAACCAGACGGGCCAGATAAGGCTCCGGCTGCCTGAGCCTTACAGGACACGCTTGATGTCAGGGTCATCATTGACAGGACTTTGAAGGGGCCAGGTAGGGCTCCAGCCGCCTGAGCCTACCAGGACACACCTAGTAGGACAACCATCATTGGCAGGGGTCAGCAGGGGCCAGGTAAGGCTCCGGCCGCCTGAGCCCAATTGGATGGTCACCATGGACAGGACTCAGAAGGGGCCAGGTAGGGCTTAAGCCACCTGAGCACAGTTGACATAGAGGGTTAATCCAGGCAAGGAGGCCACGCCCGGAAGGAGCACCAGAGAAGGGGCGCTGATTGTGGGTTAGGCCCAGGGGCGCCCAAGAAGGGGCGCTGGCTAGGGGTTAAGCCCAGAGACGCCAGAGAAGGGGCGCTGGTTGTAGGCCAGTCCAGGGGGCGCCAGTAGGGCGCGGGACCAGACAACATCCAGGAAGAACTGCGAGGCTTGGGGCATGCTAAAGGGGAGGTAGGAGGCACGCATTGCCCATAAGGCTGGGGTGTTGGTGCACCCGACTTGGAACAGAGGTGATACCAGCGCGGTGTTGAGGTGAGAGTAGGCAGCCTCCCTTACTGAACTTATAAGAACAAAGACATGGCGGGTGAGACGAGGGTGCTGGATCACCGTAATTGACACGGCAGGGGGCGCTAGCGAGATCACGGCCACTCGCAGGCCCCACTCCATGACACAAATATCTTAAGATTGGGTGCTAACATTATAAGGTTTTAGAATTAAAATAAGTCAGCATCCAGTGGACTGAATGGACACCAAGATGTGGGCAGATGGAAACCCTCTGTTTCTGTACAGTTTCTGCAGATGTTCAGATGACACTGGAAATGACTCATAAATGAAAAAGCTATAAAGCCAGAATGTTCAATATAATAGCCATACAATTATGTTAAATCTTTGAAATGGCTTGAATTACCAACCTACTTTAATAGCAAAGGATCATCTAGAGCAGTGGGGAGCCAACCCTTTTGGCTAGCATGCCACAAATTAACCATGTACTCTCTTCAAGTGCCACTCCAATCCCTTCCCCCTTCTTGATCAGCTTCTCTGTTTTCTGTTTCCTTCCCTGCACATCTGTTACCCTGCTTTCTCTGCCCTGGCCTATCTGCTGCTGTGTTCCCTACCCCATCTGCCATATGCACCACTTGTGGCATCCATGCCACAGGTTAGAATCCTTTTAGAGCAGTGGTTCTCAACCTTTTTAGACTCAAGGTACCCTTCAGCAGACTTGAGGCATCCATCCATAACTTTTGTGAATTGAGTGCCACCCAATTTTCAGAAGCTAATTTCTATATTATAGTACTAGTAGAGTAGGGTTATAATACGTCTGGGTTTTCCCGGACATGTCCTCTTTTTGCGTTTGGGCAGGTTTTTTTTAGAATATCAACAAATGTCTGGGATTTTGCTCTGCTCAGCACTTAAGTTTTTCCCAGCACTTCCCAGCTTGCCCTAGCAAGGAGCTGTTGGGGATGATGAAAGAGGGAAGAGGGCAATTGTAGACAGGGAGCATCATGTGTGTCTTCAGGTGCATATGCATATGGCCAGCATGCAGCCAGGCAAGGTGGTGGGAGCAGCCTCAGAAGCTGCATGTAGGTAAGTCTATGGGGGCAAGGGTTGGAGGGCCAGGGCTTGAGGACTTTCAAGGGCACTGTGTGTGTGTGGAGGGCAGGGGTGTGTGAGGGGGCTGGGTGCCTTCCAGCACAGGGGAAGCTGTCTAGGCACGGGGGCTGCAATAGGGCAGGGGAAGGGAGCGGGCCCTTCAGGGGCGGCAAGGAGCTGCATGGCCAACCCGGAGGCACCAGGGATGGTGCCCATGCTCATAGGGGCAGGCCAGCCAGGAGACGCTGGAGGACTGGGGGAAGCTGGGGGCTGTAGGTCAGGAGTGTGGGGCACAGGCAGTGCCAGGGGGCTACAGGTTGAGAGTGAGGGGTATCAGCAGGGGCAGGGGGGCTGAGGATTTGGAGTGAAGGGCACCGGCATGGTCGGGAAGCAAGAGTAGTGTCGGTCAGGAGTGAAAGGCAACAGCACAGCTGGGGGCGGGGGCTGTGGCTTGGGAGTGAGGGGCAGGGGCAGAGCATGGGCATAACATTGCCCCCTCCCAACAGATGTGTTCTTTTTTGAAACTGGAAATACGGTAACCCTATTGCAGAGAGACCAGGGAGTAAGGATCATCCTGGCAGGGACAACACTGAGCCTGGGCTTATCTGATTTGATTAACTCCTCATACCTCCTTTATCTCCTTATCTCCTCCCACCTCCCAGCATGCTTCAAAGGATCTGGCAGCATCCTGGTTGTGAATCACTGCTCTACAGTCACATTCTGCTTCTCTGTTGTTAGCACTGTGCCCTGTAGTTTACAGTATTAGAGTATATATTGCGAGAAGCATACATATAACTGTAAATTACATGCTTAAAATATGTCATCAGCTGCTTTAAATTAGGGAAGGTAAGAAAACTACCAACCATACATCTGAAGCTTGTAATTTCATTTACTTTCTGTCTACTTCAATTTATTATTCTCCTTGTTCATATGATGTCTAGAAAGGGGGAGGGGATTAGAACCAGCCCTCTATGACTATTCTAAAGGTGATACCTGTCCAGTATTGCCGTGACACCAAATGAAAAGAAATACGTGTCTATTATAAAATACTAGTATAGAATCCTCAACTTGAAACTTTAGTACCTCTTTTAAAAAAAAATTCCTGCTCTATTTCTGTAGTAGACATATTTTTTTACAGAAATT
Source organism: Crocodylus porosus (assembly GCF_001723895.1). Lineage (NCBI taxonomy): Eukaryota > Metazoa > Chordata > Crocodylia > Crocodylidae > Crocodylus > Crocodylus porosus. The sequence goes on from NW_017728947.1 coordinate 29,612,989, forward strand.
TGTCGGTATTCTCATTTAGGTTTTCACTCAGGAATATTACCACCACAGCAGCCACTATTGAAATTTGGGAGTTCAGATCCATATCCAAATGCCCTTGAAGCTCTAGTTTCAGCCTCTGTCTAACCCTTTTCATTTCAAAAGAATAGTAATAAGCAGCAAAAAAACCAGAGTAAACCATAGATAAATATACTATATATTCTCATAACTTACAATAGACAATTATGCCTAACCTATTATATTGATCCAAAATAAGAAGAATGAAGTAATGTGAGAGAGAAATGCAAGAGAAGAACCATTTTTTGCTGTGCTATGTCAAAATGGTATATAATATTAACTATATTTTTACCTAATCTCTGTCACAATGATTGAGGTGAATCAGAATAACTAATGGTATCTTATTCTCATATAAAAATAATTACATACAGGGAAGATAAAATGCAACATATATTTTAAATTTTATCAGTACAAAACACCATTCTCTCATCTGTTTATATACAGGATGGTGAAATATTTCACATAGCTATTCCAGACTTGTTCATCATCAGCACATAGCCGACTTATTCTAAATAACCGTTCTCACGTTCACAATGAAAACAAACATGAATAGTACAATAACACGAGATATGTGGCTCTCATTCCCATCAGCCCCTATAAAAATAAACAGGGCTGAGACTGTGAGAAAAATGGCAGAAAATCAAACAAGTTTAATGACCAGTATATGCACTAGAAAAACCAAAATGTTTATTCCAAAAACAGTCTTTACTATTTTCTGTTTAAAAAAAACCACAACTATTTTCAGTAACAATGAAGAATCTCATTTCAAATATTTGGGCAAGTAAAAAAAATTAGGTAAATGGCATGATGGGACCAATTGTGCTTCAAAACCTGAGCAGGTAACCAAAAGTTATTGCTATCTGGGAAACTGTTTAGAGAAGTATAAGGAAAAGGATTAGTTGGACTTAATTCACTTCCTTGTCTGAAGGATTTATTTTCATTAAACTGCCACCACAACTGGCACCCTTGATGTTACTTTCCAAAAGTTTAAAGCAAATCAACTGAAGGTGTGAAGTCAAGTTACCCAAGATAAAGTGTGATATGCGAGTGCTTTAGATTCTGCACTTTCAGTTGATTTGCTTTAATGTTCCAGCATCTGCATAGCATTGGAAATGTACCTAAAGTTGACTGGACATTGGAAATAAAACAGTTTTCCATGGCAAGAAGTCATCATTCAAAGATGAAGCAAGTTGGAGAAATCTGCACTACCAGTATGTAAGGGACCACCTATAATAGATCAGGACATGGGTGGTCCAGAGGCTGGAGCCAGAAAGCAAGCCAAAGGCTGAAACCAGTGGCAGAAACCAGGAAAATGGCCAAGTACCAGAAGTAACAGGCTCTAGAAGACCAGCTGAACAACAGAAGCAAGAAAAAATGCACATTTCCCAGCCAGAGTCCTATGGCTAATAAGATCCCAAATACCTGGGAACACTTCCCAGTAATCAATTCCAAGGAGTCTAGCTCTTCCAGCTATTACCTCATTGCCCCAACTGGGATAGGTTCTGGCTGTCAGCTAGTCCTGAGACCCTGACAAAATAACTCAGCTATACCACTTTTATGGAAAATCAGCAACTTCATCCCCAGTGACCAGGAATGTGGCACATTACAACAGTACTATATTCACTCTGGAGAACACAAAAGCAAAAGTACCGAGTAGGAAATGTTGTTGATTTTATAAAATATAAAAATACAGTGTTAACCTAAATGACAGTTTGTTCCAAATATGGAACCATTGGTACAATGCAGGAATGTTTTGGACTTTGATGTTTCTGAGAAAACAAGTTCTCCTTGCCAGAGAAAACTCCATGAATTCTGAATAGCTTTTTAATAGAGGGAGTAATTATGGCCTTAAAGATACCACTACTTCGAGATTATTCTTCCAGATCAGCCTGCAAGGTAGACAGACGCTGCAATAAAGAAAGTTGTAGCCAAACTGAATTGACATGAAGACCTGTGTCTGGTAAAGGTCTTTTCTTTAAAGAGCTGAAGCTGGTTTCATTCATGAATAGTCAATTAGACAAAAAATTGATGCAAGAGAACAACTGGTCAACATTTAAGACAGCAAAGCCTTACATGTTGAGCAAGGTTTAAAAAGATATGTAAGAAGTGGACTGAATGAAAGCCTTTAATGCATTCAGGGCTCTTTGCATTTATATGGTAAATGTAACAATTTTACTACTTGCATTTGTTTTTTCCCCTCAGCACTGGAATGTTGAAGTGACAGAAGTACTAAATGTAGACTTAATATTCATTCCTCAGCTGATCTATTAACCATTTCATTGGTTTCTCTTTCTATTTTAAAAGCTGGCACTTATGTCTGCACCAACATGCTGATTAAACCTACTTTTATTTTCCATTCTGTGGTGGAAGTCATGACTCAGGTCAAACCATCCCCTGGTGTCTTTACTATTTTACTAATTCAAGAGCCAGTGTCCAGGAATTTCCTCTTCAGTAACCTTACTCACCCATTCCTACAATCCTCAAATACAATAATGATCTTAAAATAGTCACTACTCATTTGTAGTTTGTTTATATTGGAATTACTTGTTTTACAGTGAGCTGCCTCTTTATTTAACCCACATTTCAACTACATCTGACAGAGGCACCACAGGTCAAAAAGACTGAGCAAGGGTCACACACAGTGTTGACTCAAGTGGAATTAAACCCAATGCCTTCTTTCTAGTTTGGAAAGCTTCCTTGTGTAAGACTATTTATACCATTTCACAGCACTGTAAGGTCCTCAGGGCAAGCAAGTAAAAATATTGTAACAAATATCTTATGCTCTTTAAATCAGTGTTTCTCAATCTGTGGGTTGCAACCTAAACGTGGCTGACAAGAATATGTGAAAGGGTTGCAAACAAACTTTAAAAATGGATTCACTTTAAAGGAGAAAAACGTGGGAAACCATGGTTTTTCCCTTGCAGGCTGGCAGAGTTCCAGCCTGCCCGGGAGCAGGGGGTAGTGGCTCGGGAGTGAGGGGCACTGGGTTGGGACTGGCCATTGATGTTTACAAATGCATCCTGGTACAAAAAAAGGTTGAGAACCACTGCCTTAGATAGCACCTTAAACTGGTTTCCACTGCCCCTTTTGTGGGGCACTTCTGCCTGTCCATGCTACCAGAACATTGTTTTTATAGTATGGGAAAATGCAATACACTTTAGTTCCTTTACTTGTTTACACTCAATATACCTCTGATCTGCAATTTCTGACCCATGTACATGAATGTCATGTTACAAGTTTATGAAGAAAAGCCAGGCTCCAAGAACTCTATTCTAGAATTAATCAAGCCTGTGCATGCTATACTATAAAAAAGAAACAACACATTTTGAGTCGCCCAAAATGCATATATTTATTTTTAAAATGAACCTGTGATCAGAATGTACCATTATAAACTGGGGATATTTTTGCTTGTTGGAAAAGCTTTCAAGATGATTTGTGCATGAAATACACTACTTATCAATCTCCATTTTCTCAAATTGTACTTACATTGGCAGTCAGTTGAGTTGTCAGAGCTGACACCTTCTCCTGGGATGCATCCAACTCTCTTCGTAGCTTGCGAATCTAAATGTCATATTTTAAGAGAGCACCATAATTGCACCATGATCTACAAAGTTATAAAAGTAAAGCAAGTATGCAAAAAAGTTTCTGTTTAAAAAACACAAATTGGTTCTTACCTCTGACTGGCATTTTTCTTCAGGCTGCAAAGGAAAAATCAGGAAAACAATATGAACTTACAATAGTTCGTAACTATTAAACATCAAATTTATTACATTTAGAACTCAAACAGTATTCTTTATTTAAGACCAGATCCTGTAAACATATATGCATGTAGCTAACTTTACTCACACAAGTACCTACGTTGATGACTATTACATTTACCACTGAGAACTCATAACATATGTGCATTACTTGTATATACTTGAAATTGTTTCTGTTAGGTCATGAAAACTAAAACCAGGACCATTCCATTATAGGACCCTGAAAAGAGTAACTATTTTTGTGAAGATTTCTCAGGAACATTTATAAGTAGGTGTTCCAAAAGTTCACATTCACGAAACAGTGGAAAAATGGTGTTTTTATGTAAATATGTTTCTTTGCAAAAGTAACTTTTTAGATTTTCAAATTCTGAACATGTTTCTCTGGAAACAAAACAGCAAAATGTTGTGACATCTGCTATTTCCAGTAAATTTAGATGCATTTGATTAAACAGAAGCAAAACTAAAAACACCTCATTTTCGGAGTCTTAGTATTTCACTCTTAAGTTTCTTATATGACACTCTTCAGTGAATGTTTCTGATGGCACCTCATAAAAGTATTTGGGAGAGGATAACATTCAAAACCCAAGAAGGGGCTGCTGTTGTGTGGGGAACCTAAGCTGTCAGTGCCCTATGTGCTTTTCTGTGACTTTCAACACTTCCAGCCACAAAAGTCTGGTTTGATTGACTTTATTTTTTAATACACTATAAATGCCTGGGTTTGGAGGTTAGTGGTGTCGGGGCAAGGTATTGACTCAATCCTACATGGCTACACGATTGAGTGTTCTGCATCTATTCCAGAACAGCTTCACAGCAATCCAGCACAGGTAGAGACTGAAAGAGCAAGGGCTACTTGCCTAGTATATTGTCCCCGGTGTACAAGTGGGCAGTCATGTGTAGAGCTCTGGTTCCTTTACCCAATATGTAAACTTCTGTAGCTGAGCTAGAACCGTGGGAAAACTCAAGTTCTAATCAGCTCTTGTTTAAGGTTGCAAGTAAAACAATGTTTATACTAAGGGTGGTCTACTGATATAGGAACTGGATTAAAATCTAAGAGATCTAGGTTCAGTTCCTGGTACTGACCCAGAATCTGTGTGACCTTAGTTGAATGACAATTTTTCTTCTGAACCTCAGTTCAAGTGCATGGTGCTAATACAACAATGTAACATGAGGAAAAACTTATTAACAGTTGGGAGGTACCCAGGTGCTACGGTGTGGGTGACTAGTTGCTCTCCTAGATTACTAATCAAATAACCATTACATTATTTTCCATGGTGGCTAGCTTGGTAAAGTTGTGACAACTAAAAAGGTAGTTACTAACCAAAGTCAGCTGCTAAAGGAAAGTATATGGTAGGTTAAAAATTAAGCTGCTCTGTCATTTTGTAAACATCTCCAGTACCAGTCATCATTAAAATTATACACATTAATCTACATTATTATACATCATCACTGCTTAGACCAGTGGTTCTTAACTTTTTTTTAGACTCAAAGCACCCCTGGATGACTTCAGACATTGTTTGGAAAATGGCAACCCTTAGTTTTATCGCTTTATTAATTGAAGAAAAATAGAGTAGGTTTTCTCTTGCAAAGAACTCAGGAAGACCACAACTATGAACTTCTATTTGAAATCTCTGAGTTTATCTTGTGAATCATATTTGTAAACCTAACAGTGTTAATGTGTGGCAGCCAGTGGCACCCTTGAAACAATCTCAAGGCACCCCAGGTTAAGAATGACTGGTTTAAGAAAAAGAAAGTAAAAAACAGAACCTAGTAATTGGGGCTGCTCCCAGTGCCTTGTAGAGTTATTATGAACAACAGCCTAGAAAAATGGTGTGTTCTGCATCCTTCCAACACGTTATCTTTTGTGACTTGGAATAGTTCACTTGCTCTAGGTACCATAGGTAGAAAGCTGATGCTTACAATCCTTCATTATGATCAAGGTCTTTCTACTTCCCCTGGCATGAAATAGTCAACTACCAAAAAGGTTTGCAAGAGAATTTAACAATAGTAATTACTTTGATGGACTGGCATGCTTTTCTTCATGCACACAGTTAAACATGATCTGGCATAGGCTGGATGTGGGTTGCATCATATTTTCATACCAAGTTAAAGTTTTAGTTTACGTTAATAGATTAACTTTAGTATCCCATTGTTGCCCACTGCTTCTTTTTAAAAGGCATGAGTATCAGTTGATGTTTGTAGACTGATATACTTAACGCTATGTCTCTATTTTAATCACGTGTAGACACATCTGAGCTGACCCCAACTTCGCTAGCGCAGGTACTAACAACAGTGAAGTCATGACAGCTCAGGATTCAGCTTCTGAGTTTTTAGCCAGGGTTCTGGGCAGGTTTGTTCAGGTCTTGCTGAACCCTTCCTGACCCAGATTCATTGCCATACATACCTGTTTGGGTCTCATTGAAGCTAGTATGGATATGTCTACACATGCTGCAATTACAGCTCTGAGCTGCAGTATAGACATACTTTAATTCAACAGATCTTAAATGTTACATAGAAAAGCAGTTCACATCAGAATGACACATTAAAAAAATGCAAATATGCTACCTGTTAAAAATGTTAGTATCCTAAAAACTCCATTAGAGCTTCTTTTCAGTGTCATTTTATTAAGTGACTATGCAATTAAGACACTTTAAAACCAAAGATTCTTGGCATAATAAGCAGTAATAGCTCTTTTGTAATCATTAAAACTCATTCCATTAAGCCCTACTTAGAGTTTTCTTAACTGGCAAATCATTGAACTACCAGACCAAAATGGCTTTATCTACGTCTGTATATCTACTTAGGTTAGTTTATAAGGTACAAATCTACCTTGCTTTCTGTTTATTTACTAAGTCAATGTTGGTGTTGTCAGCAAAAAAGATCAAGTCTCCTTACAGTCATTATGGTCCTTTGTAATCAAGACCTACATAGAACAGTTCCAGACAACTGATTCTAGAGAGGAACTGCTCTACTGGGCCATTAAGGTCTATCACTGTATAAGAATGCTGTGATAAATATCTATTAGCACCTTACAAAGAGAAAAATAACTTATTTACCTAACATAATAACTTCTATATTTACAGGAAACAAACCATGTTTCCTCCCTAAACAGCAAGAGCAATTTTAGTATGTTTGGACCAATCAATTATAAAATTTGGTTCCAATAAATACAAATGTGAAATAATGCTGAATATTGCATTTTTATTACATTCTGGCTGAAGGCTTAAATTCCATTATACTCACAGTTGAATAAATAGAGGATGTACTAGACACCAGAGAGAGAGAGGACCCATGCACTAAATAAGAGAGAAAATAAACACAGATTAGTTGTTTACTGTACAGAATCAGTAATTACAAAGTGAATCAGAATTACTTCTTTCACTGTAGACTACCAACCTACTGAGAGCAAATTTCCCCAGTTATCGAAGAAAAATATCATCATCCTTCTTAAAAATCAATTATATTAGTTCAAGTCAATTTTTTGCAAAGTATCAAAAACAGGTACAAAGGGAGGTGTCACAAAGTGCTTTTAATATAGAAATGAACTACATAATGGAAAGTGGAAAGTGTAGTTTACTGCACCATAATATATTCAACTTGAAAGAGACAATGCTAGGCAGCAATTGCCATACATTTTTATTGTGAAATATGTTTTATAAAACATAATATTAATAGAGTAAATACAAATATGGTTTTGTAAAGGTTGTGGATACAAACACTTCTCTGGAGGATGTACCACTCAAAAATTTAAAAACTCAATGTACTGCAAAGGAAATTGAACTGAAATTAATAGAAACTTACTAAACCAAACCAAACTACCAGTAGTTTATTTTCACCAGGTGGCCTGCCTAAAGTTTAAAAAAAATAAGTGTTGAAAAGAGATAGATTTCTTAAATTCTATCAGCTTAAAAACAAAAACCAACCTAAAGGCATGAACAATATAGAAAAAGACTTAGTTTTCAGTTCTTTAGTAAGTTTTTTTTTTTTTTTTAAACCCTAACACTGTTCTTGAACTTTCTCTAGAATAGGGTTGGACTGGTGCATGGCAGTGGAAGAGGGAGGTCCATGGCAGGGGTCACTTGCTTTACAGGGGGGGTCATGTCATGTAGCATATGGTACACATGGCATGCGCTCTACAGAGTATGGATGGTATGGGGCACCCACCTGTTCACAGGTTGGACGGCCCTGCTCTAGAAAAAGAAAATGAGTGAAAATATTTCCACAAATTTACTCCAGGAAACTGATCTATTTCAAATGGCTTTTACACTCAAATATACATCAGTTAAAATGTGGATCTATAAATTGCTTCTTTAATTGATTATTACTAAGTATATGTTGGGATCATATGAAGCACAATTTTATGCACATTATATGCTACCTAAAACATTTCAACTTCTGCTCTTGGAACTTATTGAAAAATACCTTTTTTCCCCCCTATTTTTTGCATATAGAAATGAAATTCCTTCATTTTAGTTTTTATACATATGATATACATCTAATTAAAAAACCTCAAAACATATGCTAGGGATATTGTGGATTTTGTGGAAATTGTTTAATTCAGGGTTGCCCATGAAATCCATGGGAAAAAAACTTAAAAAATATATATTTTTTTTATTAAGTCTTCCCTTCTCAGGCCTCTCCACCAATCAGTGCTGAGGGAAGGGGCTGGACAAAGGACAGTCAGCAGTCAAGATGGTGGCTGCCCCCTCATTTCTCCTCCCCCCGGGTCCTCTTCACTAATCTGTGCTGAAGGGCACGGCCTCTCTGCCAATCAGCATCAAGAGGTGGGGTCACTGTGAAATGTCCGCAAAATGGGCTTTTTGTACCAGGACTAAGCCACAAAAATGGCTTGGTCTCCCTGCATGTTAAGTAGGTTCCTACATATTATATTTACTCGAATACAAGACAAGGGTTTACTCCCCTAATCAGCATGAGGAGAAAGGCTCCTTGTCTTGTAGTCACATACCAGCCTCCCCACCCCCTATTAATCACACTATCATTACACTGATGCCAGAAGCAGCATGTGTTCAATCATGGAAAGCAACTATGAGGTTGTCTGAATGCAACCCATGCTGAGCATGCTCAAAAAACAGTTGACCTATATTGGGAAAACACACTGATGGGAACCATTTTTTAAGGAAAATTTTTCATGTTCCAAGCCAAATCAGCCAAATCAATTTCAAATCCATGAGTCATTCAAGAACCATATGTGGCCCTAGTACCAGCAAACATCATCCACCCCCACCTGGGGCTTCAGATGCTTCCAAATCCTTTGGCAGGCAGCCTATGTGCAGGCCCAAGCCCAGAAACTTGGGGTTTGGATGCCGCCAAGTTTCTCTTGCCCTCAGCTGCATGGCCGCAGGAACAAACAAGAGAGAAGCCTCCCATAAAGTTAGTGTAGAACTAAGATCTTCCCACTGGAAGTGAAAGTGGGAAGCTAACTATGCATTACCTCAGTCAGAGTACTACCCCCTGCCATGTTCATGGTTTTCCTCAGCCTAAGGAAAGCCACCTCAGTGGTCATGAACCTACCACAAGACCAGGCTACAATAGCCCATCTTAGTAAAATACAGTGCTGGTAGTGCTCAGTCCCCCTTAGACCTGAATCAGATCAAGTCATGGTGAACCACTACACCAAATATATTTCAACTTCCTCTTTGTTCCCACAGCTGAGCAGCACCTTTCTTTCCTATGTCCAATGATTCCTGTTTCTTTACCAGCCTTAAATGTCTGGCAAACATCACTAAACTTCTGTAAAACAGAGGCTCTGTCACCCCCTCTCAGCCTGTCATATATGATTCGTATTACCCCACACTCTATGGGGTGGAGATGGACCAGGCAGCCCCAAGCCTCATCTGCTTATACATTTTTGGAGGGTCCAGGACTTATGACAAGAACATGTAAGTGGGGGAACACTGGGGGCTAATTAGCATGTAGATCCTTTGTGGGCAATATCTGGAGTACACGCAAAGTGCTAGGCTGTGGGGTCACGATGGCTTGAAACACTGTTGACTCTGCTGGGGCCCATTCCAATGAACTATATGATACGGCATTAGCCTTTTGGCTCTGGACTAATATGTACATGTTGCACTATGTATTAGTAAGTACAAAAGTAGTGCTCAAAAGTGTGTTTCTGGAATTCCTATGCCGAAACGTTCAGCAGTCAGAGTCAGGGCCAGTGCCAGAGTCAGACCCATAGCAGTCTCCTGCCTCCCTCTGCCGCTTCTGGCCTTCCCTCTGTGCCTTCCCCCTCCCCCTCCCCCTCCCCCTCTACTGTCACATGCATCTCATTTTCATATTGTTCTTTGGGAGGGAACAGAGCCTGATCAGGATTTTACAGTGAGGGGCTACATGCAGAAGAAGTAGGGAGGCAGAAGGCAAGGGGGTCACCTAGCACCCCCAGCCACTATTTTCCCTACTGTAGTAGTGGGAAGGGGTTTAATTAAAGACAACTCTCAAATAATCAGATTCTACACCTGGGAAATTACAACAAATTGATACATTTTGCATATATAGAATCTAACTGTTGGGGAGTTATGTTATATTCAAATAAATACGGTAAGTTTCAAACTCTCTTATTTGACCCTACATGCTTCTGACAAGAAACTTTCAGAGATCTGCTGTTTCACTGTAATCACCTACCAAACCTCCTCTAGTGTATAAATGTAAAAGATGAGCTCTTGCATTGATAGTCTTTTGTGCTGACAGTAAGACAAAAGATGCAAGCAATATCTAGGGTGGCTTTTGTATAAGGTTAAAACTACACCAACACAAAAAACAGCAAAATTCCCACAGCCATCATTTGGTAGTATTTTCAATCAATTAAAATTCTCTCTCTGAGATGCTTAGGATTAGACTGTCCCTTTGATTCTCTTCCTGACAAAAGATGACATGCTCAGGAAGACCACCTCCGAAGCTGCCTTGGAGAGATGTGATTTCATCCTTAGGCAAAAGTGGCACCTTAGAGATTGACTGGTTCAGAAAGGGATGTAGGTTGAAAGAGCCACCTGGATACCAAGTGAAGAATTGCTGCAGTACAGAAACTGCCCCCATGAATTGCACACTGCTGTTTATGACATATCACCCCTCCCTCAAACCCATACAGAAAATCCTCAAACAATTGCAACCCATGCTAGAAAGAGACCCTATTCTTAAAGAGAACCACCCATTCTAGCCTTCAAACAGGCACTGAACCTCACTCACCTCATCACCAGAAGCAAACTTCCTCAGGCCCAGAACACACCAAATGGATCCAGACCATGCCATGACAAGAAATGCAAAACCTGCCAACACATCTCCTCCGCCCTCATTCGTACTAACGCCCCACAACAGAGCCATCAGTATTCCCAGATCTTACAGTTGCACCTCCAGAAATCTCATCCACTGCACCAAATGCCCTGATGGAAAATACGTAGGAAAGACCAAACGACAACTGCACAACAGAATGAAAGCACACCAGAAAGACAAAAATACCAAATTACCGTGGGGGCACATTTCTCAAAAGAAAACCACTCTCTCTCCAATCTCTCAGTTCTAATCCTCAAAGAGAACTTACAAAACATTTTTCACAGATGAGCCTATGAACTCCACTTCATCAACCTCCTGGATACAAAAAATCATGGACTATAGACATTGGAGTTATAATACATTATAACCTGCCTGACATCTGACTCCCCAGGTACCTCTCCACTATTTACCTGCTACGTTCATCCCCCTTCTCTCCCATCCCCCCCAGCCTGTCTCTCACCCACTGACTCCTCAATTTACATCTTCACTGACTGCCTGTCTTGCATGCATACCAGCCCAACCTCTGGCTTCTTTACTTTTCATTCATCCAGGAAGAGCACACACCAACTGCAGAGGCTTCCTCAGCCTGACAAAGGGTTTTTAAACCCAAAAGCTTGCTAAGAAAAAATTTCCCCGACTATTTAAGTTGGTCTAATAAAAGATATCAGATTCACCCAAAGAACCTTGTCTGACGGGTTCAGAAAGGCAGGCGTTTTCATAGGCAACAGTCTGCTTCGTCAGATATACTTACAGAAGCTCATGCCTTTGAGTTAGTCTCTAAGGTGCCACCATGCCCTACTTGTTGCCTGCTTTCAGACTAACACAGCTAACCACCTCTCGTTCCGTGTTTGAGCCCTCCTTGTTCTTGCCTTCTGTTTGCTCTTGGGGAATTGTAATCTGCTGACTCTTATCAGTAGCAGATAACAAATGCTCCTGCTCTACCTACACAGCTGCATGAACCAGAATTTTGAGGGGAAGGAGAGGAACAAAGGTCCTGTCCATCTCAGCCCACCTGGATAAGGGGGAGGGGGATAATACCAGGTGTGCAGCTGCTGCATTCTTTCCCTCCTTTTATGCCTACAACAGAGATGGGGGAGCTGTACAGAGGCAGATAATGAAGGCTTTACTCCTTAGGCTTCTGTATTATGAAAAGGCAGGGCCACAGTCTGGCTCTTACAGTGTACCTGGGATAAAGGGTGCACCACAGTACAGTTTATGCAACAACCTGTCAAACTTCTAGCAAAAATGCAAACAAGGAAAAGGAAAAATAAATAACACACAACTTGGCTTTAGCTTGACATATATTCTTTTGGGACCTAGATTGCTGCCTTATAAAACAACACTGCTAAGTCACTTAATCTTGTTTATACAGTTTGATACTTTTCACTTCCAAAGAACTACTAAGAAATTAACAGTTTTGTGCAATTTTTTTTGAGTACTTGCAGATGGTTACTTTATGGCTAGTCAGCGGGCCTGGAGGCAGTGATCCCTTGACAGGATCCTCTAATACTTGTTTTCTGTGGTTAACATGTATTTACATGCAGCCTCCAAATGCAAAATGCTCTGTAACAGCCAATTTAAATACCATAAATACATGTGCTAGCAAACTATAATTTTAACGTTGAGAGAGAAAGCAGGCAGAATTTATCAATTGCTTATTGACTGAAAGAAGAGATATTTCAGGCAACAAAAGGTAAAATGGAATGGAAATCAGCGTATTATCTACTTTAACACTGAATTTTATTCCCTACCCACTGCTCTCTCCCAGAAAATAGAGCAGTGGCATTTGGGGAAGTACAGCCAGTGCCAGTATGATTCTTAAAATGGACACTGCTTGGAGGAGTGGGTTTGTGCCTGTCTTGAATTTCAGCAAAGTACTGAACGTCTCTCGAATCATCTGATACCCGAGGTGAATGACATCAGGCCTTCACAAACTGTGTCAGTTTGTACAACTACACAGAGTCCAATACTGTAGAACAGTGAAAACTCCCTGATTTATACTAGTTATCCTCAACCTCTCTCAAATTCAGTTAATGTTGAGGAATTCAGCATCATCATTAAATCCACTTTTTGGGTTAATTCAATGGAGAATTAGTCCAAAATTCTTCAGAACAGAATTTCCTTCCCTGAGAGATTCAGTTATCCCACTTGTACACCCAGCTGATCAGACAGCCTTGGCTGTCCACAATAGATGACTACAATGTCATCGATTTTAATGTTCCAATGGCAGAATTGTAAATCATTCTTTATGTACAGTTTCAAATACACTTCCAAAAATATTGAAAATACCTACATATGATCTGATTTTTTCTAGCTGACACCTGCTCATATACATATTCATGCTGCCATATATCAACAGGAACAAAACTGTCCATTTTGCAAAGCACATAGAACTTAATTGTAATATCCTAGAAGACTAAGGCTGGTCTCACCCATTACAAGATTAAAGTTGCCTATTCTTTTCTAAGCAAAGGATTATTTCCTCCCATATTTACTAAGGTTCGTTTTTCAGGCATGAGTTAATGAGTAAGCTTATATTTTAAAAAAATCTAGACATATTTTTAGAACTAGCTATGGTCATTTACAAAAGCTATTTGGAATTCCATCCAAGATATTTAACAGAAATGGCCTTTGAAGACCATTTGTTTCCAGATTAAATACATTCAGATTAACTGATCATAAAACAACAGTCTGATTTACGTCAATTATTTACACCGCTGACATACGCACAGAGGCCCTGCTTCAGGAAAATATTCTTATTCAAGAAATCACTTATGTACCACTTATGTTTAAAATTAAGTGCATGCTTAAGTTCTTCTGAGAACAATAAGACTTAAATATAGCATGTGCTTAAGTGATTCCCTCTATAGTGATGAAATTAATTATATTAATTTTGAAAATACCTACATATGATCTGATTTTTTCAAGCTGACACCTGCTCATATACATATTCTTCGTGCTACCATATGCCAACAGGAAAAAAACTGTCCATGTTGCAAAGTGAAATTTTATATTAAAATGCATAGAATGTATTTAATTGTAAGCTTTTAGACGATAAGGCTGGTGTCACCCATTCAACTTAACACTTGCTAACTGTAGTTAAAATGTGAGCAAATGCACGCTCAAGCAGTTTTGTGCGTGGTAAGTGCCATGACAGTGTTGCAAAGTTCCTCATTTTCAGGTAAGGATTAATGTATTTCTTCACATATAACATACACCTGGTTTTGGGAAGGCAGAATGAAGAAAAAAAAATATTTTTCCTTGCAAAGACAATTTAATATACAGTAAGATGCAGCCCTACTGTAGCCAGTAGTGAAACAGCAGCAGCCTATCACTGCTCCATTAGTCTACTTGCTGCTACTTACTCAGCAGCTGAAGTAGCCTTTTAAGTGAAAGGGTGGGAGTACATGTGGGAGAATCAGAGATGAAGAAGCAGTCTTGTCTGGCACCCTGCCACAGTAAGAAGGAGAAGGGAGGGGAGAATATGGTATATATGACCAATGGAGGGCATGGGGGCATAAGCTTACCTACCTGCTTTGGCCAGGACTCCTTGCTCTCTGAACAGGACTACTGCAAGCCAGAAGCAACCCATCTGCCTACTCTATGGCCAGAGCTGCTGTGAGCTATCTGCAACTCCAGCGGGGACAGACTCTCTGCAGCAGTGTTGTGGTACAGGCTACCCAGGAGGCACCCAGGGCTAGTGACTTGCCCACTGCTTTCTGCAGTGGCTAGCAGCAAAACATAATTACTGTATTTCTTGGCATATAGTGTTCACTTTGATTTTCAGCAGGGGTTTTGTTTGGTAAAGGGTATAGGGAATATGAGAAAAAGACGGTATCTTAACGTATTAACTTTAATACACACTAACTTTAACGTGCCACAGCATTCCAATGATTTATAACTGTTTTCAAGCAACCAGGTGACAACAACCTAATATGCTTGTACTGCATTCTGCAATACTGCAAAAACATTTTCCTCTTTACAGTCTCGCTCTTGTGTTGCACCACTTTTGCTCCAATATTAACCTTGCTATGACAAAAATAGCAATTTTTTAATCAGTATGCCCTTCACTTTTTCTTACACTTCAAAATATGAGACATCTAATTGCATGCTGGTATCATAAATTTCTTATATCATAGTTTTACACCACTACATTACAGAAGAAAGTAAGCACACACACTTGGTTGGTACAGCAGGTTAATGGGGTAAAGCAAAAAAAGAAAATCATGTTAGCCTATAATAACAGGTTATGAACTAACTGCTCAGGTTTAAACACAAAAATCCTCCCTAAAATTACACCTTGTTTGAAATTCCATCACTAAAATATAATATCTTTTTGCTTCCCCAAATGTCTCTAGTCAAATAGTACTCTGACGCCTGGCTAGCAATTGATCTCAGTCTGCATAAAAATCAGCAAAATCCTCATTGCTTGCTTGTTTTCCTTTTTACAATGACTTGTATTTTATAGGCCCAATTCAAAGATAATTGAACGTAGTAGGAATGTTTTCATTCATGTTAATGTGCTTTGGCTACTGCCTTGGATTCCCGCTCTCCGATTTCAAAGCTGGTATAACAAAATAATTTGACATATTTTTAATTCAATTTTAGCCAACTTAATTAGTAGGATTATGCTGATCATAGGTTCTGGCCCTTGGCCCAATTGCATTCCTACTGAAGTCAGAATTTCTTTCCAGTGCTTTAATTGGAAATGATATCTAGCCCATTATGATTTCCTCCACGAGCTTTGCTTACCTTCTTCAAAGCCATCGCGGAACGAGCCAGAGCGACTCATAGTTCTGCTTTTCTCATCCAGTGACATTGAACTGTTCCGGAAACGTGTGTCACTGTAGGGATCATAAGGACCATCTGCATTGGAAAGGCTGTGTGTCCGCAGCATGGTCGGATTTGACAAGCTCATCTGGGCTGCAGTAGTAGGGCTTGCTAGAAAGAAAAAAAAATAACAAAACAGGAAGTTCATACATCCATTTCTCGTGTACCTACCAAAAGTGTTATTTTCTTCTAATCAAATATACATTCCTACCTATGTATTGCACAACATTTTTTCCTTCTCAAAGTCCTATAGATTCATTCTAGGACTATATAAACAATGTCAGCTGTAATAAAGGGTGTTGTGCCTTTTTTCAATCAAACCAGAAGATGAATGATCCACACCCTCCACCCCCATCTCCTGAAGTCCATCAGATAGTAAGACATCAGTTTGAAGACTTAAGGCTGGATCCTATCCTTTTAGTCTACTGATGCTTGGTTTTTGTGCATGTTACTACATTCTCCATGCATCTTGGACTCATTCATCATCAGAGATATGATCAATCTTTTCCTCAGTGAAGAACAGCTTCTTTTTGGTTTAGAGATAGCAATAATTACGCTTGCATTGAAAAGGCTTTGACCTTGAGGTCAGCATCTGCTCTTAGAAGCCATTGGGAGTGTTCTTCCATTGCAAGGCCTCTCTTGGGCTCAGAAAATACTATATAGATCAAATCCACATTATTCTCCTTGTTCTTTTATTGAGCACAGATTTAATCATAATCATTTTTGATAATTGCTGGTAGCTCTGTGCCTTCTGCAACCTATCTAGATGGGCAATCTTCAAAAACATTCCAAAGAGCTCACAGCACCAGGATCTTTACTTTCTGGGCCTGTCTTATTTTTGCTTGATTAGCAACAGATTTCCCTGCTCCATGATAGTATATTTGTTGACATTTCAGGAAAGGACTCTACATACTTTTGGAAATTCTGTTTTATAAGTTGATTTGTCTGAAATTGGTTTGATTTGATGTATATCTTGTTTCTTTCAATGTGCTGAAATAGTTGCCCTAGGATATTATTGAATAAGTGACCAGGCAAGTTTCTGCAAATGATACTGTACACAACCTAATGCTAGAAAACTAACAGGCATAGTTTTCATTCTCCTGCATATATTATCTTCCTGCAATATAGACAGAGAGGATTAAAAAAACTAAAGCCAAGAAAACAAAACAAAAATAAGCATAGTCTGACACACAAAGTCTCCAAGGAGATCAGTACACCCATCTTAGATTAAATGCCTGTACCTCCTTATAGGACTGCTGTTTTCCAGAATTAAAAAAAAAAAATAACAAACAATAATGTAGTCCCTACATGAAGAACACCACAATATTTTTCAAATCTGTACCCCAGATGACAGATGTGTATTTGTGAAAATGGGACCACTATATGCCATATTTACTCAATTAGAAGATGAGGCTTTTTTCCCTCAATAGGGGGAAAAGCCCCTCACCTTACAGTTAACCACAAGGCAGCAGGGGGCAGGCAACCACTGAGGCTCCAGACACAAGGAGGGGTTGGGGCTGGAGCCAGGGGCACAGCTGCTGTCTGTCCCCCGTGTTGCCTCTATGTGTGGCAGCTCCCAGTGTGTTCCACGTGCCACTTCTTCCCCTCTGCCACACTTCTCCTCATTTTTGCTCCATGCCAGCAGTCTCCATCCGCACTTCAGCCTGGAGCACAGATCACCCTGCAGCAAGGATGGAGCCTACCAGTAAGGTAAGGATGGGAGGTGGAGTGATGGGAGCAAGAGCGGGGAAGAAGGTGCGGAGGGGGGGCAGGGACCCAAGGCTGCAGGGGGGTGGAAGGTGGGGAGGTTGGGGGAACAGCCCATTGGGGATCAGGACAGCCTGAGGCTGTGGGGAGCAGGCATAATGGGGAGTAAGTGGGAGGGGAACAGGTGGCAGGGTGCAAGCTGCCTGCCTCTCACTATTTGCTGCACTGCCTCCATACTGCCTGCCCACAACCACCTGCCCCCTATTGTCTAGCCCCACAGCTCCCTCTACTGCTGTCGTACTCCCTCTACTGCCCTCTACCTACCCCACTACCTGCCCTGCCACATGTCCCTCGACTGCCTGTTTCCCACCGCCTGCCTTACTACCTGCCCCCTCACTGCTTGTCTGCCTACCGCCCCCATTTCCTGCCCCATTACTGCCCTACCATTCCCCCCAATGCCTCTCCACTGTCTACTCCCCCTCTGCCTGTCCATTACTGCCCCCCTCATCACTGCCTACAGTAGTTGGGAGGAACAAATTTAAGATGATCCTCCAATAATTAGATTTCATACATGGAAAATTATAATAAATTGATATATTTTTCATGTATAAAATTGAATTTTTGGGGGGGACTGTCTTAAATTCAGGGTTGTCTTGTATTTGGGTAAATATGGTACAAGTGCCTATGCAACACACCAAGCTTAGTCCAGTGGTTGGGACTGGTTTATCATGGCAGGCTGGAATGACTCGGCTTGTGCTGAAGGAAGGCTGGTGCTAGAGCCCTCCCTCTGCCACTCAGCCATGGTACAACCTGGGCAGAGTGCCCTGCTGTCCTGGGCAAAACAACACAGTGCACATGTGGGCAAAGCACCCCCACCACTGAAACCGATACTCTGTGGGCTGAATCCAATTGCTCCATTGATCAGCTCTGACTCATGGGCCATAGGGTGCTGGGCCCTGGCTTAGCCCATATCTATACATATATTTATACATATCTATATGCATATACATATATACAAGTACACATATAGGCATAAATATGAAGAAAAATATACACTATTTAAAATAATGTAAGAAAAATTTCAAGTCACAATTGGTATCTGTAAAAGCCAGTAACTGAATCATCCTGCTATTACTATTAACTATAATCATGTCTCTCTAAATATAATAACATTTAATAAGTAATAAAATAGTTTTCTTATATAAAATATTTTGAAATCCATCTGTTCCAACATGTGTGACTAGGTCCTGATTTATGTATCAATTTTGGGCCTCTACAAATTGCTTTGCAATTGTTTTCAATATGAAAGCAAGCGAGTCTCTTACAAGGTAGAATTTCCAGACTATGGAAACTTTAAATTATTTTGTTTTAAGGGATGCAATAAAATGTAGCATAATTTACAGCAACTTAAAATTTTTCTCCATTTAAAGGTGTATTTATTTTAATCAAAATTTCAAAATGAATGGATAGCAGACATTCCAGCTTAAAATTCCACTGGTTTGTCTGTGATTGTTTTGGATCAAACTTCGTCTGGTTTTATAATAAGACATTTGAAAAGTAGATGCAATGGTGAAAAAAGATGAATGCATTTACTGGATAATACTTTTGGAGTTTAAAATAGAGGTAGTGTAAGAAAAGTTGTGATTTTTCCAAATCAAGTAGTGTTTAAAGTTTGTAAATAGCTAAATAAGGTCATGCGATTACATCCTCAGTATGAACAGGGCCACTTCAGGTGTACTCCCTTTGATCATATCACAGAAAGATGGTACTCCAAAACCTATCTTATTATTTACCAGGGAAATACTTCCTGAAGGAATGGCAGATGGTGGCTTGATGGATCCACAACTACATGTGGCATTTGGGACTGTGGAAAGAATGGAAAGCTCAACAACACACTATTTTTAGGGTAGACATCATATTGTGCTGGTTATCATAACAGAAAATTACTCACCAAGCTGGGAGAAGTTGAACCTAGTACCAGATGGTGACGTTATGCTTGAGCCAGATGAAAATGGAGAATTGGCAGCAGTTTCCTGCAGACCTCCTGCTGAATGTGAACGTAGCCATTCTTTTGCATCCTCTTGACTACGAAGTTGGGATGAAGGAGTGTACCTGCAAAACCGGAGGCTGTTTTAGAACTAATCTTCATCTTTTTTTCAAGTACATTCTTTTTTAGAGTAAAATCAGAAAGAATTTAAGGATTAAGTTGGTATAAAAGAACCCTGATTTAAGGCTCTTTTTCCAACCCCAAACTCAGGTTTGAAAAAACCACATCTCTTTATTATGGCTTCTGCAGTAGATGAGTATAAGGGAGTTAAGCAAGTAGCCTTAAGCCAAATGGGCATGTACTTATAGGTAGGCATATATGTAATGGACTAAATGATCAGCATTGTGCACCTCTTAGTTTATACCACAAATTTTAATATTATTTAAACATCTCAATGTACCTCTAAAAGTACCACAGCACACATTAACTAGCTTTAAGCCAAAAGGGCCATTAAAAGATAGGTCTTTAAAAAAGGTTTATTTAATTTTTATTATTTTCAATAAATATACATAAATGAACAAGTAAATAAATAAAATTAATTAAAATGATTAATAGAAACACTAATACATGGATCGCTGAATATTAATCAGGGATGGTATCAGATCATTATGAAAGGAGCTGTTTAACCTACTTTTCAGAGAAAGGACCTCGACAGAAGAGACAATGACTTTAGTTTGGCCAAGATTTTACCTCTGATCTATATATCCCTACTGCACTGTGAACATTATGTGACGTGTGTGGTATCGTGCATATGTCAGTCTAATATACCATAATGGAAGCATTTGCTTCAATCAGTAATAAAAATGCCAGAGTACAGATGACAACTGATAATGTACTTTAAACTTTTTAAAAGCTAAAATGGCCCAATCTATATTAGAGTTAATTGTTTGTAAAATAATAGTTACGTTTATTTGTTTTTACTGAAGGAGTATAAAATATGTCCAAAATATCTTTACTGTTTATTGTCCTTTTCATCCCAAAATAATACCCCATTAAGCTCAAAAGATTTTCCTTTTTGCTTCTATGCCAAGATATATGAGCTCATCCTAGAAAATAAACAGTTATGGGTGATTAATATTTTTTCAAAGTAGAGATTTGATCCAACTAAAAAAATGAACCAGTAAAGCATAATCTATATTAATTTGGAATTCAATTTAATATTTAACCCATGTGTAAGGATGGCCAGGTTAGCATTTTATACAGGAAGATACTGTTTATCAGTTAAGAAGATTTTAAAGTGCATTATAAAATGAAATAACAATGCACAGTGTGTGGTAAGAAAGTTTTAAAATAGTACATTCTTGTCCCTTATCCCCCAAACTTGAAATAGCAGGCCCTGATTCAATATTTCTGTGGTCATGAACATGTGTAAGACCTTATAGGACTGATGCGCTAAAGAGTCACCTTACTTTAACATGTTTTTAAGATTTTAAAAAGCAATACCTACCTCTTCAGCACTCAAATGTTTCAGTTTTAAGAGAGGATCTTTATTTACTAGAGACACATTTGACAGTCACAGAAACATTTTATACAAAAATCCCATTTCATGAAATGCTTTTAGCTCTCAGCTCAATGTGAGAAAGCTGCTGCAGAGAACAATGTGTACAGTGCAGAATAAATTGCAGCTGCAATTTGAAGCCATCAGTTCAATCATCATAAAAGCAGCATTAAGCAAGTCTGAAGTTGAAATGTTTTAAGTTGGCCAGGTATTGTCTGTAAATTCCATTACGCTAACTTAAAGCATTTCATTTGTAGCCTTAATGTTAATAATTTCACTGGAATGGCTTGTGTTTACTGAAGGGAAGAAAATTCTTAGTGCTTTTTTTAGTAGATTTCCAACATCCACTACATATACATAATGTATTAAGAGCAGACACACATGAATGTTTGTCAAGTTTTGTTTTCCCAATCAAGGCAACATATCACCTCTCTAAACATCCATTAAGAAAGAAGAAAATACCATTAGTATTTCCAATCTCATTCTATGATATTTATGAAGATATAAATCAGTTTTTTCTTTACATATATTTCAGGATTCCATGAATTATGTTGTGAAAATGAATTCATGTACTTTAGTGACTAGTCATAAAAGCTGCAAATTATTGCTTTCAAGTCAAGCCCAATGATGGTTTATGAGATGCTTTTCAGATTCAGCCAGCAAAAGCCACGTTTCCTGTTCAAGCAGAGAAGCCATTGGATGAAAGAAGCAGCATGTTCGAAAACAGCCTTCTTTGAGGAGATAAAAGGGGAACAAAAGAAAGAAAAAAGAACAGAAAGGTTGTTGCCACCCTTGCAAAAGCTGCCACCACCACCAACAGCCACGACAGAAACACAAAGCAAACTCCAAAACCACAACAAAAGCTGTTAGACTATGTGGAAACACCAATACCTGAGTCCCTTCTTAGGCAAAGTGTTCCTATCAAGATGTGGGTCGCTGTAGAAAAGTTAAAAGAAAAGAACTTCAGAGATGAACAAAAGGGAAGTATTAAGATCAGGACGAAGAGAAAAGTATAAACATCTGCATCACATTTTCAGAGGAAAAAGTGATGTGTCCTATCTAAGAAAACATGCAAAAGCCTCCTAGCTATGTGTGAATTGTTATACATGCATTTGGTACCATGCTAATGAACTTAATCTGCTCACAAAGTGTTTTTCCTATTTCCTTTCTCCACAGTGAACAAAAGCAACTCTTTAAAAATGAAAATAAAGAATGTACTTCAAATGCTTGAGAGTGTGTGTGTGTGTGTGTGTAAATAGGCAGGCAGCTGCCTATTTGTGAATATTGGTAAGAATATCTCAGAATCAAAAGATTCCCTCATACCATTTCCTTCATTATATCAAGTATAGGAACTATAGTTGTTATGTAGTCACAATATAAATATAGGATTTTTATTACAAAAAACTTACATAAGAGTTTTGGATGTTTCTACATAGTGGCTTATATTCCAGCTTTAGTGTGAAATCAATCCATTAGCATTCCCAAAAGCAAATGCTTAAAGGGTTGCACTCTCACATCATGGACAAATGGACCACTGCCTTCTCCTTTTGTAAGGAGGGTTTGTTAGTGTGTTTTTAACTCAAATAAAATATATGCTTAAATAAATTAATTTGCTACCAATTCCTCTTGCTAATATCCTCATCTATTCCTTAGCATAGGAATAGTCATATCACAGCTAAGAGCAAATGCAGGAATGGTTAGCTTTGATCAGAGGTATAGCAGGACAGCTCTGTGCCCAGTTTCAGTGTGGGGGCAGAGGAGGCACATAGTGCCCAGGGCAGCACTGGCTGCTGAGGTGCAAACCACAGCAGCATGATCAGCTGCTGCTGGACTCATGGTTATCTTTTGCATCTGCCCACACAGCTGGTGCCCAGGGCTGCTGCCTCAGTCATCCCCCTTCAGCTAGGCTACTGACTTCAATCTTTTCCCAATCTTCTTAAATTCATTTTTATAAACATGGACACACAAAAGATCCTGCAAGACACCTTCAAACCAAACCAGAATAAAGGACTTACAACACTGAGTATACTGAACAACACTAAGACTTCATGACAAAGTGACAGTCCTGAGAGGCAGTGGAAAAAGCAGCATGCCAAAGGAATGCTGAAATGCTAGTGAGAGTTTCGAATGGTAAGTCAAATTAAAGGGTTTTAAAATAAAGCTACCTTTGGCAAAGAAAAAACTAACAACAAACCCCACAGTGCAAAATATATCGCAACAACATGTGAACTCTGTCACCTGCCATTTCCCAGTTTTAACAAGATAGGTGAAGTAATTAAGCAGACTCTCACTGGCATGTCTTTGTGTCACAATTTACACCTGAGCAACAAACACAAAAAAGGTTTCAGCTGAGCACAGTCTCTCACAAAACATTTTGCGTCATAAATGTGGGCAACAAAACCTAGAGCCTTTGTGCATTCTACTGCCTTGAGACAGCATTACCTGTCCTGTCTCCTGGGTAAAGTATTTCTGCAGAATTTGGGACTAGCAGCAGGGGAAGAGAGAGGGCTAGAAGAAGACATCCAGTGAGACAGAAAACAAGAGAAGGAATATTAGAATGAAAAGGAGAAGGAAATAAAGGAAGGAGTTGTTAAAACAAAATAAAACAAAACAAAAAGTGTCATAAAAACATTTTTTTCAGCAGTTGTTTTCTGTTACAAAGACACAACAACTAGAAAGTCATGATAATGGAAAAAAAGTTACACAGCAAGATAAGGCTAGCTTCCAAGGCTTCAAAATACACTCTTTTAAAAATGTTTGCTCTTAAAGTAAATTTCTATCCCACTCAAGTCTGAAACGTAATGTTCATCATCATCCTGGTATCCCAGCACCTACTGCTCAGATTCTAACTATGTGAAATACAAACAAATGCAATTTAACAAGAAATATTTGGCTTTGCAGCACATGATGAAAATTGTAATGGGGTGTATTTTAGGCCATGGTTATATCAACTAGTAGAGAGGGATATTAAAATATGTGAAATTCTAATATCAAATAGCACACAGTCATTAAACAATGAAGGTTGAAATGAAAAGTCTCATCCAAACACAGATCCATGTCCTGTGTAATAAAGAACTGAACTCTTTGGTTGAAATGGCTGTTTTTATAGATTTTGAAACTATCAATTAATATTTATTTTGTAGGATTTATAATTGGAATGACACTATGAACTACTGTTGCTATATTTCTAATTTTAAAAGATAGGCACATATAGTATATATTAATGGAGAGAAAACAGAAGCTACTCACCTCTCAGACAATGTTGTCTTAACACTGTTGGTTCTGACAAAGGGAGTCAGAGAATCATCTTTAGAAGCTGTGATCAAACCACTGGATGAGTTATGACTCAGCCCACCTCCACTGCTCAGAGATATATCAATGGATTCACAGCTGGTGTGAAGACTACTGACAGATTGGTATCCAATTCCATCCTTACTAACAGCAGAAGAGCTACTTGCGTTGGTACCCCAAGTTAAACTGTTCGAGGGAGCTGAATGTGCTGAACTGGGACTAGAGGCCAATGGAGACTGGTTCATGTCCATGTTTTTACTGTAAAGGGGACTGCTGCCCCCACTGCTCAGTATACCGCTGCCAGAGGGAGAATCAAGGTTCCCTTGCTGGTTCATGGTAGCATGAGGATTGGAGATGACCACTGAATTTTTCATATTTTCAGCTGTTGTGATAGGAACCTGTTTATTTGGCTTGCCACCAAAAAGTCTGTAAAAAAAGTTCAGAGAGCATAATAAAAACTATATGAAATGGAATGTAAAATGACTACAACAAAGATATTTTTACATACAGTATTTGCCTTTAGACACTTGAAAAACAATTACTAAAAAATGTTCTATTCAGCTTTACCAAGAGACCAGATGCTACAGCTGTAGGCAGTGATGCAGTACTGGGCAGATTGGGATGGTTTAGTCAGGGACGATCCTGCCTTGAGCAAAGGGCTGAACAAGATGACCTTGCAGCCCTCCTTTCTTATTATCCTGTAATTTTAATTATGGGAATAGATTGAAAACTGGTGATTCAGAGGACTAGTTTTCTGTTGCTTGCAAAATAAAAGAAATATAGGCTATGTTATAGCAGTTTCCTACCTCTAAAATGTGTTTTTAGATTCAGATCAATAACAATAAACTAATAAACTTCCTTTCCTTAGCTCTATCAATCAAATACAGAGAAAATTATTATGCCTATCTTTTCCTTATCTGAACCTTCAAATGATACTTTCACAGAACAAAATGTTATTGACTATATTATCTTCTGTTCCCTGTGGAAAATAGATTTCTACCACTAATGCTAATAAAGGGATTAATTTGAAGCATGAACATTTTGAAGCATGTTAAGATCTTTAAATCCCAATGATGTAAATCCATTTTGAATGAGAAACACAGAAGAATGAAAGAGATGGCTACAGCCATTCCAAACTATGTATACCAAACTTTTCTGCTCTCGGAAATTAAGCAGACTTGGGAATTCCAGGAACTGCAGTCCCAATATAAGAAGCTGTGTGTGCGGACATTTGGGGAATAATACAAGACAGAAACTTAAATGGCCAGACTTTATTCACCCCAATTGTTACCACTGAGCTGGTCAAACTCATAAAAAGACAAAGTCTTGATTTCTGTACAAGTCACTGAATGCACCTTTCAAAAGAAGCATTTGGAAAAATTTTAGGAAAAACCAAAAAAAACCTCACTTACGGCAAATCAGGTAACTTCACCCCCAAACTGCCCTAAATAATGAAAACAGTCCCCAGTTCATTCAAGATAGCCATTGGGCAGTTTAAAAAAAGCATCTAGGTGATTAAGAAGTCTAGATCCCATTTTCAAAGGGACACTCAATTTGGTTGGTTCAAGGCAGGTAGTCTCATTGGTACAAGGCAGTGCTATACTGAGAAGTGACATAAATGCATTGTAGAGCTTGCTTATTTGAATGCACACAGACCTGAACCCATGAAACTATGCTACTTCCAGTTCAGAAGCTAATGCATGTGGAGTGAACAAAGCATGTCTCAGCACAGCGGTACTGTCTCTCAGTAGGCACATCTACATGAAACACTTTACTGTGCAGTAGACTAATCTACTGTGCAGTAAATCATCACCACCTACATGTGCACACTAAATTAGTCTACTGCATGACTGGCTACTACCTGTAGATACTGTGCAATAGCTACTGCACATTAGTGTATGTGTAGACAGGTGACCAGGAGCAAATTGCAAATTGCTCCTGGTTAGCTCAGGCAGCAGAAGGTTCCCTGGGCAGTTGCCTCCCAGCCCCATTCCCCAATTGGCAGGTCAGGGCATGGGGCTGGAAAGCTCTCCCCTCCCCCAAGCAGCTGCTTCCCAGAGCTGGCATCCGGGGGAGCCTAGAGCTCCCACTGGCTGCTGTAGGGGGGCAGAGCAAGGCAGGAGTAGCCCTGCACTGAACTGCTCCCTTCAAGAGTAAATTTAATCTCAACTGGCTCATGCATACATGCACTTCCAGGGAAAGCTTACTGTGCAGTAAAATGCTGCATAGTAAAAACTGCACAGTAAGCTTACAGCACATAACAGCACGTGTAGATGCACCTGGTATGGCGTGGCTTTACTCTCTACAGACATTCTTTTTGGAAACAAAGCTTCATTGAAAAACTTCAGTACTTAGACTCCTAAGTACATGTTATTTTTGAATATAGGACTTAGGTGTTTTTGAATTTTTTTTCCTTTTTTGTATAGTAGCCAGGGCATTTCAACTCTCTATTAGAAAAACAGTCATGTGCAATTTTCCCATTGTACTTAAAACAGGTTTCATAAGGAAGTCCTGGATCTCCTCTGCTTAAAACTAGAAACATATAATTGTTATTAAGATGATCACTGCTTAATTATGATTTAACAGTGGAATGCCCTCAGATATATAGCATGTCTTGCTTGTAGACAGGGTTATGAGGATGATTAGTTTACTGCATTATGGTTTTAGTTAAGAGTGTATGTACCAGAGGGGCCAAAGTAGCAGCAATTTTACAAAAAAAATGAAGATTTTTTTTCTAATGACAATCTGAAGCCAGTCCAAATCTATCTTTTCTTTGAATTTCCAGTTCATACTGCAAAAGAAGCTAGTTATTCACAGATGCACACTCAGAGAACAGAATGTACAAGATTTAAGAAAAGAATAAGGAACTTTACAAAGTTCTATCATATAATAATAGCATAAATTCATTATATAAGATTTCAGTTGTTACCATCTAGTAAGTCAACTTTTATAACTGCCAAACTGAGCAGAATTGTCTTGCTGTAAAGTCTTTCCTGGCTTGCTGCTTCCAAAAATATATTTAGCTGAGTCAGAAAATCCTGAATATCAAAAAAATATAAGCTGTGGATGAAAGAAGGACAGGGCCTGAAAAAATGGTCTCTTCAGTTCATAACCAACTCAGCAAGCTGGCATTATGGATATAGTTGTTCATGTTAAAAGGAAATGCCTTACAGAGAATTCATATCTCATTGTTCCTCTTTACAGTTATCAGTTTTGACAAGCAACAGTCATGTTTGAGCTGAGTGTTTGGTTATGTCTACAGAGATGCATCAGGAAAAGAGTAGGAATTATGTCCTGCAAAGCATTACAGTAACAGGAGGATAAAAAAAATAAAAAATTACCAACAATCAATAAGCCAATATTAAAATATCTGCACCAATTGATTGTATATAACAAATGGCATAAAAACTAGCATTGTTTTCTGTAAGATGTATATTGTTTTTGCATGACAAATGGTGCCAGAGTAGAAATGTTGAAGCGAAAGCTAAACTGGAAAATCAAGACACCACTACACTTGTAAAACTATAACCCTGGACATTTTTTGCTGAGAGAAGTGCAGAAAACATTTTATCTGCCTTTAGATCTGAAGAGGGGAGTATTACTGCCTACCTGCTGTGCAAATTCATCTAAGAATATGACTGAGGTCAGGTTTGTAGTTAAATGCAAAGTGTTAAATGCATATTTAATAACTTGAATATGAAAATTAAGATGAACATATTGCTAGCGGTACATACTCTGAACATGAAGTAGCTGTGCCAACAGTATATTTGCCCTGATCTATTTGTGAAGTCTGATGACCGCTGAAGAAATGAAATAGCTAACCAGAAGCAAGGAGGTTTAAATGAAACTTTGGAAAGAAAAAAACCCACTTAAACTCCATAAAGATGACTGATATTTTTTCTCTGTAACTGCTCTTAAGTGTTGCTGCATTCCAAATGTTATCGTGATGAAAAGTTTACGGAAATGATCTTTGTTTCATCAACAGAAATCTATGATTGCATTTAAATATTCACATACTTGAGGAAAGCAATAGAGAAAGTATGAACAGCCAATAGTTCTCATTTTGATTTAGTGTTTTAAGCAGTGGGGCTGAAAATGATATTTTCATAAAGATATTAATTGTTCTTTAATGATGTCCAGAAACAGAATAATTAAACTGTACATTTCATAAACAAGACTGAAAAAATACAGTCTTTCTTTTTTCTAAAGCTTTAACCCACACCATCATTATGGCAATTAAGCCTGAGTAAGCAACCTGAAAGGGATGTTACATCATCACAGTATAGGATGATGTTGTATGATTGTATGGATGTGATGCCAGGACAAAATGAAATGTAAAACACTGCAACTTGAAGCTGCCTATGTTTAAACTTACAATATCAAATTAAAATAGAAAATAATATTATGGATGTCTCTGCTGGGATGTCAAGACTTGGATGCAAATATTGGAAAACAAATAAACTAACTCCCATGCATCCAAATGTTTGCATTAAAGTTTGCAGTGGGAAGAAATGTAAGGCCACAAAGATTAGAAAACAGATCTTTACATATAGGAAGATTTTTGTTAAAAATAAGACAATTAAACCTAGCTGACACAGTCCCTTTAATTAGGTCATTCCATACCTGCATCCTTGAATGCTTACATAAGGAGTCACACAACTGGCGACAAGAATAGAGATATCTTTTGGAGCTGACATGGTGAATAAATGTAAATACACTAGGCCAAATGATGCTCTCAGACTGGTGCAAATCTGGGGTCCCTCTTGTGACTTCAATATATAAACAGTCCCAATTACTTAACTCCAGCTAATGATTTCCACAATGAATGAATTTTTGCCTACCTGCGCAAAGTGGGAGAGGCCACATCAGGGTACTTGGTTCCTTGCTGGTGGGTACTTTGAGCTCCGCTAGAAGCAGTCTGTGATGCAGGGTTCACTTTAACAGAATTACATGAGGCCACGCTTTCGTTGTCAGACGAGATCCCTTTCTCTTTATCTGTCTGGTTGATTAATCCTGGCAAAGAGCTTCCAAGAACTACCTTAACAGGCTCTCTGATTTTAGGGGCAGGTAAACCAGCTGACTTGCTGCTAATGTTGGAGTCTATGCTACTGGTACTAGACCTATTTCCAGCTCCACTTCTGCTGCTGGATTTACTAGGCCGAGGTAAACTACGATACTGAAGATTAGTTCGAGCACTAAGTGCTAGGTAACCATCATCCTGGTTCTGTGAGCCATCAACACTAGCCTTCCGACCAGTGGATCTACCCATGAGTCCAGATGATTTAGGGATTTTGCCCAGTGTGGCTGATCTGCTGGTGATAGTTGCCCCACTGGCAGTAATCACAGTCATGCCTACAGCTGACCCACTTTGTTTCTTAAATCCAAATGTGTTTGTATTAGCAGCAGCTGTCCTAGAGTTACTTGTGGGAGGCTTTTTGGATTCATCACCACTACTGCGTCCTGCATCTGATGGGGAACGTTTAACATGTCCAGCTTTAGGAGAAAGTCTACCCTTTTCTGATACCTTGGCGTCATCAGTTTTCCCTACAAAAATAGAAAAAGAATTCTACTATTTAATGACTTGAAAACATTAAGCAAATGGTGAAAATCAAAGAAGCATGAAAAGCAAAAGCATGTTAGCCACAAGAGAGTGGTTAGGAGTATGATCCAGTTTGCACTGAACTAAAATGTCACTCTAAATGAGCTATTCATGTAGATTTGCCACAGAGAGTATCTGATGTATCTGCCCTTGAGAATATGAAAAATAGTGGACGGATTGTTAGGTAAAGTGACAGATAAGTAAGCGGGTTCTTTAAACTTTGTAACTAGAATAGTTTGTGCCATTGTAGTATTAAAGAAAAGATCTGGGAAGGCAACATTCTAACTTTTAAAAAGGCTTTAGAAAGAATGCCTACTACATGGTAAGGACTATAGTTTCAAAACAGACATGCACAGCTGTGTACAGAATCAATCAGGAGTAAAAGGATAATAAATTCATTTGTGTGTGCAAATTCTATTAATAATCATGCACATTTGCATGTGCTTAGAGTTCTGAGGAGATCCATTTGGAAATCTGGTACTGAATAATACTCTATTATAAAATTAAGTGCATATTCTATTTTAGTTGTGTGAAACCTTTTTTCACAAAATTATCCTGAGCAGTTTCTCGGTTATTCTTAAGTAGGGAATAAAAACTGGAATTCTATTTAATGAATTTTAATGAGCCTTACATGAAAGATACTGCACTGCAAAAACTGGCTGTGTACACACATTCAAATGATCTGGGAGAATTCTCCCAGGTTTGCTGTCCTGGTACAAAAACTTACCCAGAGACATTTGAACAGACATTTGATGCTGAGCTCCTTAAGACCAGACATCTTGCAGCCCAGATGCTGCATAGCCAGGGGCCTTATGGGCACACACCTTAGTGTACTCTGTAGGCTCCCTTAGCCTGCCTGGAGACAGGATGGCAGCAGTGCATAGGGCAGCCCTGACAAGCTAACTCAAACTGCTCAGGGTCAGCCTGTGTTTCTTTTCAGCACAATGTGGGGATTGTGAAGGTTTAATTCTGTTCTCTGTGTGGCTGGAGCAATAGCGTCCAGTGGTCAACACATTGTCTTCCAGGGGGAAAGAGAGAGAGTGAAGCACCTTGGTGCTAGAAGACAGCTGTGGCTTGTCTCAGAAAACAATATGCACAGCCATTTGCCCTCCCAGCAGAAACCCTTCAGGGAGTGATATAACCGTTGTTGCTCCCACATTATTTTTTCCTGGAGTGGCCATTTTTGCTAAACATGTGTGTACACTACTGGTTTCTACTGGGAGAGTAGCAACTCTGCCAGGAGAAACTGAATGTCTGTGTGTGGCCACTGCATTCAATAAATAGTATAATTAAGAATTAGTTCTATCTTAAAGACATTATTGAAAGTATGCTAGTACACACACCATATTTATAATTAACAAAGCCATAAAACAAATGCAGAAATACAGTATGCTGTATACTGAACCCCCCCCTTCCCACAGTTATAAAATAAAATACATAGAGCTATTTCAAGTTGAGACTAGAAAACTGAAGCATTATTTTCTACAGCATAAACTGTCGGCTTGTCTGCATGTTACATTTTTCCTCACCTGTTCCAGGTGTCTTTAATGTGCCTGAAGTGGCTGAAGATTTAGTCCTTGGTGTAGTAATGCCAACCTGAGCTGACATGCCCCGTCTCCAGGAACCAGTCTGTGAAATAACAGTGTTCTTCCTACCAGAAGTGCTTTTATCAGATTCATCAGACACATCAGAGGGATTCCGCCTCCACTTAGATCCAGGCTCCATTTTTATGCCACTATCTGATCCTCCATCTGATTTCTTAACTTCGTCACCAGACCACAGGGAATTCCGCTCAACCTGAGAATGCTTTTCTGCATCAGTCTAAGGGAAAGAGCAAATTGTAGCAGAACCTCCACTGTCAATTCCTGTTTCAAACATTACTTTCTTTAGGTTCAAAATCTGGACCCCACTACCTGACTTATAAATTCACTACTCATTTCTGGTTACACAAACATTTTGCCAAAAAAAAAATCTATGATAAAAAAAATAAACAACTGCTTATACTTCCTACTAACCTGGAGAAACAATCACTAAATAGTTAAAATAACACACAAAGCACCAAACACCTGATTTACCATGGAAAGAAGCCAAGTATTCAGTTCCCTGCTATTTACAATCTTCCTCCTTGATTTCATGTAATCTGTTTCTTGTAATGTATAAAAAATTTCAAATGGGCACTGTTCATTTTTTTGGTTTTGCTGCTTTATTATCTATTGTCTGTCAATTTGATATCTAGAACAAGATGAGACAGCCTATTTTGAAACCCACAATGAAGCTTTCTAAAAATATTAAAATCAAGTGTAAATACACAAAGCAAAGCCATTCTTAATCGTCACTGAAATATCATCCTTGCCTTTTCCAAATTTACAAATTCTACTGTATATTCGGTTCATAAAAATCAGACACCTTATTTGCCTGGTGGAAAATTCAACAACAGCTGTTGTCAAGGAGGGATTTTTCTCTTTGCCAAACCACAGTAAAACTGGATATCTTTATCAAATATATTATGCTGTCCAGTACTTTTCCTCTTCTTCCCTTTCTGTCATTATGATTGAAACATGCCTGTTACAATTATTTTACTGAATTAAGCTTTTCCTGCCAACTAAATTGGTGAAAAGCAATCACAAATTTGTAATACCACAACCAGGTAGAAAAGCTGACTGCTAGTTACATTTTAACGTATTTCAACTCCAGATCAGGATCAAAATTTGATGGCTAACCTTAGCCTCTAATGGCAACACCATTCTGAAGCAACTGAGAGCCTTGTCACACAGAACACTTAGCAAGTGATTTATTTAGATTGTAGTAAGCATTACCATGCCATATTAAAAGTTAGAACATATTCTGAGCAGTCTCACAATAATGTTTTCTATTATCTCAGCCTGTTGTGGATGGGGCTGGAACTAGCAGTACTCGCCCTCCAACCCTCCCCCCAACCCCCAACACTGATCGTGGCACTGGACTCACACATACGCTTGTGAGAACAAGCAACCTTGATGCCCCAAGCCTGAGTCATCCCTAAGACATGCCCAGCAGTGCCTAGCCTGAAAACACCTGCCTCTAAGTTGAGCCGGGTCATTGGCAGTCTTGAACCAGCTCCAGTGCAGTGCTAGGACTGGAATCGACAATCAGCTGATTGTCAGTGCCAGGTCCCACATAACACAAGAGTCTTGAACAGGCTCTGGTGTGATGCTGAAGTTGACTGCTTGACCAGACCTTGTACCGCACTGGAATCCGGATCACGCATTATCTCCATGGAGCACTCTGATGACAGCTGAACATGTTGCAATGTGGAGATACTGCTCCTGTGAAAAGTTGTAACTTGGCTGTGATACAATCACACTTAGGATGTGTTAGCTACACTTAAAATGCGAGCCTCCACCTGGTCAAGCAGCAAAACATGCTAAGTGTAACATTTAACAAGACCCTGAATCTCTACCACTTGACTGGATATGACTGAATTAACTGGCCAGGAGGAGGCAGGACAGACTCCTGCAATATTATGAACATGGTCACTTACAAATGACTTCAACTGGAGTGTAGAGCACTCAGCATTTTTCAACAGACAAAGTGCAATAGCACCCTGAAGGATCTGGTTTTAAATGACTCAAGAGCTTTTTTAAAAAAATACCCTTGCATATTTGACTAATCAACAAAGTGGGGAAAGGAAATAAAGAGAAAAGTTCAGGACAATTTAATATGCTTTCAGGAAAATATTACATTTTGTTTTAAAATCTCTTGTCTCCCTGAGTGTGTCTGCGGTTTTATAATTTCTTTTCTCACTAGGTTAAATCTTCAATATTAAATGAGCATAAGGTTTTTGTGGTTTAATTTCCTTTGCCTTTTGCTGTGGTATTTTAAAAAGAAAATGAAAAATAGTCAAAGTGTTCAGTAATGAAAGCTGACACTACACATTGTATTGTTTTTTTCCCCTTTTACAGTCATATAAAAGAGTTCAGGACTCATTTTTCTTGCTGTTGACTCATTTAACTATAAAGCATTCAAGAGTCTACCACTGAATTGTGGATTCAGAGACTTTTTTTTTGTTGGCATGTTCAACCTGACATTCAAATACAAAGTTTCTCTTCTTTTCTGCTTAAAGAAAAGTGGTCTTGGCTTCATTATCTAGCTCCTGTTTTCATCTATCTCCTAAAGAGGCCACGTTATCAAATATGAGACAACATCCTCATCAATTAGCAAAGAGTCAGAGGAGGGGCACTCTGAAGTGCTCTGGGTTAGGATACAAGGCAGTCGAGGGGAAAGAGTTAATGGTGGGGGTCTACTACAGGCCACCCAACCAAAGGGAAGAGCTAGACCAGGAATTCTTAAGTCAGCTCATGGAGGGAGTTAGGTCAAAGGTCATCATGGGTGACCTGAACTTTCCAGACATCTGCTGGGAAGAGCAGTCAGCCAGGTCTGACCGCTCATGTAGGTTCCTAGCTCAAATGCAGGACCTCCATCTAACCCAGGAGGGGCACAGCCCCACCATGGGAGATGCCTTGTTGGACCTGGTGCTGGCCACTGGTGACACCCTGATGAGGGGGCTGCGGGTGCTCGACCACCTGGGTGACAGCAATCATTGCCTGCTGGAATTCACCATCCAGCGCAAGGTGGCAAAGGCCTACAGCAAGGCAGCAGCCCTAGATTTCAGGAGGATGGACTTCAATGAGCTAAGGAGAATAGTCAGGGAAGCACTGAGGTCCTGGAGGGGAGGGAAGCCAGGTGTCCAAGAAGAATGGTCGCTCCTTAAGGAGACAATCCTTTAAGCCCAAAGGGAGGTAATCCTAACAAGGATCAAAGGGACAGGAGGGCGTGAAAGCTCCTATGGCTCACCAAAAGCATCTGAGAAAGTCTCCTGGCTAAAAGGGAGGCATACACCCAATGGAAGGGAGGGGCCATCACCAGGGAGGATTATACTGCGGTTGCTCGGGGGGTAGGGGGGCAGTCAAGAAGGCCAAGGCAGAGATGGAACTGGGACTAGCTTCCCAGATCAAGGACAACAAGAAGTCCTTTTTTAAATACACAGGGGGCAAAAAGAAG
>NW_017728947.1:29648196-29675637 GCF_001723895.1 Crocodylus porosus
TCAGGTCCCTTCCGACCCTACTAACTATGAAACTATGAAACCTGTTCTAAAAATCATCATTTGGTCACAACCTTCCCTGGCACTTTTGTACAGGAGAGATCATGCCGAAAAAGGGGTGGGCATGTAGCTCTCTATGTGAAAGTGAACTACACGTCCCTATAACTGAGATTGGCACCCGGGGGGGATGACTGAAGATCCTTTGGGTTAGAATACGAGGGGAATGTAGTGAAGGGGATACAGTGGTAGGAGTCTACTACAGATCTTCAAACCAGGAACAGGTGCTTGACTAAGAATTTGCATGGGAACTGGCCAAGACTGCACACTTTCAGTGCATGGTCATCATGGAAGACTTCAACTATCCGGACACCTATGGGATGAGTACTTGGCCAAATCCAATCAGTCACAAAGTTTCCTTGCATGCATGGATGAGCTCTACGTGTCCCAAGAAGTTTATGGGCTGACAAGAGGCAAGGCGCTGCTGGATCTGGTATGGCCAAAGGGAATGACCTAATCAGCAATTTAAGAATCGAAGGGAAGCTAGGAGACAGTGACCACGAGTTGATCACTTTCACTATCCATCGCAAAGCTGGCAAGTCAGCCAGCAATGCAGTAGTCCTTGACTTTTGGAAAGCTGACTTTCGTAAGCTCAGGAGGCTTGTTCTTGAGGCCCTGAGAGGACATGATTTCTCATGGAGGGGAGTTCATGATGAGTGGTTGCTCCTTAAGAAAGCAATCCTAGAAGCACAAGAAGAGTCCATCTTCACCCATAGGAAAGGTGGTAAAAGGGCTCAACAACCCCCTTGGCTCAACAGGGAACTCATGGACATCCTTCATCTAAAAATAGAGGTGTATAATGGATGGAAGACAGGAAACACCACTAAGGAAGAGTATACTGCACTGGTCTGCACCCGCAGGTAGCAAACTAGAAAAGCCACGGCTGCAACTGAACTCCATCTGGCTACACGAAGCAAAGACAACAAAATATGTGGGGAGTTGAAAGATGTGGGGAGTTGAAAGAAAAACAAGGGCAATATTGGACCCCTGCTAAAAATCTGGGGCAGCTGACTACTGACACCCAGAAAAAAGCCAATCTGATTAATGACTACTTTGCGTCGGTTTTTCACCAGCCAAAGGGACCACCTTGCCTATCATGATGTGGGATGATCAGGGTAAAGAGGAATATATGCCCACCACTGGCATGGATCATGTGAGGGAGCATCTTGAGAAGCTAGACTCCCATAAATCAGCTGGTCCAGACACGTTGTACCCAAGAGTACTAAAGGAACTGGCAGACATCATAGCACAGCTACTGGGCAGGATACTTGAGAACTTGTGGAGCTCAGGCGAAGTACCTGAAGATTGAAAGAGAGCCAACGTGGTGCCCATCTTCAAGAAAGGGAGAAAAGAGGACCTGGGAAACCACAGGCCAATCAGTTTGACCTCAATCTCTGGGAAGATTTGGAAAAAATGATCAAAGAAACCATTCTTGACATGCTAACAGAAGGCAACATTCTGAGGGATAGCTAGCACGGGTTTGTTGCGGGTGGGTCTTGCTTGACCAATCTCATTTCCTTCTATGACCAGGTGACGTATCACCGGGACAAAAGGAAAGAGGTTGATATCATATATTTGGACTTTTAAAAAGCCTTTGTGTCCCATAATGTCCTCATGGAAAAATTGGGCAACTGCAGCCTCGACTAGTCTATAGTCCAATGGCTGGGGAACTGGCTCTGAGGTCAGACCCAGAGAGTGGTAGATGACAGAACCAAATCAACATGGTACCTGGTGACTAGAGGCATCCCCCCCAAGGCTCCGTTCTCAGACCTCTACTCTTTAATGTCTTTATAAACAATCTAGACACTGGTGTCAAAAGCAGACTGGCCAAGTTTGCTGATGACACTAAAATTTGGGGAAAAGTGTCAACACTTGAGGATAGGCTGGTGATCCAGGCCAACCTTGACAGGCTTGCAAGATGGGTGGATGAAAACCTGATGGCATTCAATACGGACAAATGCAAGGTGCTCCACCTCGGGAATAAAAACCCGCATCACACTTATAGTCGCAGCAATGCTACACTTGCTAGCACCATGACCAAAAGAGACTTGGGGGTCACGATTGACCACGAGATGAACAAGAGCCACCAATGTGATACTGCATCTGGCAAAGCAAACAAAACTCTGGCTTGCATCTACCAATGCATCTTGAGCAAGACCCAGGATGTCATCCTCCTACTGTACTCGGCCTTGGTGAGGCTGCAGCTGGAGTACTGCATCCAATTCTGGGCTCCACAATTTAGGAAGAATGCAGAGAAGCTTGAGAGACTCCAGAAGGAAGCTATGCACATGATCCCAGGGCAAGAGAACAAGCCTTATGATGAGAGGCTGTGAGCTACAGGACTCTTCAGCCTGGAGAAGCACAGGCTCAGGCGTGACTTGGGGGCAACCTATAAGTACATATGGGGTGTGTATCAAGATCTGGGGGAACACCTGTTCACCAGAGCACCCCAAGGGATGACAAGGTCCAATGGTCACAAACTCCTGCAAGACCATTTTAGGCTGGACATGAGGAAAAACTTCTTTACTGTCCAAGCCCCCAAGACCTGGAATAGACCCCTCCCCAGAGGTGGTGCCAGCACCTACCCTGGACACTATCAAGAAACATTTGGACGTTTATCTTGCCGGGATCCTTTGAACCTAGCTGACTTTCTGCCCCTTGGAGAGGGGGCTGAACCAGATGATCTTACGAGGTCCCTTCCAGCCCTAATGTCTATGAAATCTTGCAAGTCCACTCTTGAAGCAGCTTAGCTATATAAATCGTTGCTTGATGCTAGGGAATAAGACCACCACAGAAACAGGGGTAGGGGGCAGGGAAAAAGAGACTTGCCATTACAGCAGTAGCTAAAAATCCACTCCATCTGAGAAATCATTAAATTGGATGAAACAGGAAATCTTGTAAAAGTCTAACAGAGGTCATCCTAAGCTACACAGTTTGCTGACTGAACTAGAAGCAATCTTAACTGAAGAACTGAACTCTTAAAGCTTCAAGAACAGTCTCAGAAATCAGATGAATTTGAATGGCTCTGCTGCCTTCTTAAAGTAGCTTATAATTTAATGCTGATGTTACTGAAGCTGAGGATCTGTTTTTTCTTATGACCTATTTTAGCATGTGGAGGTGGATCACAAGCTGAATATAGGTCACCAAACCAGCACCATATTGTGACTTATTAACAGAAGTGTCATATGCAAGTCATGGGAAGGGATTCTTCTACCCTCTTCAGTACTGATGAACTGTGTCCAGTAGAGAAAGGTCAGTGTGGAAAGCCAAAAGCCTTACTACATGGCTCAAGGCAAAGAATACAAGAGAAAAAGGGAAACAGTGGACCATAAGGAATATTTTCCTTTCTAGGTTCATTATTAGCTATAGCTGTTAGTTTTGCTACTTAGGAATCCAACTCCAAAGTAAGCATGCTTCCCACAGTCCAGGCTTATTTACTTCCTTTTCTCTTGTTAATATTAGCTTTCGGTTTTTAAGAAAAAAAGTATTTTATGAATAACCAATTGCAGTTAATGAAAACTTTCACTCTACTCTACTCTGGGTGGACATTTTACAGAGATTCACGAGTGCTCACAACATTCTGAGCTAGTTCACAACACAATTTCCTGACACAGGTGTATCTATATGCTGTTCAGCATGTTCTAAAATAGAGGTTTTTAAGCTAACAATTGTGCGGGAAAATGTAGGTTCCCTGTGTAAATTTTTTTGCAACATGTTGGAAGAAAAGCACTTCAATGACCTTACCTTCTCTCATTAATTTGGTGAAGGACTTGCATTACCATTTTCATATGCACATGACATCACTGACACGCAACCAGAGGCTAAATCTTTAATATAGGCTCAAATACGCACTTCATGGCAAGGGAACAAAGAGCAATATACACTTGCAACACAATACTTCAGGCAGCACAACACTTCACAGCAACCACATTACTACATTAAAACAGCTATTAAAAACAGATCCAAGTTCCAGTCCAAAAAGAAAGAAAGAAATCACATCAACCTCTCTTTGCAAAGCTGCATCAGCTACAAAACTGAAACAACATACTCTGTTGTGGTACTACAGTACCACTTTGGTCCACAAAGCAGTTACAAGGACCAAGGATGTACTTTTCAGTGCTGCATGTTTCATAACATAATTAGCATCAATATAAAAAGAAGACTGCTTCTTGTATTATTGCAACACATTACAATGAAAAATATAAATAAAACTGATGGGTATCATCAACATCCAACTATATTTGGATGTGTAGGGTAGAAGGATGGAAAGCTGTGTTTGTGCTGCCTCTGGATACAAATTTATTTTCCTATGTATTACTGCCAAAAATAGAAAGCCTGCAATAACATGCAGTCCTGGAAGCTTAAAATAATATATTTTATTAGCTAAGGTATGTTTACTTTTCCGTTGAAAGTGCAATAATCTTTAAACTCCCATGTCAATTTAATTAAATTTTGTTCTTTTATAAATTGTATAGAACACTTTCTAGTACTGAAGAAAAATCACATCTGCTATTTATAATGCTGCATGTAAAGTGGTACCAATAAAAAATTAATACTTAATTGTTCTACGTTGGTAGCAGATATGCCACAGATTCCACACATAAGAGAAATATTATGGTAATCTTACACACCACAGTGTGGTAACCATTGGTAAACACCACCCTTTTAACAATAACCATTGTATTTGGGGTAGTGGAAGAAGATTACTGTTGACTATCTTGGTTATTCATAGACTGATTTTCAGAGGGGATGGGCTCCTGCAGCTTCTGTGAATCCCAGATGGAGTTTCTTATGCCACTAGTTCTAATATATACATATTAATTGAAATAGAACTAATGGTGTTGAAAGTCCCAAAGTTTTGATAGGTCCTGGCACCTGCAACTCCCAGCCTCTCTAAGGATCAGCCTCACTCTAAAAAAAATACAGCTGACAGATTATTTCTCTGCTTCTGGTTAAATTTCCAACTCTTTCAGCCTGACTTCTTGCATGGCTGTAAAGGTAGCCAAAGATTGAGCCCAGGATTACTATATAAAAGAAAAATGCATAAGTGGTTCATTATTTCAAGAAAGTGTTGAGCTTTCAGAAGGATGAAGTCATTCCACCCCAGAGCCTTGTATCTATTGCTTAAAAGAAACAACTCTTCAATGCTACCAGTTGTCCAAAATGAAACAGAAACCTTACCTGTGCATCCAAATTTTTACGGGAAGAGGCAGGTGTGTTGGCATAAGAGCTGATGGAGGAGCTGGTGTTAATATCATCAGTGCTAAGGTTGTCTATGGTGTCACTGATCCCACTGCTGACAGAGCTGCTGTCATCCCAGCTGGGGAAAGAGGCACACAATTTAAACCCAACACTTGGGCTACTAAAGAACCAATACACAAAAAAAGTTCAAAATGGGAAATATTATTCATACTGGCTATATCCTATCTGAGCTGCAGACACAGGACTGCTCTCTTTGACGTTTATATGGCACAAGGCAATGTCCTGTATGGGCAGATTAGATCTGCAAAGCTAACATGTGCACATCAAGCATATCAGCACTGTGCTGCCTTGAGCTGTGTGGGTATACCCTTAGATATCAAGTTTGATGTTACATAAAGAGTCATTTGCATGACTGCCATAACTGTCTATTCTCTATTAGGAATAAGATCCTGTTACAAATAAAACCTTTCTTCATATTGTCTCTATTCAAAATTTGCAAATGAGTTTAAAGTTTTAATTCATCACCATCTAGTCCCCCAAGAAAAAGATAAGCTCAAGGAGATACTTCTGAGAGAGAAAACAGGACCATGCTGATCCATAAGCAGAAATGGCAACTTAAACTCCCTGTAAAAAATCACCTATGAGAAAGGTTTTAAACTCATTTTACTCATTTTATGTACTTGGCTCCACAACTATATAAGCACCCACTGCTACTGTTCAGTTCCCAAAAAGCAAAAAAGGGCCAGAATTGTATTCAGAAACTGCTTGTTTCTAGTTTTTAAAGTTTTAATGAAGGGATGTCTCTGTTAAGACAACTACTGTAACTACTTTCATACACTCATATCCCTACCACTCAGGTAAAACAACACCTTACTACTAAGAAAAGTTTCTTCCAGCAAATGATAGCTTCATTTGTTATCAACAAATGTTTAAGTCGTGGCTAACTGGAATCTTAACACAAAGGGCATTTATACACATACCTTTTTGTGCTGCGATGTACCAGAGATCCAGCACATCAGAGCAGACTTAATTAAATTGAGCCTACTCCACTTGCGAGCTGACGCGCCCAGCGCTGTGTCGCATACATTTGCATAAAGAGCGAAATATGCGTCAGCGCTGGGAAAATGGCACTGGTGCGCTTATGTGTTCCAAAGTGTGCCACTGCCATTTTCTCAGTGCTGATGCACCCCTTGCCATTTCTACAAATGCATGTGACACAGCGCCAGGGGCTTTCAAAAGCACCTGGCACTGTGTCGCACACACACGTCTAAAAATGCCCAAAGTAACCATATATTTACGTTGCCTTGAAGGTCATAACAAACAAAACAAAGGAAATTCAAAGGGTAAGGCCTCACTCCACCCTGAGTATGTGCTCCTAAGTAAACTTCATAAGTAAAGATTTACAAACTAGCAAGTAAGGAAAGGCTTCTTCTCCAAGGGAAATAAACCCACATTTGAACAATCTCCTACAGATAGCCTACTGGAAAATACATATTTCAGAAAGCATTTAAACATGGATAAGAAGCCCATGTGTTTCAGGTGTTGGTACTATAGCTTTTTTAAAACATGGATCATGGATTTAAGAGAAATCCAGTCCTGAAACTTCTTCCAAACTTTCATAGTCCTGAATAACCCAAGATCACAGAGGGTTATTGGACCAGAGTTTGGAAGCCACATACAAACTTGATACACAAGATACATAATACATATTTTAAAAAATTAGCTATTTATAAAAACAAGGGACAATGGGTTCCAGAGGTTAGAATTAAGGGAATTAGATTCAGGTTTCACGGGCTGAATTCACAGATCTACCACTAACTTGCTGAACAACCTTCTCTCTCCATTTTTCCCACTTGCATTTACAACAATAGTAATTTATAGGGACTGCAACAGAGCTTAAAGTGATAGAAAAAAG
Source organism: Crocodylus porosus (assembly GCF_001723895.1). NCBI lineage: Eukaryota > Metazoa > Chordata > Crocodylia > Crocodylidae > Crocodylus > Crocodylus porosus. The sequence continues at coordinate 29,655,368 of NW_017728947.1, forward strand.
ATGATAATAGGACAAAATAAGCAGAAGGACTTTAAACAACAATTTTAGTTCAGTTGCTGTTTTCCACTATCCCATATAATACAACACTGTTCATCAAAGTTTGACGACTCATTATCCTCATATTCTCTCAGTTCATCAAAGTACATAAGCGAATAGCTAACAATGCTCTGAGTAGCCCTATAGCTAGTAGTCAATTCCATGCTACTTAAGAGTTAGACTTAAACATTTTTTTGAATTAAGACATACTGAGTGTATCTACATATGTATTTACATGCACCTCAACTTAACGCACCTTTGCTGAAGGTACATTAAGGCAATTTAGGCATGTGTCTACACATGGATGCGCTAATGCGCATTAAGTTGCATTAAATTTAGGCATGACTAGCTAAGCGACATTAGCCCACATGCAGACACGTAAATGTACATTAAGCGTCTACATGTGGGCTAATGCAATTTAGCTATTTATGCCTAAATGTAATACTTGCCCCTTACTATGCCTTAAAAATGGAGATTTTAGGCTAATCCCATTTAAAAGAGGTACGTGTAGACATGCCCATTGACTATGGAGAAAATCAGAAACATGCATCTGAAGATATAGGTTGTTATGGCATTGAAAGGGATTTTATGAAGTGTTCTAGTTTAAATATTTGCTGTACTTTAGTCTAATGGAGAAAAGTAACCAGATAAAAACTTTATATTTTAAAACCTACTATATTACCACAAAAAAAAAGAACAGCCATATCTCTCGGACCCAGAGCTAGAATGCCTAGTATTTTGCCTGCTAGCAGCGAACAAATAACACTAGTATTCTTGCAGTTATGCTGAGGACACCAATAAATGATACTGATGCAAGCTGTTTTGACAAGATGCCAAAGCTGCCAAGCTGTTTTGACAAGATAAGATGCTGTGTAAGCTAAAAAGAGCCATATCAATTGCAGCTTTATTCTGAAGCACATCCGAGTGGGGAGGAAATCAGTCTTTAACAATAAGAGGAATGGATAAAATGGACAGGAAAGGAAAGTCTGCCCAATTAAAAGGAGTTTAAAGATTGTGTTAACTGGTACTGTCCATTCAAGCAAGACCCTTGACTTTATTTTAAAACTGGTTTTATTCATTCTTGTTCACTGGACTCTGCTATGCTGCTAATGCTAAGCCTTCCAGAAGCAAACACTGCATAACGCATACATCTCAGGACAAAAATAGAAGCATTTATGTAACCATTAAAATATGTGTACACTCTTAACTTCTCTTTTTTATAAATTCAGTAATGAAAAATTATTCATCTTGAAAAGATTACAGCATTTCTACAGAGAAAATATACAGCAGGTAGCACACATTATATACTGAAAGCTTTACATTATATTCATTCACATAGGGTCATAAAAATCAGAGCTATAAAAATGTCTTAGATGCATCCCTTGCAAGCATAAGCAATGATCTCCCACGAAAGGTGATAGATAATCAGTTACCAAACTCACATGGCTATTTCATATTATCTCTTAAAATGGTCCCAACCCCCTCACAAAAATTAGTTCACATTTTTACCTTGATTCAGTGTCCTGATGGTTAAAGTCAAAAGAGAAGAAGCAGAATGGGAAATCTAACAACCCTCATAATTACAGCATTCCTGGCTCTCTGAGCCATGATAACATCTTTGTAATTTAGCTGGTGCAATTAATAATTTCTGATGTCAGCAGAAATCTACTGAGCCATAACCTAAAGCTGGAACATTCAGGCTTTTCTTCCTCCAGTTGATCAATCAACCAAAACCCTACTTTGATTACTGGAAATTACATGAATTCTTAGATGTGTATTCATTTCAACCTCTTACCTTATATGTATAGAAATTGTACCACAACCCTCTCAAAGGACATCACCACAACTGAAAACATATCTGATTGCAAATAGCTTCAAGATATAGGGATTTCAGGTACTATTACACTTGAACAGATGAGAGACATCCAAAGGGCACAGTAAAACCTCAAAAAGGCATACACACGAGAAGTCTGGTGCACCAACATCTCTCTTAATTGAATCAGTTAGACTGCAGGTACTACCCTCTCAATTCTCTGCCTAGCCCTAGAGGAGACCTACAGCACTGTCAAGTAGACTATACTACTTTAAGTTATATTTGATCAGCCTTAAATGTAAAGCATCATTCCCTAAGCATCTCAGAAGTTTTCTGATGCTTTAAATTTTAAATACAGCTTAAGAAATGGAAACTGAGTAGTGGCAAAACTGCTCTCAGATTTCTAAAAGCCTAAACAGGTACAACTGAGCATCAACTTGAAGATAGTCATCCGTAACATAATACCTAATGACTTTATTGTCCTACTTTTGTCTACCCCTCTTTGATCCAAAATGAGGCCTGCGGTTTCAACTACTCACTAAGTGACTATTGCTTATTGTACTCTGCTCCTCCCATGCCAAAGCTACCTTTATGCTCTCTGCCAAGGACTGCACACTCACAACAGCCAGCCACAGGAATACAATCTCTTCCAGAGCTGCAGTCCCTCTGAAGTGATGCTTTAAGAGTAGTGTGGAAACACTTCTTCTCTCCCTGCCTTTATTCTTCTCACCCAAAAGTGACTGAGAAAAGTACTCCTGTTGGTCTCCCACATAAAAGCACCAGGACCAGGTCAGCTACTCAAACCTACTTTTTGAAATAGTCAGAACTGCAAACTGGTCGAGTATTCAGTCTTGCAGTTTTCTACAGTCTGTTAATATTCTCCAATAGAGCGTGATTTTTTTTTACACATAAAGGTGGCTACTGCAAGGGGGTATGAATACACCCATGGAATCCTTGGACATCATTTCAATTCAGAACTTCTCCATATTCACATGCTCTAAGCAAAACAATATTTAAAATATTACTAAATAATACCATTAACAAAGGGCAAAATGCATCACTATCTTGTTGGGTGTATACTTCAATTTCTCTGTGGAATAGCACAATGAAAATTACAATAAATTGTCAAAGACATAAAGGCATGGCACACCTCCAATATTGCACTGGAAACATGGCAATTATCCTTCTTCATCTAAAACTTTCACTGTTTATTTGCTTATTGAAAGAGGGAAAAAAATCATCTGATAAATTAATAAACACCTCATAAAGCATTCCAAGAAAATAAAAGACTCACAAAATATGCTATCAAGCAAGATACTGAATATTTAAACTTCCATTATTTTCCTCTGGGATTCTACAAGATACTGACATGGTTACATTAGGAATTCAAGAAGCCGAACAGAGTCACTTCCACAGGGTCTTCCACCCAGAATGTTATAATATTAATATGCCAAATATATGTCTGCATAAGACTTGGTGAACAGAAAATCTAGCAAAAGTAACAGAGTTTAATGAAAATACAGCAATTGTATACAGATTGTCTACTTTCCATGTCTTCAGAAAGTCTCTTTTGTCATAATTCAATATATTAATTTAATTTTAAATTGAAACAAGTGTGATGCAACTGCATTTGGAGTTCAGTGCTAATTTACACACTTCTGAAAAGTAAGATTGCCAAAACAGTTAAGGAAAAGCAAAACATGAAGGGCCTCGCCATCATATAGTCACTTCCAGCTGTTCTTCTTGAGGCGGAAACTAATCATTTTAATGATTCATATCAGATTGCATAACTAAACCATCACAAATCTCCTGAAGCTGTTTGGTCCATTTTAATTTTTAGTGAATATTCAGTTTACATTTCATAAACTGTTAGGTTGTGTTTCACTAATTCCATTTAGCATCACTGTGGCCAAGCAAACTGTGTTAGAAAATGAGTAAATTTTGAAGGTTATATTTTAAAAGACTAGCAATTATCAGGAGACAATATTACTTAGTCAAGGGAAATATTTGAAAAAAGATTTGTAAAAGCCAAAATATCACAGGCGCTCTCTTTATTTTAGTCCTTCTTCAGTCCCTAATCACAGCTTTGTTATCAGCGATGAAGAACAAGCCATTTCTTTTTGTCTCCTCCTTTAACATTTGAACAAGACTAGTCATTGTCAAACTTCCAGTAAGCACAATCAAGCACACAGCACCTCGGGGATTATCACCTTATTTTAGCATGGTATAGGGAACCTACCATCTGATTCATTCTGAAGAATCACAAGGAAAAAAAAAGTTTCTGCAAGAACTAATAATCTCATGCTGAAAAGCATAAATTTTAAGTGTAACATCACCCTTTACCTGCTTGCATTCTGAATTCATACTCAAAGAATCATCAGTTAGTCACTATATATAACCACTAAACCCTGCAGCCAGACAGCTGTATTAAGTTGCAAACACTTGACTGGTGGAACTTGTTTTTTGGCCATTGTTCAAAACAATAGTTCCTGTTGAAACTACACTGCCTCCAGGGCTAAAAGATAAATCAGTATGAGTTAGTGTGTCTGACCCAAATGTAGGATTAGCACTAACCCATAGCAATATGAAAGGAATCCTGTAAAATGCTTTCAGCCAGGCCTTAACTCTTGTATGCTGGAGTTGCACTCCAGAATTCAAATGTTAAATGGTTTTTCTATTGAAATGTTTACATGACTTGAGTTACGAAGTATTTGTCTCCCTAAGATGTTTATAAATAAGGGACTGATCTTACAATTAGTGCACAGGAGCAGTCCCATGTCTCTACTGAAACTGAGTAGACTCCAAAGGGGTCTGTGCCCAGACAGTTGTATAGGGTTGCCAACCCTCCCGGATTGGGTGTGAGTCTACCAGAATAAGCATCGATCTCCCGGTGACTACTGAAAGCAATCCAAGAGGTTTTAATAGGGTATTTTAAGAAAATGAAATTAATTACATTACATCATGTTGGGAAAAAAAATCTTCCAGAATAGCTTCAATCAGAGTTGGCAACCCTACAGGTGCAGGATCAGTACCTTTATTTAGACATTGGTTGAAGGCCCCAGGATAATTCCAATCCTACACCAGTTTTGTATAGCTCCACTGACTTTAATTGAATTAGCTCTAGTTTATATCAATGAAAGCTAAAAGGACGATCATTGCCCTTGCATCATTGCTGAGATCACTTAAGTTCTACCAATTCTACTAGTGACAAAAATTCCTATAAATATAAATTATACAAGCTTTCTGTTTTCTTACCAAATAGGTCCTTTGCTTTCATAACAGTAAAAACAACATTATGAAGGGCACACATCACACAGTGCTTATTTACACACATACAAAACCACGCACCCCTCCTTGAATAAAGTAAACTTTGATTCAGTGTATATATAGCTGGTGGGTCGTGAACTAAGGAAATCTGAAAAGATGAAATCACTGCTGCAGTGGTCCCTGCAACTGTTGTGTCCCCACCACCATTGCAAAAGCTTTCTTGTTTGTGCTCCTTACAACTGATCTCTTTTGATATTCTGCTGAGGGGCAGTGTAGGCTTTCTCCATGGATTTCCAGAGGGGTTCTGCACCTGGACCACAATTAGGATATAACTTTTTTCCCCCCAGTTAATGTTATTCTCTTCTTAATAACCACTGAAATATCACAGCTAAACATACAGAGGACATTTATATGGACTTGGGCAAAAGAGGCAAGGTTAGAAATGTGTTCCTAGGTGACTGAGCAGAGCAATTCCCACAGGGACAAAAACTGCTAGAGCCAAATGTTTATAAATAAGGGATGTTATTCTGTGTGAATGTCAGGGTATTGGGAGCTTTTTGTAGCTGCCTCTGCCAAATAATTTACTTTTTCTCATCCAGAGGCTTACAACTTCAGGATTGCAGTGTTATTATAAATAATAAGTTGAAGAAGAGACTGCCACTTATTGAAACACTAGTACTAATTCCTGACCAGTTACTTTCTACACAGTCTCCTACCTAAGAATTAACTCAGGACCTTATTCAGCTTGTGAGATCCAAGGGAATCACATCAGAGAAAGCTACAGTTCCAAGAAATTCTGTTCACAAAAATAAGCAAAGAATAGGAGATTCTCAATTCTTATACAGTATAAAAATACTATCTAATACAAAGGGGTAAGACAAAATGAGCTGGACTCTTGTAGTTTTGATGTAATTAAGATGCGAGGCAAAAAGAACATACAATAGTAAAGAAAGAAAAACACCCTGAAATGCAGGAAGGACTCAGATTTTGCTGTACTGGGTGGTCCAGAAAAAGTCAAGGAAAGAATTCCCACTAGAAGAGTAATGTACTCTGAATCTTAACATCCTTACTGACACTCCACTAGGTCAACTTAATATGCGTGTGAATGTCCAAGACAACGAGCTCACTAAATGAGAGTCCCAAAAGAAAAATGCAAGGAAAGCCATCATTTTATCTGGTATTTAACTTGATCTGCACTTGTTTCTTCCCTAGACTTGAAATAAAGGTACTTCGTGCCTGAAAGCTTGCCTAACATCTCTCCCATGTTTACAGTTGCTTAAATAAAAGATCACCACAAAAAAAAACCCCTTTGCTTCTCGCTTACTTCTTGGACCATCAGAGCTACAACAACACTCCTACCAAAAAAAAGGATAGTCACTAAGTGCTCACAAAACTAAAACCCACCAGTAGGTGGTCTGGCACAGTGTAGCCTTTTCTCTCCCAGTCACCCTTTCCCTCTCCCCCCTCCTGCTTGTACAGCGCTTTATAATGGTAGTATTATACAAAACTTCTCAGTTTTTCAGGAGTGCAAGCTGTTAGCCCCAGCAGGAAACTCAGGGAGAAAGCAAGGAACTTATAAGTGCCAAAAACTGAAGTAATTTCCAGTCATTGTGGAAGGTCTTAATTATTTATAAGGTGCCATAAAGGTGCTATACAAAATAATTAAGGCACAAATCTTGCCTAATTGGTATAGAGTCAAATGCAGGTTTTTCACATTTGTAGCACCTCAGAAATCTTGTTCCATATAACACTGCTTATCATCAGCTAAGTACACATGGACACAAAGTCTGTACTCATTGAGTTCCTACCAAAAATTTAAAAAAATTAAGATAGTGGAGTATTAAGTTATTAAAGTATTAGAATTTGCAAACATTTTGAATTAATCTAATTTGGCAGTACCTTGATGAACAGGAGTTGCTCTGTCCCAGGAAGCTAACCCAGTGAAGAGCAACTACTCATATCATGCCATGACTTAAAAGAACACACAAAATCAATAGTTAGCACTTCCCTTAATAATTTAGACTCATCTGTGCCAATGATGGTTTTTATGAGCAGCACGGTGAATTGTTTGGTTTCTTATGGAACTGCAACATTTTAACTAGCATCAGTAAATGCAATTTTGTAGAATCCCTTTAAATTAGATTAATTTGTAAGAAATTGCAAAAAATTGTAAAGGATCCTATACTTTAATAGGGCAAGCACAGGGGCCACTATAACTCTGTAAATGAGTAAGAAACACTTGCAAAAAACAGGACTGCCTATCAAGTGTTAAAGTGCAAGTGCACTCGGCTCTGTGATAATGGTGTGACAACAGCCCCACAAGCTATTGTTATGTTACAATGCAGAGTGAGCTTATTCTCATAAAGATCAGGTCCTTTCTTTCTAAAGAAAGCACACTAAGAGTGTCAGAATATTACAAAATCCTTAGCACAAGTTCTGTAATAGGAACTGAAGATCTGTTACTTGAATGGAAAAAATATCTAGTTCAATTAGGCAGCAGTACTCTATGAACAACTTCATGCTGCTACTTAATCTGTAAATATACTCATGGTGGGCTAAAACAAAGCCAGTAAAAAGCTATACTATCATCTATGCTATACCAGTTAAATTTCCTGTTATTTTTAAACTATATATCATTAAAAAATAAAATGAGGATTTAATTTATTCTGCAATTAAATTGGAAAAGAAAGTGAAGAGAGAAAAGAAGTTCTGAGATAATACATTTGTCACAAAATCTGATTTCAGGCTGCTATCAGTCTTAAAACTGAAACTCTTTAAACAATGCTTTAATACAATATAAAGCCCAGACTTTTGAAAGTGTAGAAAACTTCCTACCTTGTAATATTCTTAGGCCAAAGCATTTCTCCACTTTGTTGCCCATGAAGAATTCCAGAAAAAGGGCTTAGATTGATTTTACAGGTTGATACCTTCATCAGACTACCATCAAGCACCCTGCTAAAAAAACAGCTTGTACTTTGAATATAATGAGTGATATTTTTAAAAGTTGGCAAGGTTGTTTTTACTAGAGGACTCTGCACTCAGCAGCTCTGAAAGACACTGGAAAGTAAGGTCTAGCTAGAAGGTGATGATCATCATAAACTTCCCAGTAAAGAAATCTGATCCCTCAACAAAATTAACCTCTGAAGTGCTGAAGGAGTGAGAGGTCAAGACTTTCTGCTAGTACTAGGTCATCTGTGAAAAGTTGTAATGTGTGGGCAGTGAAACAGGCAGCTTGAGCACAACCCTCCAGATCAGATACCATAACATATAGAATAAAAGCTCAGCTCAGCAAAACACACCCTGTTTGCTCAAGAAACTGTGTAGCTTGCTGATAACTAGCAGCCTATAATCTAAAAGGCTAGGTAATATTTTTTACCACATTAAAAAATTAGATTGACATTTTTCCTAAATTTCCCTTTTTAACATTCTCACAAATAGCATCCTTGATAACATTGCATAAACACATTTGTGGTTTTTTGTATTTACTTTATTTACATAAGAGTTTAGCAAAAGGAAGAGAAGATGAGACTTTCCAGTTATTTTATCACAATATATTTGCAATGTAGATAAAAATTAAACGTCATAAATCCAATTCTTAGTGACCTTTTGTATTTTCAATACAAAGCCTATGACACCTCCACAAGTAATTATGGTATTGGATACAGCGTGTGGATATTGTTCGAAAAGTGATTGAATCAACTAATCCGCATTTACAACTGTAAAATAAGGAATGCATTACATCTCTTCACTTTAAGTAAAACAGACATAGATATGTTTATAAACACAGAACAGATGAAAGAATGGATGTTACAGTTATTAACATTGAAAAGAATTCTTTCAGCCTGACAGAATTCTCCCCCAAACTCTGCAATCTGCTTAATGCAAGTGACATTTAAATTACAGCATAGGAAATTCTGTTGTTATTTACTGTATCTTATACTCAAGCCCAGAGACCCCAGTCAGGATTGTGCAGGGTGCTGCACAAAAAAACCTGCAAACCTCTGAGGTAGTAACTGTCTCTTCAGCTAGGGACAGAAGTTACACAAACTAGTTTAAGTGATCAAGAACTGGTTTAAACCTGTAACAGAACAGAAGTTCAGTACACTTAAACTACTTTCAAGATGGCTGAAACTCATTTAAAATAAACCTGGATGGTTGTACCATCAGGCTTAACTGATTTATGTCAAACCAGTTTATGGAACTTCTGTTTCAGATACCCTCCCGATTCAACTTAATTCAGTCCTCCAGCATCCCAGGATGCTGTGCAGCATAGGCTGCACTCTCTGCTCCAGTACAGCAGGGCAGTCCTGCCTTCAGTTATAAGGGTGGGCTTTTCCATTCTGGGCAGCCGGGAACTGGGTTGATTCCCCAGCCCTGGCCCCTCCTTGGCTGGGGAATCTGCCTGGCTCCCAGCTGAGGCTGGGGGAGCAAAGCTCCCATTGAGGGCTTCTCCACATGCTGGGCCAAGCCCAGCTGGGTGTTCAGGACTAGAGGAAAGTGATTTTCCCCCGATTCCCTCCTCAGCTGGTCTTCCATCCAGAGAGGGGGTGTAGACAGGTGATTGCCCTGGCTCCCTCCTTGGGTGGGGGGAGTAAAAACCCCACTGCAGGCTCCACCCCTGTACCAGGCACATCCCTGCTAGGGGTCTGGAATGGGGGGATGAGGGGGAAGGGGAGGTTGGCTGTTCCACCCAAACCAACTCCCTCCTCAGCCTGCCCACTGGTGGGGGTGTGGCCATTTGACTGTTCTGGTGCCTGGCTTGAGAGGGGGGAGTAAACCCCCCACTATGGGCTTCCCTGCACCCAGGGGCCAGAGCAATCACCTGGCCATGCCCCTTCCCAGGCCAGCGGGCCAGCTGAGAAGGGAGTGAGGGTTGGAAAAGGGCCCCCCCAGCACTCACCTCTGGATCCCTAGCCAGGCTGTGCCTAGCACAGGGCAGGGTAGCCCACAGTGGAGCCATTTTACCTCCCAATCCCTTCTCAGCCAGCCTGCCAGACAAAGAAGAAACTTGACCAGAAGATCACCCTAGCTCCCAGATGCAGGGAATCTCACGGGGGGAAGGGGGCTCTACTCCCTGTCCCCAAGCCAGAAGCCAAGCCAATCACCCAGCCATGCCCCATCCTTGACCAGAAGGCCAGCTGAAGAGGGAGTGAGGGGTTAAACAGCCCCCACTGTGAGCTTCCCACCCATCCTCCATACTAGGCACAGCCCAGCCAAGGGTTCGGAGCTGGGAGGGAGGAAGAATGTTTCCCCCGCTGCGCTCCCTCCTCAGCTGGCCACCTGAGGAAGGTACATGGCCAGGTGATTGCCTTGGCTTCCAGCTTCAGGGAAACCCACAGTAGGGACTTTACTCACCCTGCCCAAGCTTAAAGCTGGGGCCATCACCCAGGCATGCCCCCTCCTTGACCAGCAGGCTGGTTAAGGAAAGAGTGGGGGAGGGAAGGGCTTGTACTGCAGGCATCTCTCCCCCATGCATCCAGCACAGCCTAACTGGGGATCTGGATCTGGGGGGGAGGGCATCCCCCCCACACATGCACACACTCCCTCTTCAGGCAGCCAGCTGGCAAAGGAGGGGGCATGGCTGGGTGACTGGCCTGGGTCCCAGCTCTGGGTGCCAGGGAGTGTGAGTGGGAATAGAGGGAGAAACTCCCCACTGGGGTTCCCCCACACTCCCTCCTCAACCAGCTGGGACTGAGGAGCGGGGTGTGGCTAAGGGGACCAGATTCAGGCACAGGGGGAGGAAGATAGGTTCGGCTGGGGGTTTCCCCCTTGCCCGCAGAGCTGGGGAGACCCTGGCTGGGGGCCAAGTGGGAGGCATTTTCCCCCATGAGCCCTCCTCAGCTGGCTGGAGGCTGAAGAGGAGGTATGGCTGGGGGAGTTGCCCATCTCCCAGCTCACTGCAGTGCCTGGCAGGCTGGGAGGTATGCTCTAGCACTCCCTGGCTCCTGATATGAGGAAGTGCAGGGTCTGCCTAGGTTTCCAGATTGAAAAGTGAACATTAATTCATTTTCTTATCGGTTCAATCTAGGCAGTTTACAGAAACTTGTAATGATTTAAATGATTCAGCCTTGGGCTTTCTGACTGTCTGTACTTAGCCTTCAGGTCCAGATTCTTGCAGTTCAATTCATGTGTGCACCCCCTGAAGGAAATCCTGTACACACTAATAGACCCACTGTTTATCTGCCTACAGGTATGAAAGAAAACTCAATACATAGGTACAATAAGGAGAAAGAGAAGAGACAATAGCACCAGTGATAGTAAAACAAGTTTATACACATTGGTCTTAGATAAGGGACTGATCCAAAGCTCATTAAAGTCAATGGAAAAAATTCCTTTTGGTTTCAGTAGGTGCTGGGTCAGACTGTAACTAGGTGGTTCACAACCTTTTTGCATTCATTAAACCCAAAGCAGTTCTCAAAAAATGCTGGTTGTTAGCTTTAACTTGTTTCCTGACTACATAAAAATAATACAGGAATTTTTCTGTTGCAAAGCATTCAGAAAGGCCATAACAGTTCAGAATATTTTTGGCACTCTGGATTTCTATAAGAAATATCTGAGTGTATCTTGTGAATCATGTGTAGGTGCTTGTAGACCTAAATAGTACTAATATTGTGAAGCAGCCCATGGCAGCTTTAAGGGCTAAATTCAGACATTCAAAAAGCCTGAGTCTGAATCGATTCAATCTTTGCAGGTTAGTCTAAGCTGCATAGATTGAACCAAGAAGCAAGGGAACAGATATTCACTTTTGGTTCTGGAAATGCAGCCACATGCCTGCAGTGGCTCAGGCTAGAAGCTGGGGGGCACTAGAACAAGCCCTCCCTTCCCTTTGGCAGTGGCCAGAAGGTTGGAGGGAAGCTGGGAGAGAAGACTTCCAGGCTTTTCTCCCCTCCCTACTTGACCTAAGAGGGGCGGGGGTGTGGCCAGGTCCAGCAGGTCTGTTGGGTATGATTGGGGCGTTAAACTCCCTTCCCTCCCCTCCACCTGAGTGTGCTGGCTTGGGGCCAGTGTCTGGCCATGCCTCTGCCTGCTCTGCTCACATGGCGAGCAGAAAAAAGCCTGGCAGGGGCTGCTGTGCCCTTGCCAGGCAGGCCCTGGTTGGAGTCGTATGCCAGTGGGAGAGGGGGTTTAAACCCCTCTCCCTTCCCTCTGCCTTAGCATGCTGGCCTGGGGCCAGTGTCTGACCACATCCCCACCTCCTTCACTTAAGCAGGAAGTGGGGGAAAAGCCAGTAAGTGGCTGCTCTACCCCCACTAGGCAGACCCTGCTGTAGGCCTGAGTAGGACTTCCCACTCCATCCCTACCTCCACCCTCAGAGTAATGGCAGTGCTCTGGCTGCGGAGCAGATGGGTAGGGCCAACCCTGCTCTGCAGACATTACAGCCCAGCCCAGGGCTGCAAAGCATGCTGGGATCCTGGGGGACTTTGATTTAATTTGAACCAGGAAGGGGTCTGGGACAGAAGTTCCACAAACCAGTTTGACATAAATCAGGTCTGAGACTAAATTCACCCAGGTTTATCTTAAACTAGTTTCAGTCATTTTGAAAGCCATTTATGTGCACTGAACTTCTGTTCTGTTACAGGTTTAAAGTAGTTTATGAGCATTTAAACCAGTTTATGTGTAACTTCGGTCCCTAGCCAAGAAGATCTCAGAGTACTCCAGGGTATATGTACTCTTGTAAATGTTCAGCACGAAGGGTATCCAGTCATTTTTGTTGCTGTTTTATAAACAGCAAGTGAACAAGAGATATTAATAGAAACTACCTGTTTCGGAGCCAAGGAGGATAACAAGTTGCTGGTTCCTAAATTTTTTAAGTGTAACCAATGCTTGCCTGATTAGTGCTTCAGGATGTACAGTGAGGCTGGCAGCACAACCCTATTATTAAGGTTGACTGGCATTTCTCTTTATAAGATCCTGTGTTCTGTTCTTTTTACCTTTGCTGAACTTTAACTGTTGAGGGTGGCAGTGTTGTGGTGATGTTGCAGCCACACTGGTCTAGGAAAAATACAAGAGGCAAGGATTCCTGTGTGTTATCTTTTATTAGACAAACTGTATTGTTGGGAGGGTAACACATGCTTTTCTGTGCCACAGAAACCTAAGGAAGAGACCTGAGGAAAAGCTTGTCTGTGACCCTCCCAATGATACAGCTGGTCCAATAAATAGGGTAACCATAATTATTATAGGGAAATCCAGGATGGTGTGGAGGGTTCCAGGACATGCATGCTTACACACCCGCACATGCACCAGTGCCGTGTATGGCAGCAAGCAGGGCTGCAGCAGCTGTCATCAGAACAGGTTCAGGTCAGGGACAGGGTGCTGTGCGGGCCCTGTCTGACTCACAGGTCCAGCACCATCCCAGCACGTGCAGCCATATCCTGTCCGTGTGCCCCTGGGCTGAATGCATGCACCCAGCCTCAGCCTGACACCTCCCTCCATAGTTAGGGTAGGTTGTAGCCAGGCCCAATTGGGCTCTACATGTCGGGGCTGCGATGTGGGTGACCAGGAAGGCCTGGCAGTACATGGCCAAATTACAACTGCAGGTGTGAGAATAGGGCTGGAGCTCTGAGTTAGCACGGGACAGACAGACCCTATATAATGCCCTCAGCCCCAACACACACACACACACACACCCCGAACCCCACGGCTCCCAGTTTCTTGCCAATCTGGGACTTTGCTTACAATGGCCAGGATACTGTGACAGCCTATAAAATCTGGGGCTGCCCCGGCCAATCTGGGACATATGATCACCCAACCAGTAAAATACATGATCCCCAAACATCCTTAACTCTTAGGAATGACATGTACCATTGCAAACTCTGTAAAATTCTTAAGAATAGGCCTGGGGGTAGGTAAGAGATAAAATATGTGAGAGCTGAAGGCAGAGATTGAGACTGGTTGGGCAGGAAGACTGAGAGCCATGTGGGGAGGGATGAAAAGCTGGAATTGGTTGGGTGGAGAGGCTTGGTCTGGGAACATGAAGGGGCAAAGGGGTGATGCTAACTGGGCAAGAACCAGAGCAGTGAGAAAAAACAAGGACAGATTGGACCTAATTGGCTGAGTGGTGACCAGGGTAAAAGAGGGGGAGATAAGAGGGGCTGAGACTGACAACCAGTTTATGTGGAGGAAATAGCAGCAGCTGGGAAGATGTATACATCTGGCATGGAGTTGCAGCACAGAGGGGATAACTAGAACCAGCTGGACAAAGAGATGAGGAAGAGGAACTGGTCTGGGGAGACAGACTGGATACACTGGGAGGGGAGATGGAGATGGGAAGTCTTGGTGGGGGAAGGCGGGGACTGACAGGAATGACAAAGATATATCAGGCATGACGCCAGCAAGAGGAAGTAGGAAAGTGTGGACAATGAGACTGGTTGAGGAGCTAGAAACAGAGGGAGAGTCATTTTTTTTTTCAGTCTGAGATCACATAATTAAAGATTACAGGATACCACTTCTGCACCAGGAGGCATACTAAGGTTGCAAATTAATAAGGCTTTTAATGTTGTTTGTTGCATCACCTCTAAATAATAAAATAACTCTTTTTACAGCTTACACTCTTACTATTGACCTGCAAAACACTGGATCCAGCCTTAAGACTACAGACAAACCATTCCTTTTTACAGGAAGACTTAATCCCCAGGCTTGGAGCTACGCTAGATTTCTGATCTACCCAGGTTAGATCTCTATTGTTCAGGTTACTGATGAATGATTGTGTCATGGAAGGGAGATGGGTAGCCTTTCAGATGAGGGAAGTGGGGAGGACAATACTGTGCTGTATTCTTAGCTTCAAAAGACAAAGGGAACAGAGCAAAAGGACAGAAAAGTCAGATGTCTACCACAAAGGAGCATTAACCCTTTAGAAACTGGGTATCTTGGTGCAAATAATGTACACTTCTTTTTTAGTATTATGATGTAGTTTTGATTCAAATGGTTAAAATGAAAGTGTTCAAAAGTTTATAAAATACAGACCTTAGGAGATAAATTCTCTTGCCAAAACATCCAAATAACCGAGTCAAAGCCCAAACTTGCCTTTCTATTCTGGAGCCTATATTTTAGTGGCTGCCATGTCACTATAGCAACATAGAAGACTGGTGATTTAGAGGATGGAGGATGTGACAATTTGCTATTTAGAAAGAATACAAATAATTAAAGCCACTTGGAAAAGCATCATTTAACCTAAGCGTTTGGATTTTAGAAGGGAAAACTGAGGCTGCTGATTTAAATCCTTTCTGCAACTGAGCCACTATCTGCATTAAACTAGATTAGTGAAGAGTAAAAGCAAGGAGCACCAGTCTTTTGTTTTTAACGCATCTCCAACTTGGAGCACAGTCACCCATTCTTTCATTGAATCTTTGGCTAATGACAAGGCTAAAGGCTTCATTAGCTTGTTGAGGATTAGGTACAACCAATATTAACATTGTTAGAGAATGTGGTGCTTTAAGCAAAATGTGCATTATCCATAACAAAAGCAAAACTAAGAGACTAATGTGACATTCCTGACCTCTTCCTGCCTCTGCTGAAGTCAGCTGGAAACAGTTCTTTATGAACGCATCTCATGCTTTATTCTTCATTCATTAATTTGACCAAACAAAAGTTATAACACCAGATATCAAAACTGAAACGGTATATTTTTCTTTGTAATTGGTAATTTTTAAAAAAAAATCTATTGCCTGCCTAAAGAAAGTTCTTTAGAAATGTTATAGAACATTTTAACCTTTCCTTAGATTTTCAGAACCAACCCATAAAATGTAATAGACATTTTTAAACCTGCTTTAAAATTTTATCAGTTTGAAAAACTTACAGAGTATATTGGTCTCTATTCAGTTGACCTGATTCTCCATTCTACAATAGGTTAGCACAATGTCAGTGGAACAAGCGTATTATGAAATGCAATGGAGTAGAGATACAGATCCTAACCATTTTAGAGTAGTTTATGTAGAATCCTTTTGAATTTATTTTTAATCTACTGACATTTTGACGGCTCTGTATACATGGTAGAAAAAAAGATGGTACTGATTTTCTTTTACTTTGAAAATCTATACAGCAGAATTAGCATATTTAGTATAAATCACATAGTCATTAAACCACTTAAAACAGGGATTTTAAAACCTTTGCCAGAGTACTACAAACATGTAAAATTCTACCAAATATTCTTAGTGTAAATACTGCAGAGACCAATCATGATGTAAGATTACAATGTTATGCCCAGCCTTTATTTAAAAAAAAGAAACAAACCCCCTCAGTCTACACTCATAGGAAATAATGGGGTACTTCAGGAAATGTCCTTCAGTGTGACTCATATCAGAAAATACAGGCTAGCAAATAAAAATTCATAGCATTCATTTTGTCAAGTCCAAATAAAACAAAAGGAGAGCCTGTAGGCATTATGACATCTTCCATACCTAAAGATATAGCCTCAGCATCTTTATTTACCTACCCATCGTAACATTATAAGGAATATATATTAGAAAAATGAGAAGGATTTTTCAACATATGTGAATAATACCAAAGATGCACTGAGGGACATTTCAAGTCTGGTTTTACATTTAGTAATAATCACAGTTTAACAGATCAGGAAGTTTAGAAGATTAGCATGTTGTGGCTGAAATTTATAAAGGTAGCTTTGTTCAAGCTTTCAAATAGCAATCTGGTGAGATAAGCTATGAGCAGCTTTACATTAAGTTTTTTTACAGTAGTTAAAGTTTGAGTGAAGTAAAGAGACCCCAGGTATTAATTTACCTAAAGAACAGCTGCTCAGAAAACACTGCAGTATGTCATGCATACCCAGTGTAATAAAATCACAGAAAAATAAGCCTGAGAGAAACCCATTTGGGAGAATAGCTACTCTCCCAAGCTTGTGTATCAAACCCCTTAACATAATGAAATTAACATCCATGGACTGGAAGGAGATAAAACTGTACGCGACTTCTTGCCAGCATATTAAAAAAATCTGTGTTTTCTGCCTCTTTTGAGAAGTGTTAGACTTTAAAACCTCAAATACGTGTTCACATTCTAAACATGAGAAGAAAATAATGCATAATGTAGCCTCAACTTAAATGCTTCCTTAGAGAGCAGTATAATGCTTGAAAATTGAGTTTTATTGTGATATACTACGTCTCTGTCCGTTTTATTCTCATTATCTAAGATGCATCACGTAGAGGCTTATAAAGCATCTGAATCTGAGGATTACAGTGGAGGTGAGATAAATGGCAGTCTGCCTTGTTGCAAGCAATGTAGACTGTAAAGACATCAGGCTTCACATGCCAGCCTTTAAATTGTTATAAAGTACTGCTGTGTGCTGTTTAGTGCAGCACTTCTCTCCAGAAAAAAACTTGTTCAGTGCTGGATAAGCTAATCACTTTAAATAATCTGCATATTCATGTGTTACGTTTTTTAAGAGACATTTAGGACTTGTCCAGACAAGCTCAGATGTTTGGTTCCCCAGGGACAAGTAGCAGCAGAACACCTTGCACCACAGCTACTTGTCCCCGGGGAACACCCATGCCACGCTCACTTTGACGTGTGGCAGGTTACCCCGGGGGTGGTAGGGGAGGCTGAGGCCAGCACTGGCCTGGCCCCAGCAGCCTTACCTGGGATTCTGGAGGCCTCCTGCCGGGTGGAGGCTGTCTGGCAGCCACAGCATGGCTCTGGGTGGCCCAGCTCCGCTTTTCAGCAGTGCGCTCTGCCCGAGCATGTGCTGCTCTGTTTTCCGCCCCCACAGGTTTTTTTTTTGACCCCCTGGATATCCAGGGGGTCAAAAAAACCCACAGAAAAAAAGGGGGAGCAATGCATGCATGGGCAGTGTGCCCTTGCAGCACGGAGAACACCAGACAGTATAGTAAGTGGTGTTGCAGACATATTTGCGGTGCCACATACCGCATGGCCTGGCTCGTCTGGACATTTGTTCAACACAGATATTCTGAGCAGACTTGCATAAATGTCCAATTACTTTTCTATGAGCCATGTGTTAGTTTATTAGAAATGAGAGTAAAATTAGATTATTATTAATCATTTGTTAACAGCTACCTGAGTGCTCATGATTATTATATTAAAATAATTAAAATGTGGCCAAGTTTCTTGCTGTCACAGGTCAAATTGAAAAAGGTAAGATTCCACTTATCAACACAAAATAAACTGTTGATTTTCTTAAGATAACAGCACATTTTTAATTTGCTCCTTTTCTAAATTCATAAAATATTTAAACCATGTGAAACAGAAGCAAATTTCAAATAGGATTCTTGTAAATAGGGCTGTCTGATCTTCCTTACTTTGACACAAGTGTAAATCAGGAGTGAAATCAGGAGTGTGACATGGTATGAGTGTTACAAGACTCAGACCAGATATTTCTAATGAAATGAAGGGAAAGAGAACCAGCATAGTTTTACTGTACAATATTCATACAAGGAACATGTCTGCTGGGGACCAGTGGCAGCAACTGTAAGAGTTTTGGTAAATATCTTTAGGGTAAAGGTAAGGAGCTTAATTTATATAATTAAATATTCAAGTTGCAATGATTTTCAGCTGTTCTGAGTATTGGTCCAGGTAATTTTATATGGACAGAAAATAGGAACCACTGTTACATGCCGGTGCATTATAACAGCTAAGAACTAACTAGCCATGCATTTAGGGTTAGATTTCTAATGTAGGAAGAAAAATGAAAATTGGCCAGCACTGAGACAGATTTCATGGAATGCCATGAGCGAGCCACCCTAATCCTAATCCTATTTGCTTTTTTCTTTAAGAAACCCTGGAGATGCTTCCAATCTGATGCCCTAGGGAAGTCACTAATGTGGATCCTATCCAATCCTCTTAAGCAGGGATTGGCAACCCACTGCCCATGGGTGAGATCCAGCCCATGAACAGACTGGATCCTACCTATGGCAATTAAGGGAATCAGCAGCATGCTCCAGCCACAGCAGTAGAGAAGGCATGCTAAGGGTCCTAGCACCTGCTTTTTTCTATCTGTTCCCTTTGCAGCATCTAATGAGTACTGGAGGGTGAGGGGCTGTGTATCATGGCTGGGATTGGGTCATAAGCAGTGGCTCACAGCATAAAAAATGTTGCCAACCTCTGCTCTTAAGCAAGGAGCAAAGTATCTTTACATGCAGGTACTATATATGGTAAAAAAACCACAAAGGCAAAACTTTAGCTTTGCCAAAGCAACAAAGGTATTTCTATAACAATGGAATCCTGGAGTGCAATTTTACATCCACTGAACTTAAAGGTCGCATTTCCATTGACTTCCACAGGACAAAATTTCAGCGCTAAGAGAATGGCTACACACAGAAAACTGAGTTATGTCTGGAATAAGAACAGGTGCCTTAGGGGCAATATGTAAGAGAGATTCAGTGTCTAAATCCCTGGGATTTCCTTCCCCTGATCAAACTATTTGTTCAAGACAACAAATAACCCTGACAACAGGACACACTTGCCTAATATAGAAGAAAAGCCTGTTTGCACAGAATCATGAGAGAAATTGTTCAATAACACTTTATCTTTATGTAAAAGATCGACCCCACAATGCTGCCAAACTTGCATTGTCAGCTACTAAATCAACAGACACATTTTTCACTGATGCACCTCAGTGAAGAAAACATGACAGCTCTTCAGCCAGCACGTAAATGGTTAACTTCCTGCATGGAGTGAGGAGTGGGAAAGATATTTTGTCTGAGAAAGGGAGTTGAGCAAAAGTACCATTTTAATACAGTCCCTCTCATTGTAATAGTCTTTTATACCAAATAAATCCCAACAATTCGGACAGTGCTATTCACACAGGTAAAGGAAACAACATTTGTCCCAAAATCTTAAAACATCATCAGATGCCAAACTCCTTGAAGAAGGGTCCTGGTCTTTTTTATATTTATATTAGCCAACTGCCCATCAAGAATGATGGGGGGGAGGGGCAGGGGTTGGCCAGATGCTGTGCTGCCAGCCAACACCCTGCACTGGCGCTGCTCTTCCTCTGGCCCCATGGTGCCCCTCCCACCCTGCCAACATGCCTCACCCACCCACTCTGGCCCCTCAGTCCCGGTTGTCATGGTGGGGAGGGGGGACAGGCAGGGACAGAGCCCCGCATTCAGCCCCACCCCAGCTTCTTGTTTGGCCCTGTTCCCCTCACTCCCCCCTCCCCCCCACCTAGTCAGGCCCAGGCCCGTTTCCC
>NW_017728947.1:29675737-29695055 GCF_001723895.1 Crocodylus porosus
CCCACCCCCGGTCCCTCTCTGCCTCTAAGGAGAAGGGCCGGGGAGGCAAGGCAAGGTCAGAACTGCTGGCCTCACCCCCACCCCTCTCTGGCCTTGCTGTGGGATGACGGGGTTGGTGCTACCATGACAGCGAGGATGGAGGGGCCAGAGTGGGGGTGCAAAGCCAGCAGTGCTGGCCTCACCCCCCCCACTGCAGGAGGATGGTACTGCCATGACAGTAGGGACTGAGAGGCAGGGGGGCAAAGCCAGCTCTGTTACCCCACCATCCCTGCTCCCTTCTCCCCCTGCTGCATCAGGTCCAGGCCCATTTCCACCCCCACACTCCTTTCCCCCTCCATCTCCAAGGAGCAGGACGGAGGGGGGGAGAGGGACAGTCCCCACTGACATGGTCGCTCTGTTGCTGCTGCCTGCAGGGAACAGAGCTGGGAGGAGTGAGGCCAGCACTGCTGGCCTCACCCCCCTGCTCTGTCCCTGCCATCATGGCAGTACTCTGCTGCCGCCTCCCGTCCAGAACGCTGTTGGAGCACTCTGATTTGTTGTTTCAGACAACCAGTCACAGTGTGTATAAAGTGTTACAGACAGACAGACTGGCTAAGGCTTTTATATGATTAGAATTATGATGGGGAGAGACAGACAGACAGAGACAGGGGGTGCGGCGTTCCATGCACTTTAATGTGCAGTAGCCTATTCTACTGAACATTAAAACGGCACATAAAAAACCATACTAATACTCTAGTGCCTAGTAGAATAGGCTACTGTGCATTAAGCATCACCTAAAAAATGTGTGCTTGCGCTACTGTGCATTAGTGCAGCCTAATGTGCATATATTTAGTACCTCATACTGGAGGCACTAAATCTAATGTGTATTAGTAAAAGTGTATTAATGCATGTGTAGATGCGCCTAGAGAGACAGTGAGTGAGAGAGAGCGAGAGTGTAAAGGGTTTTGCACATATATGCCATATGTAGATCAGGTAAATTGAATGAGATTGTTCATGAAGCAAGGCAAATATTTACTTAGAAAAAAGTGTTTATATAAAAAGGGAAAGAAATTGTAATCAGCTCCTAAAATGCAAACAATCTTTCCATTAAAGGCAAAATCATTTTTAGTTTCAGTTTCATTCACTGCAGTTTTTTTCCCTCAGTTTAGTTTCCCAAATCTTACTAATCCATTTCTTCTCTCAAAAGAAAGAACATTGTGAATGACAGAGCCCATTCACAGTAGAAGGAAAACCCCATTCTTCCACTTTAATTTGCTGCACAGTACATTATTTTACAACTTTAATGCTACAGGCTTCCTTGTCTTTAGCTTCTTTAAAGATTCTAACATGATCTCTGAAGTATAGAGCAGTAATGAAAATAATGCTAATGGAAATATTCTTTTACCAGGAGACTGAAGAAAAGATTTGGGATAGATATAGTAGTTATATTTGTATTCATGATTTAGACATTTGCTTTCTGTTTCTGAGACTAGCAACATAATTTCTTCATCAGTAAATGCAATGTGGTATGGAGGGAAAAAACAAAATATGAAGATTGTTATTAAAAAAGCAGAAGTCAAGTGGCAATGTTTAATACAGCCAGAGAGATAGCAAAGAGTAGCTGAAGTTTTAATACTTTTACTGTTTTAACTTTCAAGTGATTATGAAAAAGGATGTATTCAGTGACTGCAGAAATTTGGGAACATTCAGGTAACTGTGTACATTTATTAAGAAATGCCCTGAGTCGCTATTGAACAGTTCTGTGTATTGATAATGCTTTTTAAAGATGTCATATGAGAGACCTTAACTATTGATGGACATTAAAAGAAATCTAATGGTACCTTTTTTTGCAAAAGCAGGGATATTAATTATATTCTGCTTAAATCTTCATTTTAGTAGAGCCATTATGATCTGCCCCTCTAAATTACTGTATTATTTACAATCAGATACTGCTTTGAGGTGTAGTGGGTTGTTAGAAATCTTACATATTCCACTTTCTTTTCCTTAAGGAGGACTATTAAATCAAGTGATCATCAGATGATCTTGATTTTAAACATACAGGATTTTAACAGGTTAGCAAATGGCTCTAAAACAAGTGCAAATTCCCCATAGTCCCAAGAAATCCCTAAAAGATTAGATGTGCCATGGTCAAAGAAACATGAACTATCACACATATATAAACTTTCATTCTTTCTTTAACAAAAGTGACTTTCCCATACAAATCCACAAACACATACATTTCAAAAGCTCATCCACATTCTTCAAACAAAAACAAATTATCCATTTTACCTGCACAGCAGATGAACACGCTGAAGTGCATATCTGAAACAAAAGCAAGCTTCCTGTTCGGATTGTCTTGTAAAATCTTTCCATGACTTTTGAGCATCCTTTCCCTTGTGAATTGTTCTTTCCTTCACTTGCTATTACCAGCCTGTCAATTCTACTATTGTTCCATTTCCATATTCTTGAACAGAATATTAATGCAACTAAGTGAAAATTTCAGATTAATTTTTTCCATGGCTACCATTTTCACTCATGTCTGAGCAAGAAGGGCTCTGAGTTCTCTTTCAAATTACAATTTTCCACAATAAAAGGCAATTTATTCAAAATCTGATCTGCATTATCTATCTACCACAGTGACACTCACTTGTAAGTCCATTTAAACAAAAGCCAGTTCTAATTTTCCTGACATTTATTGTTAAACCTTTTTTAACTAATATAAAAATTCTCTGGAGACTATGTTCCTAAATTCTTAATGAAGTCATAATACAAGTTTAAGCTCTCCAAATAACTACTGCATTTAAAATAATATTTGAAAATGTGGCTGATTAGAAATATGCCATATATGAAGCTTCTTTATTATCCCATAAACAGCTGGTGAAATCGGCACTTCCATATATGAACTTCTGACCGTTACAAAGAGAACTAAATAGTTTTAATACTCCCAGTAAAGGACTTCTGAACATTTGAGAATTATTGATGATCCTTCACAGCACAGTTTTTTTGCAGAACAAGCTTTTAGGTATTTAAATGAATCAGTTTTAAGGAAATGTATGAAAGAACTCTCATCTTATAGAATTGTTATAATCATAACGCTGACATTTTAACTTAACTGGTTGGGAACTGAAAATTTATTTCCCAACATTTACTTATAATTATCTGCTAAGGGGGCAAACACTCTGTCCTCTGCAGGTGCAAAAGACTTCAGGGGCAGAACTGGCCTGGTTTGATTCCGTAAAGGCATGTGCAGAAGTCACAGAGATGCTGCATAGCACAGATTTTAGTTCTGTGGTAGCTGCCTATGCAGCAGTGCACAAGTGGGTTCAATGCATGTGAATTTTCTTTATCTTCACACATGACAGAGCATTAAGAGCTGTGAAACCTATTGCAGTAGTCAGCCAGCAGTAGTGGCCATCATCTAATAGGCATGTGGAATCCTCTTCCTCTGCCAACATGCTCAGTATGCAATGGAACAGAGGACTGTTCCAATCCTGTTAATTTCTTCCAATCCAAAGACGAAAACTACCAAAAACACAGTGACACAATACAGTTAGACTGCAAAAAGGTGCAAGTTCTGGGGAGCAAAGGAACTGCAGTGTTTAATGGTTAGGTAAGTGGCCTGACCTAGCAATAGTTTTCACTGCAGTGCCTATCAATGCACAGCTACCATGGATGGCACAGTAAAAGGGCCTCAATACAACAGAATCTCTGTGTAATCAATTTAGAGCTTTCTCTCTGCACTCGGGTACAAATACAAGATGTTGTGGGGTGAAGCTAGCTGCACACATGTGGATCATCTCCCAGCCATTCCCACTAGGCATCATGCTGATGAGGAGTAGCCAAGACTAAATCAGTAGCTGCAGAGTGATTCCAGCCATGCCACATCAACTAAGAAGGGGAGGAAGTCATCATCCCTTTTCCTGGGGTTCCACACAGTCATACTGCACAGCAGATTTGGTACATACACATTACAAATGATCAAATGGGTTTTTCTGCAGAGTGCATCATTTTAACTAATAAAAGTATTGCCATGAAATCAATATGCAATTGTTTTATGAATATCTTCTACTATAAAGGGCCATGTAGACACACAGGGCAGTAACAGCAACTCAAGCATCTAGCAAGTTAGCACATTTAACAAACTGTATTTTCTCTTGCAACAGAATTACTTTGGAAACTCTGATTCTTTTACAGAGTTATTTGCACCATTTTTTTCTACCCAGCAGGGCTATAATTGTTACTTGATACCTAAGAAGCTAATCTGATGAAGACTTGTAAAAATTTTTCTCTCAGTTGCCTATAAAGTAAATATTTCCATTATATGCTTTATAAACGATGTTAAATATTTAGTCTAGAGGGCCAGATGACAGATCTCAGATCTCTTCCCAAGATATTTTTTTATTATTATTTAATTGTAATCATTATCTCCTTTAAGCGATGAGCTGTTGAATAGAGGATCAGAAAGCAGGGCGCAAAAAAGTAAAATTACGAGCCGAAAAACCTGTTTTCCTGAACGTGAATAAATATTTAGACACCAATGTTGATATGAATGTCACTCACATGGCTAGGGACAGAAATGACACAAACTAGTATAAGTGATCAAAAGCCAGTTCAAATCTGTAACACAACTGAAGTTCAGTGCACATGAACTACTTTCAAAATGGACAAAACTGGTTTAAGAAAAAGCTGAATGGATGTAGTATCAGACTTAATTGATTTAACCTAAATCAGTTTATTGAACTTCTGTCCCAGTTCCCCTCCAGATTCAGGTTAATTCACAGGCCCCAGCATCCCAGGATCCCATACCATCCTCCCACCCCCCTCACAGGGTGGGCGACTTAGACTTGGCCCAAGCTGTCTGCTCCAGCCAAGCAAGGAGGCATGCTCTAGTGGCCCCTGGCTTTTGCAGACATGCAGCTTCATTTCTAGAATCAAAAGTGAATGTCTGGTTACTTGGTTGTTGGTTCAATCTACATGTTTTAGACTAATCTGCAAAGATTAAATCGAAGCAAGCCTCAGGCTTTTTGACTGTCTGTACTTAGCCATTAAATTCAAGCAGGGGGAAATCAGTATTCATACTTCTACAGATATATGTATTTTTATGGGAGGACAGACCAAACTTTGTGTCAGAATCTCCCCATATAAAAGTCACATCAATGGGACAAGTTAATTTGAAGAATTATGTATCTTTAAAGTTGTTGTTGATATACTTGTTTCCACACTAACAACCCCCTCTACACATGTAGGTAAAAGTGCAATTGGATTGAATGCATGATCCACACTATCATGCCTCCTGTCATGCCATGGAAGGAGGAGCAATTGTGGGATTGTGCGTTAGATCCAGTCAGAGATGACCTTATTGTTGGTGTAAAAGAAGCCTGATCCTGGGCTCCCCTTCCATAGACAAGAAGCAAAATCCCACAGCTGATGGAGAATAGGTTTAGGTCTGATGGAGAATAGGTTTAGGTTATAGATCAGAAAGCAATATTTTACAGTTAGGGTGGCCAAAATCTGGAGTCAACTTCCCAGGGAAGTGGTCCTCGCCCCTACCTTGGGCAAATTCAAGAGGAGGTTGAATGATCACCTGTCTGGGGTCTTGTGAATCCAGCATTCATTCCTGCCTGTGGGATGGGGTCAGGCTAGATGATCTGTTCAGGTCCCTCCTGACCCAAGCTACCATGAAGCTTGGAGTTCCTTGTGGGGCACATGCAGACGGGACTGAGAGTCCTGCACCTGATGGAGCTCTCCGTCCTGGCTTCATGTGTGGCACAGTTAGGACCAAGAGTGCCACCAGGTGCATGATTCTTGGTCCTGTCTATGCATGTGGGCCCAGGGGTTTCATGCACCCTGAGCCCTGGGGATCATGGCCCAGACCCTGGGGTTCATGGTGCACACATGTGGCTGGGAGCCCTGTCATCCAATGAGGCTCCAAGCTGCAGGGGAGACACTGCTACATGTACAAATTAGAGCTCAATAGGAACAAGCTATAAAGTTAGTAAACATTTTTGACATCTGACTTGATAGCTGGTTGGAGCTTTTTATCATGTGATAAGTACTTTGCACGTGTAATTGGTCTTGAGGGCTAGAGACAGAAGTTACACATAAATTGGTTTAAGTGATCAGAAACTGGTTTAAACCTGTAACAGAACAAAAGTTCAGTGTACATAAGCCAGTTTCAAAATGGCTAAAACTGGTTTAAGATAAACCTGGCTGAATGTAGTATCAGACTTAACTGATTTAGGTCAAACCAGTTTATGGAACTTCTGTCCAAGACTCCTTCCTGGTTCAAGTTATATCACAGTCCCTCAGGATCCTTTGGCCCTGCCCCTCTGACTGACAAGGGGGTGGGGGTAGAAAACCCATCTGAAGATGTAGCCTGGTCTGCCTGGGGAGGGCGGAGCAGCTCCTGCCAGACCTTTCACCGTTGGAATGCAGGAGGCAAGAGCATAGGCCAGCAGGCTCAGGCAGAAGGTAAGGAAGAGGGTTTAAACCTTCTCCATGCCCCATGAGACCCCAGCCTGGATCTGCATGGGGAGGCTGCCACCCCTTTGCCCCCCACCCCCACTCCAGGAGAAAGCAAGAGGTGTGGCCACACCCCAGCTAGGGCACACAGGGTAAGGCAGGGAAGCAGAGTTTAATCGCCACTCTCCTCCACCCGTCTATCTGGCTTTTCTCCCTACTGGCTGCTTAAACGGAGTGGGGCATGGCCAGATGGTAGGCAGCTCAGGCAGTGCCTCAGTTGAAGGGGGGAAAGCATGGAGATTAAACTCTGCTACTTCTCCTCTCCCACCAAACATGGGACCCCAATTGGGGTCTGCCCAGCTTTCCCCCTCTGCTTGCCACTTGAGTGGCAGGGGCTTGGCCAGATGGCTAGGTCGGTATTAAGCCCCCACTGATGGAGCAGCCAGTGGGGGGAAATGCTGGGCAGACCCTGGCTGGGATCCATGCCAGTGGTAGAAAGCAGGCATGGGGAGTTTAATCCCCCTCTCCTACCCCCTCTCCTGAGGCACTGCCTGGCTGGGTCTGGCCATGCCTCCCACTGCTCGGGAACAAACTTGGGCAGAGCTTCTTCCCCCTTCCTCCTCCAGACACATCCTGATTGGGATCTCTGCAGGCCAGGTTGAGGGTTTAAACCCCTCCCCAATCATACTCAGTGGCCTGCTGGGGCCTGGCCATGCCCCCCTCCCTTGGCTCAGCTTCCCTCCAGCCTTCCAGCCACTGCCAAAGGGGAAGAAGGGCTTGCTTTAGTGCCCCCAGCTTCTAGCTTGAGCCACTGCAGGCATGTGGCTGCATTTCCAGAAACAAAAGTAAATGTCTATTCATTTCCTTCTCGATTCAATCCCTGCAGTTTAGACTAACCTGCAAAGATTGAATCAATTCAGGCTTGGGCTTTTTGAATGTCTGTACTTAGCCAAGGTAATTGCACAATTAACCAGTTAATTGTGCAATACCTGTGATGTGTGGAGGGCGCCACAGAGAAAACAGTTAATAGAGAAGGTAGAAAAGGAGACCTGAACTAAAGAATAGTGGATATGTTATACCTATAGGTAGTTCTGAGAAAGATTTCCACATGAAACATTCCATAAATCACTTGCTAAACTCACCACACAAAGGCAGGAGAGATTCAACCCTTATTGTGTGGCTAAATGTAAAATGTAAATTTGTTTTTGCCCTTTGCACTAGAGTGGATATCATCATTAAGAAGCTTACCATCAAATGACTCTCACTACCCACAGATAGGCTTTATGGCTAGGGACAGACAATTAAAAAGCCTGATCCTGAACTGTTTCAATCTTTGCAGGTTAGTCTAACCTGACTAGTCTAAATCAGTTTGTAGCTACACAGAAATCACAGACATGCAGGCACATGCCTGCGGTGGCTCAGGCTAGAAGCTGAAGGGGAGGGGGGAGCGGTGGAGTGCTAGAGCAGCCCTCCCTCTCTTCATCAGTGCTGAGCTGAGGGGGGCATGGCCAGGCTCCAGCAGGACGCTCAGATTAGGGAGGGGTTCCCCCACCCACGTCTGACCAGCCCAACAGGGAATTGATACCACAGTGTTTATCACCCCTACCTCAGTGTTTATCAGCCCATTAAGAAAACAACAGAGGGACATTACCAGGTACCCGTCTGCCACAGCAAGGACTATAGCCACCGTGTGGTCTGCTAGTTAATACACAGACACCCTCTCAGCAAGGGAGAGCGGAGCAGGGAATTCCTGCTTACCAGGGAGTGGCAACAGGAGGAGGGGGAGCAGCCTACAGTCTCTGCCAGAGATGCAGCCATGGAGTAGAGGGGAGGGGCCAACTGCTGTAGAGCAGAGAGCCCAGCCCAGAGATCATGCCAGGATGCTGGAGGAGTCTGGTTTAACTTTAACCAGCAAGGGGTTTGGAACAGTCATTGCATAAACCGGTTTGAGCCAAACCAGTTAAGTCTGATACTACATTCAACCTGGTTTCAAATTGGTTTATGTGCACTGAACATCTGTTCTGTTACAGATTTAAATTAATTTCTGGTCACTTAAACCGGTTTATGTGTAATGTCTGTCCCTAGCCTATGTGGTCCATCTTGTGAGATGACATTTTATACTCCCATTCTTCAGTTACTGTCGTTGTTGTTTTCATTGTTGTTGTTGTTACATATTTATAGAGCACAACTGGCATCCTATGCACTTTTTTAAATCCAGTTAAGAAAACATGGTTTGTGCCACTGACTAGACACTTGCAATATATGGGCCATTTTTTATTTAGCTTAGTCAGTGCAGTCACTACAGGAAGACTGTGAACAGGAGTTCATTAAGAAATCATTAAATAAGAACTGATAGAAGTGTAAAAGATGCTTGAGAAAAGCAGGGAGATAAACAAAAAAAAAAAAGAATAGCTGCCCTAAGAGAAAACTATCACCCCGGATTAGGTCAATTACAATAACAAATCAGTCATGATTGTAGACATTTTTTTCTAGTTTTTATGTTCTATTTAGTTTAATTTAATTTTCATTTTAATCAGGTACAACAGTGGACATAGCCAGTGCCAGAGTGAAACTAAACATAGATTTGTTCATAATTTTTTCTGATGTGTTACTTTAATATCAGCATGATTTTATCTCAGAAAACCGCAATTCATGATGTGACCTATGCTTTCTCAAGCTAAAATATCACATGCTGTTTTTTAAATAAAAAATGCTAAGGACAAGACATTAGTAAGGACAAAACTAGCATCTATATTGCTTGTTAAGGGCATGGTTTAATGAATACATGTATCATCTGCAGACAAACCATGTCACTGAATATAGGGGCCATTAACATGACAAGTGCTTATTATTTACTGGGATGCAACTCAAGCAGACATCCTGCTGAGGTCTAATCTCCTTCTTTTAAACAACACCATCCTTTATTTCTTCTCCTACTTGTTCTTTTCTTCTCTTGATGATTAACAGCACATAAAACAGGGAGACTCCCTTCTGTGCCTTTGTTTAAAGTGAGAATCTTGTGTATTTAATTGCCCTCAAGCATCTGATCCTATTCAAGGCTCAAGGGAATTGCTCCTATGGTACTATATCACACCACTGAACTGTGGACTGCTTAAAGTAACATAATCAGTTTAACATATATGTAAGATCACCTAAATTATATTCTTGCTTTCCTTCTAAACTGTTATCATGTTACAGATAGTTGTATTTCTTTCTTCTTAAATAAAAAAACTCACCTATGCAAGGTCATAAACCCCTTCTAGAGTCTTGCTCCCCTTCTCAGGTTGTACCTCTGATAAATTTAACCATTTATTCACTCCAAAGTTAAATGCTGCTGCTATTTTAACTTACTTTGCAGGTATATTTGAGCAAACTTTTCATGTTGTCCCCCTTTATTAGGCAGAAGGCAGGGCAGATTTGTACCTTATAGAAGAAATCAGGGATGTACAGCATAGGTTTCTGTGAGCCCAAGCTCACTGAACAACTATTCCTCCCATCTCTTCTCCAGCCTGTGGTGATCCTGATCTATGGAAGGTATAGGTGCCTTTTCCCTCAGTTCTACTCCTCCTGGTCACCATGAGTACTTAAGCCACTGAAAGAATGTAGACATTTGTTCTCCTAGCAGAAGCTCTGCCAGGAGGAACTTTTGCCTGGTTGGAGTTGGGTTGCTTTTCTCCCAAAATGGCCATTTTTGCTCCAGGAGAAAAAGCTGGAATATCACTAATCATGGTTTCTCCCAGGAGAATTGCAATTCTCATGGTAAAAATGGAACAGAACATTGGTAATGTTCAGTCTGAGATTTGTATGGGACTCTCAGAATGAGATATTAGGGCTGGTTGTTCAAAGACTGAAAGTCTGAATCCTCAGAAATGGAGACCAGGACTGGAATGAAGCACTGGGGAAGAGAAGAAATAGAACTGGGAAAAAGAGGTTAGAAACAAAATGCCAGATTTAAAAGTACCTGTGCAACCTATATCCATTCCCATTATTTATGTGTATTCTGATAGTCTTTAATTGCATGCTATGTTTTTGCCATAGGACCCCAGTGCACAAGGCAGACCTTCTCTAGGGATGAATGAATAGATTTGTAAGTGAATGTTGTTTGTGGAACCCCTAATTATTTTGGAAGCTGTCTGGTAGATGAAGCTGGGGGAAGAGGAAAGAAAAAAGATGATTAAGGCAGTGTACATTTTGCCATGGATCCTGCCTACACCACTGTGTTTCTGTGCAATGCTTAATATCTCACTTAAAATCAAACACATCACCAATGGTCACTGTAAGGTGAAATACAAATATATAAGGCTGAATTCACTGTGCATAAGCAAATTTTATAACGTTTTAATGCTTCACTTTGTATCCTTAGTTTTTTAACATGGGTTTTCATCTGTAGCATAAGTACAGGGTCAACTTGACCACTATATAGTTATTTTGCTATAGAAGCCTACAAAATCTGTTAGCTTAATTCCATGATACTAACACCCCGTTGCACGGCTGTGGAAGCAATAAAGGACTCAGGATATATGCAGACATTACACTTAGGTCAGCCTAACCACTGTATATCGATACATATGTTCAGGGAGCTTAGACCAGACAAAAATGGCTAACCTGATCTAACTTAATTCATCTGAATAGGTGCACTAAATTAGACCTGGCACAGTTTAGCCTGACTTACCAGAAGTCTATACAGAAAGCATTTGGAGCCCAGCCCAGCCACTCACTACATTTGTCCTAGCCCCCTGCCCCTCCCACCCTAATTGGGCTATTTTTAGTCCCAACATCACCCCACTTTCCCCACAGATCCCCTTCCCACCAGTGCCCCCCAGACCCACCAAGTACCTCTGCAGACCCACTAGCCTCCCCATGATCCCACCCACCCATTTCCCACTCCAGCTTACTTAGATGGCAGTCCTGGCATGGCAAATGTCTGCACAAAAAGGACCCCAGCTGCAATCATGTGCCTTAAAGTAAGCTGCATGATCATAGATCAGGTCCAAGGAACAGTTTACTAATTAGCATATGTGCTTAGGTCTCTTTACATGATTAGAATGGCTTTCCCCTTGCTTTTCAAAAGGGCAGGGGAGAACCATGAAAGGGTTTTTTTGCCCAGTGTGAAAGGGCAAAATGTTTGAAACCACTATTTTTTATTAGATGGGAAAACAATTTCCTACTCAACTACGGTGTTCTGCCTTCTCTGTCCCATCTCAATGAGAGTTGAACATATCCATTCTCCTGACACTGGGCTGAGAAATATTATTTCACCTGTTGCTGCAGAACTGGGATAAACTAATGCTGACAAAGCCAGCATTTATTCAGTAGATCTCTATATGGTTATATAGAGAGGCTGCTCAATATCTTAGATTTACAGAAGTTTAGGGCTGGAAGGGACCTTGTGAAATCATCATGGCCAGTCCCCCTGCTCTGGGCAGGAAAGACTGCTGGGGTCAAAACCCCAGCAAGGTGTGCATCTGTAAAGAGTGACCATCTCTTCAGCTCTCTCCTCTAAGTCTGGGGCCTAAGCTCTAATGGAGAAGATAGAAGCTCTCTGTCTAAGCACTTTGAGACTCTTTAAAAGGAATGATGTTGTATAAATTACAGCTCATAATTAAAATGCTTCGCTTGAAATTGAAAAGCAAGCTTGAAAGATGAAATGCGACTCCTCTCAAATCCTGCAAATACTTGTTACCTGTCTTCCAGATACCAGCACATAGGTGTGATCTCACTTTTTTCACAGCCTATTTTTAGACATCTCCTATATACCTTAGGTGCTAAATAAGAGTGTCAACAGATTTATTTTGATCCAACTGGAACACAGTGCTAATGCTTTACACTTCAGCACTACAAACAGAATGCACCAGCTATTGGAAACAGTTCTTTTTGGGCATGAAGGCAACCCCCAAAACGGTGGAAAAAAACATACTGCAACATCTTAAAACTCACACTTTGTCTACCGTACTAAATGATGTATTGGAAGCGGTTAGAGATTATTATACAATTTGTATCATACTCAAAATATGTGCCCAGGATTAGCAAAATATTTTATCCTATCAAATAGCACAGCAATTTAATAGACCATAATAATTATAAAATCACATAAGCTGGACTTGGAAAACATCTTTGCTTATGCACTCCTCTTTCCTGTCAGTGTATGATTATTCCCTAGTATTCTGTTTCATATAGAATTAAAAGTTCCAAAAGAAGGATCTTCTACCTCCCATTTTGAGAGAGATTATTCCATGAGCCAAAAAAGGGTTTTTTTTAAATGTTCAATCTAAATTTTCCCTGTCTGGATCTGATTCCATTACTCTTGTTCATAGCTATGAGAAACTACACTAAATATTGCATTGATAGTATAGTGTCCTTTAAATATCTGTAGACAACTACACCATCCTCCCACCATTCCACCCATTCTTGCTTGGCCAACTTATAAATCGTTTGACTCATTTAATTATGACTTCAGCCTCAAAAACATTTTGATTATACATTTACTACACTGTATTTTTTCAGCAGGTTAATTTTCAATATGGAACAGATGCTTACTCTAAAGTCTGTAAAGCTATAGACCCAATCAGAGACTGATATTATTAAGCAAGAAAAAAGCATATAAAAAGTGGACTGGGACCATTACAGTTCAAACATTTAAAAAAAAAAAAAAACATTTAAAAGGTGAGATTTCAGGGACTTTATGGAGGTGAAGACAAAAGCATCTTGGTATCCATTAGCAATTGGCTTAAGTGTTCCAAAGCAGGATGGGCTACAGGGAAGGTGTCAAGGTAGAAGGAAAAGGGGACTGAAATAGCCAGCATGGATAGAAATGATTTTGGAAATGCTGAAATAACTGGTTTAAACAAGGATGGAATTGTAGTGGGGAGGGGCAGGGGGAGAGAAAATACCGGAAAGTTTTACAGAAAATGAAGATTTTTGAAGCAACTGCATGTTGATTTAACTGCAAAAAATGTATGAGCAAAACATGTAGCATGGAAAGGACAGAAACTAACAGCAGATAAATCAAGAAAACACCAGAAGCCTTTGCAGAAACTAAACTGTCAACAACTCTGGGCACAAACTGGAATAGAATCATAGAAAATTAGGGCTGGAAGGGTCCTCAGGAGGTCTAGTCCAACTCCCTGCTCAAAGCAGGACCATCCCCAACTAGGTCATCCGAGCCAAAGCTTTGTCTAGACAGGTCTTGAAAACTTCTAATGATGGAGATTGCACCACCTCTCTGGGGAACCTGGTCCAGTGTTTTACTACCCTCCTACTGAGAATATTCTTCCTAATATCTACCCTAAACTTCCCTTGGTGCAACTTGAGACCATTGCTTCTTGGTCTGTCATTTGACACTACTGAGAACAGTCTAGCTCCATCCTCTTTTGAACTCCCTTCAGGTAGTTCAAGGCTGCTATTAAATCCCCTCTGTCTTCTCATCTCCAGACTAAATAATTCCAGTTCCCTCAGCTTCTCTCATAAGTCATGTTTCCCATCCCCCGCAACATTTTTGTTGCCCTCCACTGGACTCCAGGGGCCCAAAACTAAACATAGTACTCCAGATGTGGCCTCACCAGTGCTTATAGAAGGAATAATCACTTCCCTTGACCTGCTGGCAACACTCCTACTAATGCAGCCCAGCACACCATTAGCTTTTTTGGTTCATATTCAGCTTATTGTTCACTGTCACTCCCCAGGTCCTTTCATGCAGAGCCGCTGCCCAGCCAGTTAGCCCCCAGCTGTACTGGTGCATGAGATTTTTCCATCCTAAGTGCAGGACTTTGCACTTGTCCTTGTTAAACTTAATGAGATTCCTTCCAGCTAGGTCACTCTGAATCTTAGCCATACCCTGCAGGATATATACTACTCCCACCAGCTTGGTGTCATCTGCAAATTTGCTGAGGGTGTACTCTATGCCATCTTCCAGGTCATTGAAGACATTGAACAAAACCGGTGCCAGGACTGATCTCTGGGGCACTCCACTTGATATTGGCTGCCAACTAGATATCGAACTATTGATTACTACTCTCTGAGCCCGATACTCCAGCCAGTTGTCTATCCATCTTACAGTCCATTCATCCAGCCCATACTTCCTTAGCTTGCCTGAGAGAATACTGTGGGAGACTATATCAAAAGCCTTGCTAAAATCAAGGTACACCACATCCATGGCCTCCCCACATCCACAGAGCCAGCTATCTCATCATAGAAGGCAATCAGGTTGGTCAGGCATGACTTGCCCTTGGTGAATTCATGCTGATTGTTCCTAATCACCTTTTTCTCCTCCAAATGCTTCAAAATGAATTGCTTGAGGATCTGCTTTGTGATTTTTTCAGGGACTGAGGGGAGGTTGCTGGTCTATAGTTCCCTGGACCCTCCTTTTCCCCTTTAAATATGGGCACTATATTTGCCCTTTTCCAATCATCCAGGACCTCTCCTGATCACCATGAGTGTTCAAAGATGATGGCCAGTGGTTCTGCAATCACATCAGTCAACTCCCTCAGCACTCTTGGGTGCATACCACCTGGCCCCATGGACTTGTACATGTCCAGCTTTTCTAAATAGTCCCTAACCTGTTTTTTCACCACTGAGGGCCGCTCACCTCCTCCCCAAACTGTGCTGCCAGGTGCAGTAGTCTGGGAACTGACCTTGCCTGTGAAGATTGAAGCAAAAAAGGTATTGAGCACTTCAGCCTTTTTTGCAGCCTCTGTCACAAGGTTGCCTCCCCCATTCATTAAGGGACCCAAACTTTCCCTGATCCTCCTCTTGTTACTGACATACTTGCAGAGACCCTTCTCGTTACCTTTCACATCCCTTGCTAGCTGCAACTCCAACTGCACTTTGGCTTTCCTGACTTCATCCCTGCATACCCAAGCAATGCATTTATATTCTTTCCTAATTATTTGTCCAAGTTTCCACTTCTTACAAGCTACCTTTTTGTGATTTAGTTTACTGAAGAGCATGAATGACGCGTGCCCCTGGAGGCTGGCAGGGCACGGCAACTGCCCACAAGGGGCAGTGGGGGTGGGGGCATGGAGGCAACGAGCTCCCACAGGTGGCCACCTGCAGACACTGCTGGCTGTGTCAGTGGTGAGAGAGGGTGGTGCGAGCAGCGACTGCTCGCAGGCACCATTGGCAGTGTCAGCAGCGCATCTGTCAGGGGGTGCACCGCCAATCTCAGGCGGTGCACGTGCACCTGTGTGCACGCCCTGTGCATCACCAATGCTGAAGAGTTCCCTGCTAAGCCAAGCTGGTCTTCTGCCATACTTGCTAGTCTTCCTGCACATCAGGATGGTTTGTTTCTGCACTCTCAATAAGACTTTTTAAAGTACAGCCAGCTCTTCTGGACTTCTCTCCACCTCAGACTGGCTTTCCAGGGGAGGTCCCTGAGCCAGTCAAAGTCTGCTTTTCTGAAGTCCAGGGTCCTTACTCTGCTGCTCTTCATCCTTCCACTCCTCAGCATCCTGAACTTTATCATCTTGTGGTCACTGCTTTCTATATTCCCCAACAATTCTTCCCTGTTTGTGAGCAGCAGGTTAAGAAGAGCACAGCCAGAAGAGCAAGAAGATAAAGTTCAGGGTCCTGAGGAATGGAAGGCTGGAGAACAGCAGAGTGGAGAGCAGCAGAGTTGGCTGCTCCAGCACTTGCACCAGGAACACTCTCTGAAACCATCCTAGATGCCTGTGCACTGCTGTATTGCCCTCCCAGCAGATATCAGGGTGACTGAAGATCCCCATGAGAACCAGAGCCTGTGATCAGGAAACTTGCACTAGCTGTTTGAAGAAAGCCTCATGCACCACTTCCTCTTGGTCTGGTGGTCTATAGCAGCCCCCACCACGACATCACCCCTGTTGCTTTCCCCTCTGACCCTAACGCAGGACTCTCAACAGACCTATCTCTAGCTTCATACTGGACCTCTGAGTAATCATATGGCTTTTTACATAAAGCACAACTCCTCCTCCTCCTCTTCTCCCCTGCCTGTCCTTCCTGAACAGCTTGAATCCATCCATGACCGTGCTCCAGTCATGCAAGCTCCCACCAAGTCTCTGTTATTCCAATCACGTCATAGTTCTGTGACTGTGCAAAGACTTCCAGTTCTTCCTGCTTCCTTCCCAGACTCCATGCATTTGTGTACAAGCACCTGAGGTAACTAGTTGATTGCCCTGATTTCTCAGGAAGTATGAAAACACCACCCCCTAATGCCCCCTCCTTCTTCTCTTCCTTCAAGTCTCCCACTTCCTCACTTACCTCAGGACTTTGGTCTCCATCCCCTGGCGAACCTAGTTTAAAACCCTCCTCACTAGGTTAGTGAGCCTGTCTGTGAAGACAT
The DNA here is from genome assembly GCF_001723895.1 of Crocodylus porosus. Taxonomy (NCBI): domain Eukaryota; kingdom Metazoa; phylum Chordata; order Crocodylia; family Crocodylidae; genus Crocodylus; species Crocodylus porosus. The sequence continues at coordinate 29,692,491 of NW_017728947.1, forward strand.
CTCAGTATCCATTTTTGGACCTAAAGACTGATGGAAAATATAGCTCTCCTCTGCAGCAGTGCAGGATACAGATTGCAACAGTTAGGCACTGTTATCCTAAAGCAAAAATGTTTCTGCTGTAGACTTAAAAACAAGCGAGCAAGCAAACAAACAAACCTCAGAAGTGGAATGTTTGCCACCATGAGATCTCAAATATTGGTAATCCATAAAACCAACACTTGTGTCCTAAGGAGCAGTATATGCTCACCCTTCTATAATTTAAAAGCAGTAGTAGCATGTGAATGCTTTTTCCATTGTTTTGCACATGCAGTTACACCGCTGACTCTGTATAAAAGCAGATGCATAGCTCCTATCTTAAACCACGATGCTCCCATCTGCTTTATACTGTGCGGAAGGAACTCAACAGTTCAAAGTGCTGCAGACATAGGTGTAGCTAGTAATGCTACTAGCTGCAGACACTCCCTAAAGCATGTTTTGTAGTAGGGTTGGAGTGTTTTGGTTTTTTTGTGGGTCGGAGCATTTTTTGTGGCATCATTGTGGTCCCAACAAAAGTCTGAAGTAGCCTTCTCTTGCCCCTCTCTTCCTGGTGATGTTCACAGGTGAATCTCAACCAGAATGAGGATGTGGATAACTGTTTATTTATAATGCTTGCTCTTTTGTGATTTTACTTGCTTCTTTCTATGTAGCTCTCTGATTAAACATAAGCAGTCTTGGTCCTGCATGTCTTGGGTCTCCAAAACACCCACTGACCATCAGGTTTGCATGTACATGAAATGTAGTATTGCACCTCTATTTTGTCAGCTCTGAAAATTAAAAATATATCTTTCCATAAGTAATGGGGGTGAAAGACAGAAATGTACACATGTAAATCAGATATTACCTGTTAAGTATGAAGCATTTCAAACAGATGTCTGAAACATTAAGGAATGTTACTAGAACATTGTTCATGACAAGAACAAATCACACACTCGATAGAACTTGAAAGAAAAAAAAAGAGCAAAGATCCATGTTGAACATTCAGAGCAGTTCTCATTTCCCCTAAAACAAAATCAGAGTAGTGTAAACTAAAGCAAACTTAGTGAAGATGAAATTGAGAGTTTAAATTGGATATAAAAGATAAAACAAATTGCTTTAGACACCATACAAGCTGGTAACCACAGCACCAGCTCAGTTAAACCTGTCAGTCAAGACGGGAAAAGTTATTCAGATAAAATGCTTTAACATCAAGCCTTGGGCTTTGCTCAAAGGTCAGAGTTCCAATGTGCATGTGTGACTTTCTGGATACTTATTAGCCATTCATATCCTGACGCACAAGAGTGTGACCTCCAGTAATAAGACAATTCTCTAGAGCTCTTTTGAGCTAACTCTCCACTTGCCTATTTTACACCAGTGCAATTCTATTTACTTCAAAATCAGGTGCCTTTAACTTACCAAACAGCATAAACTTCTAATAAAAAAAAAATGCAACCTTAGTAATATCCACCTCAGAGAGCTGTAGTTCTTAGAATTTCTAGTATATAATTTATAATTATATAACAAATATTTAACTGTATATACTTAAGCTACATACACATAGTTACTGGTTGAAATAGTACCATATTTATTTGAATACCACGTGCACCTTCCCACCCCTCCCAAATCAGGGGGGCAGAGGGAGCACAGAGCTCAGCTGGGGAGGGTGTGGGTGTGTGGGGTAGGAGGGAGGGTAGGGAGGTGTGGGGACCCCTTCACACACTCCCCCCCCGCCCATGGCACACAGCCCACACCAGCAGCAGCAGCAGCAGCAGGAGGTGGGCCCTCAGAGTGCTTGTGGCCTGTGTGGGCACTGTTGGCCAGCAGTGCAAGGCTCCAACCAGTTCTGGAAGCTGTATGTAGTAGCAAAGAGCAAAGCCGGGCCAGCCCACCTCTATAGCACAGGGCTCCCTGCAGTGCACTTGCAGCTCCCAGCACTTGTGCGCCACTAGGGGGAAGCCCCAGGTGATGGAGCCAGCTGCCTTCCTGCTCCTTGCTGCCAGCTTCACCATGCAGGGTTTCCTCCTGGTGGCGCATGAGTGCCGGGAGCTGCATGTGTGCTGTGGGGAGCCCCACACAATACAAGCAGGCTGGACTGGCTAAGCTCCTTGCTGCCACGTGCAATTCCCAGAACTGGCCGGAGCCATATTCCACCAAGTGCCAGTGCCTGCGTAGGCCATGAGCACTCCAAGGGCCTGCTGCCTGATGATGCTGCTGCTGGCAGCAGAGGCTGTGCGCCATGGGAGGCAGGGATGTGCGAAGCTTTGATCCCTGATTCGATTCAGCAGAGATTTGTTGGCCGAAACTCCAAATCCAAATCCAATCAGGATACCCTTTAATCTCTCCAAATTGAATCAGAAACCCCCAATTCAATTCAATTTGGAGAGATTTGGAAAAATTCGGTGATTCAGACATAGACACAGCTTTAAATGTTTTTTCTGCATACCTCTAGGTACCAGATGGCTCATGAATGCTGTGATGCTGGGGTGGACAGAGCATCCCATGGGAACGTGGGGGGCTCCCTAGCACACTCAGCAGCAGACCCAGAAGTGG
>NW_017728947.1:29695574-29785669 GCF_001723895.1 Crocodylus porosus
TCACATGCCACAAACCCCACACACCCACACCCTGCCCCTACAACTCCACCACATATATACATACCCAACATACCCTACACCCCTGAAAACACAACTACACCCCCCCACAAACCCCACACAAACACACACATGCACCACACCCCACTGTACACACAGAGCCATACTTCATGCACTCCCCCATACACAATATACAAAAGTATGACTGTATTTTTCAGGTATTGTGTAATCATCTCCTATATACACTACAAAAACACAAATCATGACAAAATTTAGACAGTTTGCGTCCTGATCCAATGTTGCCTAGTTTTTGTTCAAAGAACTAAAGCATTTAAATAAGGCTGATCTCTCTTTACATTCACTTTATGGCCCTAGCAAACCTTCAAGGCAGACAATAGTCAGACATAGTCAGACAATCCAACACATGAATCTGCTTTTTGGAGTTTGAAAACTGATTGTTCTTAGTTTTATCTAACCAATTTCCAAATCCCAAGATCAGAGGTTACTGAAGTATGTCATTCCTGAGACTATGTTTACACTGTTGCTATTAGACATGAAAACTAAATAACAGGGCCTGCTCCATGTCAGTAAGGATTTCAGGTTCTTTTGTTTGTCATGCAAAAACCAAAGATCATGATACAGTCTAAAATGACCTTTGTATAGGCAATCTTGTTTACTCTTGGAACACAGGACTGAGTTTCTTCATGGCCAAAGCATTTTTAAAAGTCACTGCATGTAACTGAGAAGGAATTCTAATCCTAGGGAGTGGCACTAGAAAAAACAAAGGTTTCAGCATAATCACTAAATCTGCATGAACACTATCATTATACTTACATGTACAAAACGTGCTTTTGGAAAATCTAGCTCTCTGGGGACAGGCCCATAAGACATGCTATACTGGATCAGTTGACTGGTCAATATGGACTTATGTTTGTGCCAGTAGATGCCAACACCTGACCCTTTGGAGAAACCAGAAGCCTAATATACTTAGTTAAAATAGTGCAATTCAGTAAGTGAAGAAACAATCCTTTTACAACCATTCAGTATAATAAGAATAAATGTAAGAGTGGGGAATATTGAAGATTCCTGTGTAACTTATCAGTGGGCATGTAAAAATAAGATGCTAGATTTTTGCTTTCTGCTATTTGTTGTTTAATGCCATAATTATATCATTTAGACCTAAAAAGCATGGGGATGTAACTTGTACAAAGATACTCTACGAAGTAAAGCTACTGCTGTTGCTATTGCAGGAGATTCTAATCAGCTGATCAGTGAAGCTTTTTGGCCTTGGGATCTTGTAACACAGAAGCCTAATGAGATTTTTTTTTTCTTGCTATGCTATCTGATTTCCAAGATAAACATGGTATCTTTTCAAAGGCTAGGGGATAGTTATCTTTATGCACCAAAGTACAACTTACATCTTTAGGAGCAGGGCTCCGTTTTTAGCCTCCTGATAAAATGCAAGCAGACAATGCAGCTGAGTACAAGATCTGGTGGGTGTGAATATCTGAGTAACCCTTTGATTTTTCTATTAAGCAACCATACAAGGATTTATACTTAGAGTTTGCAAGTTTTATGACACAGCTACAGTCTCCTTAGAGGATCAGGGCATTAACACGGATAGTTTCTGATCAATTTTTAATCAATGAGATTTATGACTTCTTTCCGCATTTTCTGTGAACCTGCACTTTACATAGTATACTGTAATCTTATTTAAGAATGTCTTGCTACTCCCCCTCCCCATCCCCTAAAATAAAGGGAAAAGGGGCATTTATGATATCTTGAATTATAACTACCACATGAATCCATGGGTGCAGGATGTGTTGATGAGGTGAAATACAAGAGATGTAAGTGTGGTAACAATTGTAGCATCTCTCTAGTTGCAACCCCTTATACTATTGGAAGAACAACTGCTCTTTTGGGCTAGGGACAGACATTACACATAAACCAGATTAAGTGATCAGAAACTTGTTTAAACTTGTAACAGAACAGACATTCAGTGCACATAAGCCAGTTTCAAAATGGCCAAAACAGGTTTGAGATAAACCTAGTTGAATGTAGTATCAGACTTAACTGATTTGGCTCCAACTGATTTATGCAATGTCTGCCCCATACCCCTTGCTGGTTTAAGAGAAAACATACTCCCCCAGCATCCCAGCATGCTCTCTGGGCTGGGTGGGACTCTCTGCTCCAGCTGCAGGGGTGATCCTGCCCCTCTGCTCTCTAGCCAGAGCACGGATCAGCCCTAGAGAAAATACTTGCTGGCATGGCCCCATTAAGGCATAGTGGGGCAGGGAGGAGGTTAATTTTTCCATCCTTCTTCTCTTTCCCCACTGCAGCTGGAGTCAGACTGTCTGCCAGGGAGCAGAGGGGAGATGGCTACAGTGGTGGCCTCTGGAGCTGGCAGACCATGGCTGCAGGGATGGGACAGAGTGAGGAATTAACCCTTCTCCCTGCCCCCTTCACTGTAATGGGGCCATGTTGGGTTGGCTGTCCTGCAGAGCGGGGGCTCTGTTTTGTGCTGGGGGGACTCTTCCCCTTCCTCTTCCTTCTCCCAGGGTGTGGAGGGAAACTCTGTGAGGCACTGCATAGGAACTGTTCCTCATCCTCCTCTTCCCCCCCGCCACTGTGGGGCTGGGAGGATGTGAAACTCCATGAGATGCTGCCAGCTCCTAGAGCAGGGGCTGGGGGAACTCTTCCCCCTCCTCCTCCTCCCACCAGAGGGGCAGTGGGAGCACAGAGCTCAGCTGGGCTGGATGTAGGTATGTGGGGTGTAAGGGAGGGTGGGGGTGTAGGGACCCCAACACATACACCCCATGGCATGCAGCCCTCACTGCCTGGCAGCAGGAGCAGGTGGGGATGTCAGGGTGCTCATACCTGGCACAGGCATGGCTCCAACCAGCACTGCACAGAGGGAGGGAACAGAGCCTGCCTCATCTCTGCAGCTCTGCTCCCTGAGCTGCTTCCCCCGCTCCCTCCGTACAGTTCCCACACTCTGCTGGGAGTGGAAGGAGCCCTGCCCTTTACTTCTCCACAGAGTCCAGTGCAGGGCTTCCCTGCTGCGAGTTTAGAGTTGAAGGCATGGAGCCCCAGGGACAGAAGCAGGCTGAACAGGGCTGTGCTCCTCACCTCCAGCATAGCTCTGGCTGCCTCTATCATGGCTCTGTGCCATGAGCCTGCAGCTCTGCACCCACATTGGACTCTGTGGGGAAGCAGGGGTCCGGGCTCCCTCCACTCCTAGCAGAGTGCGGGGACTGTGCAGAAGGGGATGGGGGAAGCAGTTGGTTCTAGTGCGGGGTTTCCCTCACTGCAAGGGCTGGAGCTTCAGGCTCAGGGAGCAGAGCCCAGGGGATAAGGCAAGCTCTGCTCCCTCCTCCATGCAGCACTGGCCAGAGCCGCGCCTGCTTTGGGCATGAGCACTCTGACCTCCCCACCTGCTGCTGCTGCCAGGCAGTGGGGCCTGCACACCATGAGGAAGAGTGTGCTGGGGGTCCCTGCACCCCCACCCTCCCTCACACCTATACCCTACCCAACTGAGCTCCGCACTCCTGCTGCCACTCTGTGGAAAGAAGGAAAAAGAGTCCCCCCCCAGCAGGGAACAGATGTCCCCCCTGCCCTAAGGGGGGAGGTGTGGGGGAAAGAGTTCCCCTCTGGGGCTAAGCAGCCTCACAGAGCTCCCCCTCCCCACCCCACCACAGGGGAGGAGAGAAGGAAGGAGAAGAGCACCCCCCCCCCCGGGCACTAAACGGTGTCTCCCTCCCAGCCCCAGGGCAGTGGGGGAGAGGGAGAAGGGGGAAGAGTTCCTCTCTGGGGCTGGGCAGCCCTGGGACTCCCTGCTGGGGCCTGGCCATGCCCCCCACTCCCAAGCTCAGCTTCCCTGTGGGGCTGAGCTGTTCTAGCACCCCATGGACTTCTGGCTTGAGCCACTGCAGGCATGTGCTGAATGTCTATCCACTAGCAAACCAGTTCACTTTCTGCAGGTTAGACTAACCTGCAAAGACTGAATCAATTTAGGCTCAGGCTTTTTGAATGTCTGTCCCTAGCCCTGCAGTGTGGTAGAGGCAGTGATTAACTCCCATCACTCTAGTCAGACAAAAATTAGGTAATTCTTATGTGAACTACAAGGCATTGGATTTAATTTCACAATTCAGATTATAAAAAATGCAATAAAGTAAAATGCCTGTTGACATATAGTATTAGCATGTGTTAATATAGGAGCACATACAAAATTCACTGCAGAAGACCAAGACCTCTGTCCAAGACAAAGCTAAAAATATATTGAGATAGTTTTACCTGCATGTTAACTGTTGGTTTGCAGCTGCTCCTACTCTAGCGCTCTCAGCAAAGACAACTTGAAGGTCAAAGGGTTAAAGTACAACTGGTTACATTTTAGGATAAAAACTGCCTTGGATTTCCTTCTCAGTAGGCACCCCACTTTATAAAAAAGATAGCAATGTACTGCTGTGCTTTGTTAAATAGCAAAATTATATATACAGCTGAAGTCAAGATAAGATAAGCATGCTTATTCTGGTGGTCTCTAGTGGTCTTAAAAGTGCTGCCATTTTACAACTGTCATTTGCAATTAATATTAGCATGAGATTTAAAGTAGAATAGGGCAGCAGGGGTATTTGTTTGTGAATGACAACATTTTTAGACTGAGAACCGTAAAAATGTCACTGCGTTAAAGAGGAAGATTCTATTTAGCTTCTTATCAAACCTACCATTGCAGCATCTGAGTAACTGTAATATTATTCTCACCCCTCCCTTCTCAGCCTGCTCCTGTCTCGCTATAAAAAAGGAATGTATTGCCTTTAAATTGATGACATGCTACAATTTTTTTTGAAACTTTTCAAGTGTATTCCCCTGAGTACTAGAATACTAAAACCACATCTACCCTCTCTATCAGAACTCAAACACTAACTTAACAGCCTTGCTGTATTAAAGCAATATAACCTTGGCACACTTCAGTAAGGTAACTCCCAGCTTGCCAGTAAAAGTATCTTAGAGCCTACAGTTTATACACAACAAATAGATGAGCATAGTTTCATGGTCAGAGTCATGAAAAAATAAGGCACCTGCATGTTTTAACATCACAGACTTGCACAACGTTAGGAAAGTGCCTTAATTTTTCCTTGATCTCCATCTGTAAAATGTGAATAGTACTGACCAACTTCATAAACGCTTGAAGATATGTGAATAATAAGAAGAACAAAGTGTTACTAAAGTCAGTATATACTTTTCCTATTTCTCTTGTATTTGTTCAAGCCTCACACAAACATAAAATGGAAGATTTCTGGCTATGACTTACAAAGTGGACTTTTGTCTTGATAGACAGTGCCCTTCAAAAATAGGGGCAATTTCTGCTGAACGAATTGCTCTGCATTTGTTTGAAAAGCGTTAACATAAATATTGTATACTATTAATGGGTACTATTTTCCTTACAGAGAAAAAAAGGGGCAGAGCAAAAACTAAACATATCAGACATAAACAAGAACCTCTCTCTACACACTGAAAAATAATAATACCTTGTGTTTTATGTGAGAGGCAAGGATTTCTTTGGATGATATATTTTATTGGACCAACTACACAGCTGGGATATAATTAGACAAGCTTTTGAAAGCAGGATGCTCTTCTTCAGGGTTCTGTTTTATGTAATTCCTTGCTTTTAGTTTTTATGGACCAGCATTTTCCCCCTGAAATCTGCTGTGTTTATGAAAAGTCTTATTAAACAAATGAATCAAGACCTTATAAACAATAATATAACTATAATCTTTTAGCTGAATTAGACATAAATTGATCTGTGGCAACTGTACTACATTGTCACGAGAGGAAAAAACAGGGTTCTCCAGTTATGTCAAAGGCCTCTTCAATAGCCAAATTTAACACCAATTTAATAAAGGCTCTGGTATAACATCAATTCATGTTCAGTTGCATGGCTCTAAACATGGCAGGACATAACCCCTTCCCATAAACAATAATAGGTCTGCAGTCAGCTATTTATTATCTATCACTGGTGGGTCAGTGAAATTTTCTTCCCTGTGGTTCCATCAGTGGTTCTCAACCTTTTCCCTACTCGGATCCATTTGCAAAGATCCATGGCCTGTCCCAACCCACACCTCCCTGGCCCTGCCAGTGCCCAACCCCCCAGTCCCCTGTTCCCCCCAGGAACACCATGCTGGTGCCCCTCACTCCCAACCTGCAGCCCCCTAGCCCCCGCCCAGCCACCCCCATCCCACTCAGGCCGAGTGGAGTGGCTCCAGCGGTTCCGGCTCATGCAGGCAGCAGCAGAGCAAGTCTGGTCCTGGCATGGGCAGGAGGGAGGAGGAGGAGAGGCCTGTGGCACCCCCTGCCTTGGGCTGGGGCTCCTGCGCTACACCAGGTAATCTGACTTGGCCTTGGGCTTTCGCCCCCAAGCAGCATCTCCTGGCTGCCCCACCCCTGCAGGCACAGCACCAACCACAGTACCACCAGCCCAGCCACCTACCCTCTTCCCCTGCTGGAAGGGGCAGATGCCTTCCCGCTGCCCCTCTGTCCTGCTGCAGCTCACGACCCTTTGAAATATTCTTGCAACTCACTTTTGGGTCATGACCCATGGGTTGAGAAATACTGCCACACATCATTGCCTGGCTAAAATTTTCTACTTTTCACAACTTGCCCTGTCTTCTTCCACCATCATCTAGCATTGTCAGTAGGACTCCAATTTTCACACTTATGTTTTCCTAATGGCTTGTGTCTTTATCTTGCAACAAACCATAAAATTGATGCCTAGTTTTCTTTAGTATTAGCCACAGGTGTTAGCTCATGTGAAGTTTCTATTTCAGTTTTTAATATGGAGTTACAGTGGATAGGGAAGTCCATAGGCTTATTTCCTCTCTCACATTAGTATAAATTAGGTGTAAATCCACTTAAATTAATTGAGTTACATTAGTAAAAATAAGAAGAATTAAGCTGGTCCTAGAAAAATTAGATTAATGCATTTATGAATTATGCATATGCATGTATTAAAAATACATTAGAGGTAAGTGCATTACAATCAAATTTCTCTTAATTCACTGACATTCATCTAACTTTATTCTGATTTTTTTTCTTTTCTTCATCTCATCTCATGCCCATGGTCTGTAAACACCGCAGAATTATCTGAGAATCCTACCAATGCTACAAAATGCTACTGGGATACCAGGAGACAGTTACAGTTTGGCATATTTCTCTGGCACAGTGAAATGCCATGTGGTCTTGTTATACAGACTGAAATGAATCATATTTTCACACTATTCCTAATCTGTGCTGTAACCTTGGTAATTGAAGGTGAGCTGAAGCATGATTCAGAAATATGGTGAAAACACATTTTGATCCTATCCAAGCTGACAGGTTGAGCTATATTTTAGCTATAGTTCACATCCCAGTAGCTTTTCACTGTATGAAGAGGATATAATTTGAATTTAAGTGAGGTTTCACTTCCTGGAATAGTTGGAGGAACCCATTCAAGAGAAAACGTTGGGAAAAGCCATATCAGATTTACTTTTTAATTTGTATAGTTATGCAATCACAAAGTAAATTGTACAAGTGAAATGATCCAAGTCAATCGTACTCAGACATAGTAACCTAAGCACTCATTCACTGAAGTGTGAAAAAAAGACAGATTGATATGCCTTTATCATATATATCAGAATATCCTTAAAATTGTGTTTGGTAAAGTCCCATGTACTAACATAGTCTACTGAGCTATTCAGGAAAAAGGCTTCTCTCTTACTTTATCAACATAGAAAGAATTAAGTAACTCTATTAAATCCTTTCAAATGTTGACCCTGTATATATGTACACTGAAGGGACTGAGAGCTGTATACATGGACTATAATGGCAGAATTTATCCCCAGACAAGCAGCTGTCTGACAGTGTAAAATGAATTTAAATAACCAGATGGCCTGTACCAGCCCATACACGTGGAAGAAATGGAACCATAGGTGGTTAATTTACAACCTTTAAAAAAATCACAAAGTAAATAAAAGAGGCATTAAAAATGCCATTTATTCTACACACACACACAAATTGCCTTGAAGTGAGTAAATAAGCTCAGCTGTGCTGCGTGATGAGTCCATTAACCTTGCGATCAAGCATTAAATTAAAACCGCCTAGTTCAAATTTCTTCTCTGCTACAAGGGAAAATGTACCTTCCAAGGTTTTTGTTTTATGCTAATAGAGCTATTGTGGGAAAACTTCCCAGCCAGACATCTACAATTAATAAAATTAGAAGCAAAACAAATAAGCAAATAACAAAAACTCCTCTGACAGTACTTTAATAATTGACCTTTTAATTTTGGTTTGGTATCCTCTGACTCTGGTTTCTCCCACAGAATTCAGCTTACAGGTAATCAATTTAATCTTCTTTTTTTTTTTCTAGGCAAATTATATGAGCAGCATAGAACTATCACTTGCCTCGGTTCATAGAAGAGAAAAGACTCTTTGTTGTACCATTTCCTGAAGCTACCTTTCATTTGCTCAATTTTCACAGACACCACAGCTTCATTGATCCAAATGGTAAATATAATCTGTTTATCATCTGGCAAATCACTTAACTTCTGTTTAGGGCAAATAGGGTTGTAATCTAATCAGAAAAGATTAAACCAAACTATTTGTGAAAAAGATACCATACCCGGCACTAAGTGTAATCCATCTAGTGCCCAGAACTCACTTTTTGGTCTTAGTCAGCAGCATGGCTATACCCTTCAGGCCTGTAAGACCTCCTCTTCTCATTTGAATTAGAAGATTCATTTCCATAACAACCTTCATTCTCTTCTCCCCCTTCCCCCCCCACCTTTTCTTTGGTGACTAATTACAAGGACAATGAAAAGCTATTTTACCAAACATAATCTATGGGGAGTTTTTTCTGACATAATATTGCTACTAGTTATAATTGCATTTTTTCTTGGAATGAGGATCAATTCTTTTCTACACGGAAGTTTTTTCACACAGAAATAAAGCCCTTTGGTGGCACAAAACACATACACATATACAGAGACTGAATTTCAGGCGAGTGATTTAATACGTATGAAACATTTCCACATCAAAAGAAAGTTTCACAAGAGATGTAAACATGAGAGTAAAAAGGAATCAACATATTATGTAGTCCCAAGTCCACAAAATATGTTAGTGATTTAAAAAATAGAAATTAAAATACTATTCTTGTGTTGTGACAGTATCTTGAAAGTCATGGTCAGTGATCTATGCCAATAATCTAGTTGTCTTGCTGATCAGCAATACCCAAGCTCTGTCACTCACTGATAGTTAATATCATTTCTAATTGGTGAAAATGTGACTAAGGCTGGGTCTGATCTACAAATTAAACAGGAGCTCCTAAAAATCTGCGTGTTTTCTGATCCTGGCAGTTCCAGTTTACAGTGATAATGATTGGAATTGAACTTTTTAATCATGCTTGGGCATTTAAATTCAGGCTTTTTGTTTTGCCCTTTTTCTAGCATCAGTGGAGCACCAGAAAAATCTAGTCCTGTTTTTTCTTTAAACAAAAAAAGGATGACACGATTCTAATACACTTATATATAGGGACCTACTTAAATCTCAGTTTCACAATTTTTGTGGAAACCTCAAAAAAACAGCAATTTCCATGATCACCACGAAAGATGGCATTTCCCATGATTTTGCATGGAATTGCCTAAAAAAAGAAATAAAAGCTTACCAGAATACAAAGAAAGTGCAGCAATCCCTGCAGCCAGAGAGCACATGGTTTGAGAGAGAGAGCTACTGAGAGCTAGTAACAGCCAGTGGCTCAGTGAAGGCACCAGTCAGGAAAACAAAAGGGTTTTGGCACCATGTCTTAAGAAGCCAGATACAATGCTGCAGCAATGAAGATGAGTGATTGGCCTCTCAGCCAATCAGTAGCGAAGCACAGGGCCGCTGGGGCCCCTCAGCCAACCAGCAATGGGGGGAGGGAGTCACCACAAAAAGACCGTGAAATTGGCTCCACACACTTGAGGGCCCCGCGAAAATTCCTTTGCTCGCTACGATTTAGGTAGGTCCCTGCTTATATACCTTTATTAATCTAGCCATTTTTAGCAAGAGGGCATCAGTTGCCACGAATAAAAACTTACAGTATATTCCAAGAAAGGTTTATTGTTAGCATGGAGGTGAAGTCAATTGGAGACAAGAAAAAAAAAAAGATGTTAAGCTGAAGGTTTGTTTCAAAGATGCAAGTTGCAATATTTAGCAAGCACTGCATTTGGAAGGGGTGGGTATAAGTCATTGCAAACAGCTACTGTTACAAAGCAGAAGCACTCTGTTCCCCCTACCCCTCACAACTGTAGCCATTCTCTATTCCTTTTTTGTTAAGACATTTTAGATCCCCTTCTCTCCAGTGAATCATATTTCTTTAATAACCTGACAAAGACTTTATGGGAGGCCGTGGACTCAATTCTCCCCACTGAAAGCAGCAGTCACACCAATGGAAAGAGAATTAAGCACTACACATTTTCAAGTCCTTAATATAAAAATAGGGGTTTTTTTTAATTTCTTTGGCTTTTTCAGCTCTGAAAACCCTACTTGAGAAACCAACATGACAATCAGATGACTTTTCTAGTCATCTACTTTGGCCCTACCTCCTTTCTACCAACACATAAAATGGTATACAGCATTGGCAACCCTAATAACTACATAGCTAACTGCTGAAATCCCAATACAGAGCCATTATTTGAGTTTCAGTATGTATCAACACCTACAATATACACAGCTATAAAAAAAGCACAATCTAACCAGGCATTTGCTTGATATAAGCCTACCTGTCAGCATCTCCTAGTCCCAGTGAAGTGTTACGCTGAAGTGTCTCCCTCACTGCAGCCATACCGTCAGGCAGACGATTTAATCTTCGAGTATAGAGGCCCAATCCACCATCAGTCATGTATCTTCAAAACAGAAAAAGATATAATACATAAACACATATTTTTAGTTAAATGATTTGTAGAAAATAAATGTCATAAGCATTTTTATGGTTTTGGGTATATTTGTGTATTCAGTTTACCTAAACTTTGGTAGAATACTCAAATATAAAAAAAGTAAAACTTTGCACTTGGTTATGGAGCCAACCATGATCCTTTTCTTTCTTTTCCTCTCTTCTTTCTGCAAACCATCTTATCCCTTTTACAAGCATAATGAGACTATAACAAGAGTATAAAAAAGGAAAAAGTATTCACTGGTCCATTAAGAATTCCCATGACTCCTAGATGCCTTGCAACCTTCCTTTAGTGTGTCTGAATCATTTAGAGAAAGCAAGAATAAGGTCTACTCACTCTGTAGACATTTTTTATCCTCAAAAATGCTGTAGGTGAAATTTTTAGCCCTCATGATGTTAAGGGCAAAACTTCAATGGGGCCAGGATTTTGCCCAAGCTCCTACCTGCTGTACATGGGAATTCCAAATACTAGGACATACATTGTGAGACTAGGGTTTTGTACCATTGCATCAAATGTTGCCCTCATTCCAGTTTTGTGCACTATGCTATGTGCTGGCTGTTTTTAATTATTATCTTAATGTCAGATGTTGTTGACTTTCAATTGTGTCATCATAAAATACTTAACCAGCACTGGTGTGTATAGGGTGGAAGAACACTGAATCTCACTGTGGAACCAGATACTTGAGCTAAAGCTTGATTCACTGCCAAAAAGGCAACCCCAGTTGACAATGTAAACCTGGTTGGTTGGGCTGAGGAATCAAAAGTAGTGGGATGCTAGATGTATCGTTCCCTTGTGCTTCATTGGCTACAGAAACTGGTATGCCTTACCTAACTCTAGCCCAATGGGCCATAAGACAGGACCATGGATTTTCCTTGAGCTGACCTAGTGTATATAAGGTGTTTAACAGATTAATAAAACAACATTCTTGCTATGAAGCAGTTTTATCTTAATTTAGACAAGAGAAAATTGATGCACAAAATAACAGACATAGCTATGTGAATAAGTAGGTTTTTGGAAGGGAAAGATAATGCTTTGAGGACAAGAATTTGGAAGCACTCTAGTAATCATTCCCAAAACATTTGGGACTTGTGGATATCTAGCAACTACACCTCTTATACACTGATTATTACATATACAGACAGCAATAATTCTAATTACTTATTTAAAGATTTCATTGTACTTCATAATCACTAATAAATTATACCTCATTCCCATAAGAAAGGTAAAATATCCAAATAAGCAGGTGAAGAAGCTGATGTTCAGAGTGGTTAAGAACCCAAAGCTACCTAAAGTTAATAAAAGGAATTCAAGAAAGGATTGATCTTGGACAAGTTATTAAAGGCCTGATCCCACTCAAATTCTAGGCAACAGGCAGAAAGAGACCTTTTATCTCCAGAACTGCAGTGATGTGCATTAGTCAGAAGATCATCCTTTTCCCCCTTGCTTCCACATGCAAACGGTTTCCTGAACCACTACTAGAAAACTAGCAGCTAAATTTTGCAGTTCCCTCTTCCATTGCACTTTCTAAAGCACATCATGTTTGTAGCTCTATAGCTATTGTACAATTCAGTTGGAAAGGAGAATGAAAGGTAACTTTTCCTTTGAAATGCAATAGGATTATTAGTTAATAAACTACTCAAAGCAGAAATTCCCTTAAATTAAAGTGAAAAAAATTAGGAATGCCTGAAATTGGATCACTGAATGACACAAAGTAAGTCTGATTTTTGTTGGATCTTATATGGCCAAAAAGTATATCAACTATATCAATAAGTATATCAACTATATCAAAGATGAAAAAAACAACACTAAAAAACTATCCAAGTAGTTCCTTTCCCAAACTGTTTTATAGATCACTACTTGTAACCCAAGAGACAAAACTTTAGTTTTACAACTAGGAATAGAATATCTATGCTAACTGTATGCAACCTGAAGGCCTGGCTGTAGAAGAGAAAAAAAACCCAGCCTGATTTATGACTGCATCCTAATGTGACATGGTAAAACTGGAACCAATTATATTATAAGCTGGGGTTCAAGGTGCTCAATTTCCTTACAGTTTGCTGTGGCAATGATGGCTGGGTAAAAGCAAATTCATTACCACTTCTATCAATTAACTAAGGGCCCTGAGTGCAGTGCCACAGCAATGAAGTTTCGTGCCTGGAGTAAAACCTGCAGTGGCAGCTCACCCTCACCCCGTGCACAGATCCAGGGGGTACATGCCCCTCCATGCTTGCCCAGGAGTGCATGCACCCTTCCCCCATCCCTGTGCCCCCCATTTGCAGCTTCATCCTGTGCCTCACCCTGGGTGGGTAGCACCTATTGGCACCCCTTTGCTTTGGTGCTCAGGGCAGTTGCCCCACTTACCCCCATCCCCTTGCTATAGCACTGCCTGAGTGGTCAAAGTGGGTTGGGTTTGCGTAGGTAAGTATGAAACAGAGGTAGAAAGGGAAGATTTTGGTTGCATACACACATTTCAGTAATCTGGGAAAATTCTCCCAGGTTTGCTGTCTGGGCAGAGAAATATACCCAGAGCCATATGTACAAACTGTTGAATGCTGAGGCCCTGAAGAGTGGAGAGCTTTCAGTGCTGACCCTGTGCAGCTGCAGGGAGGAGGAAAAAAGGGAGGGAGGAGGAGTGGCCCTGTGCATACGTCTCAGTGTGTTCTGCAGGCTTCCCTAGTCTGCCTGGTGACAGATTGAAGCAGTACATAGGGCAGTCCTGATTGGCTGACCCAGACTGCCTGTGGTTAGCTGTGTTTTCCTAAAGCATAATATGGGGATTATGAAGGGGGAGTGTTCTGGAACAGTAGAGTCCAGCAAGCAACACACCGTCTCCCCGGCGGGGCAGGGAGGAAGAGAAGCTGGAGGCCTATGGTCCCTTCTGAGAGAGGCCATGGCATGATCATATATTCAGTGTCCCAGGAGAAGCTCTCCTAAGAGAGACTTAACTGTGATTGTTTCCAGGTTACTTTTCTTTTGGAGTGCCATTTTTACCCTGGGAGAAAAAGCCTGAGCATCTGTACTCTTGTGGTTTCTCCTGGGAGACCAGTCTGTATGAGGCTTTTCTCCTTCATAGCTCCTGCCACCTGAAGCAATCAGCCTGTTAACAGCTTTCCCTTAACTAATGTGCCTCCACCATTTCCTTGAAGTCTCTCCACAGAACACTCTTCTGTAACTGTTTATCTTGATTACTAGATGATGTCCAACTGGTCACTTGATTCACTGGATTTCATCTCTTATTTTATGACCAAAATGATGTAGGGAAGAGAATTAATAAACAGAGAATACCATATAAATTTTGGATGAAAAATTATTTGTTCCAGAGTATTAACATTTTGTAACATTAATGTTCTCAGGAAGAAATTGGTAAATGCTTGAGTACTTGGAAATGACAAAAAAGAGCATCCTACAAAACAGAAAAGAAAAATTTATACTTTTAAATTGCAAATATATGAATAAATCCATATTTATTAGCCAGCTCTAGTAATGGAGTTTTTAGATGTATTTTGTATATTTGTATATATAGGTAGGTGAAGAATCTAATTGTACAGTGGCAAAAAATGACCAGATTTATTCCTTATTTTAATAGTACTAGAATGCAAACCCTAAACACATTCATGGAAATTGTGAACCATGTAGTTTTATTAGCTTGAACAAATGAAGCTAGCTTGTAGACACAAATTACCTGTATGGTACTGGGATGAACAAAAATTTCTAGGACTTAAGCGCTACAACTACACGGATACTCTGAAGTAAGCCAGGAAGTCCTTAAACTATATACACATTGTTAAAATAGCCAAAATAAAACAAGTTTCTGTGGTCTATTAATAAAAAGACTGATATTCTGCTAAAAAAATGTTTCTTATGCAACACTTCAACTATCTTTACTCTAAATACCCTGACTTCATTAATACCTTGAAAACTTTTTAAAATTATCTGGTGCCTGTTAAAATAACAAGCAAAGCTCAAACCACCCAAAGAAAACAAAAGACTTTTGTTTTCGCTTTATCACTGCTTCTAAGAGTAAGTCCACACTGCAGCCACAGCTGGGATGGTGAGTCCTATAGACATATTCAAACTAGCTGCAGCAGCAAAAAGCTTGGCCTGGGCTAGCACACCTACCCCAGAGGCATTTAGTGTGGGGCTGAACTCTGTATTATTAGTTACACTGTACCTTGTGCATGTCTGCATTAAGCTACTTTCACTATGGATACTACCATATAGCTATATCTTGAAGTTTTCATATGATTTGTTTAAGAAGCTATAGTCAAATCAATATTGCATATTTGGAGTTGATATCTCTGGTACATGCTTCAATAATTAACATACCTTGCTGAGTTGTGAATACAAGTAGCTGTGTCCTCTCAATTCTTTTTTAAGTCTTGAGGAAATAGTGTCCTCAAACAATTAGATCCAAACAAAAAGGATATCTTCTTCTCTTTTAAAGGATCAATTACTGTTTCTTCTTACTGTGACATATATTTGCTCATGCAAAGAAAAAAAAGCCAATCTAACATAAACCTATACTAACTACGTGCCAGTTGATGGCGGCAGCAGGGAGAGAATCACAATCCAGATAGAATATCCATTTCCACCTTTGTGTATCACTTCTGTCATAAAAGCTGCTGTAACAGTTGACTGTGAAGACTATGTTTCCATAAGATGGGAAGGAGAAAACAAACAAACCAACAAATAAACCTATACAAGATGTGATTTAGATATTGAAGTCTGTTCTGGGCCTGCCCCAGAACAACGGAAGATTCTCCACTGGGACTTTTACAAAGAGGTTGCTAAGCTGGTAAAGCTAGAGACAAGGCTATTCTCAGTTCTCCAGTGCCTATGGGGACAAGATACAATTCTTTTCTTTAAACTGCATAAACAAGGAGGCATGAAAGAATTACAGAGCTTCCACTATAACTTTTAGATTGGGGACTTGGATCAGATCTTCCATTATGAAGTTTCTTTGTCAGAAGCGTATACATTAAAATGGAAGGAGAGAATGAAAAAAAGAAAAAAAATGGAAAAGGTAAAAAAACCCCAAAAGTTATACCAGTCTAATCAGTTAAGATTACATCATTAAACAAATCTTCAACAGTCATTTTTCAGGAACTCGTGTTTGCATGAGCAAATCAGCTTATTTGAACTATTCCTGAACAAATAACATGACTTGATTTGAATCCCAAATGCAGATTTTCTTTTTTTGCATGCCTGCTACATGCGCTTGAAAATGTAGCTGTCAGATCTGCACTTAGACATCATCATTTCCTGGCGTATGACCAATTCTTTGATACAAAATAAAGTCGATTTTTAACTTAAAATTCATACAATATAATCTGAAAATGTAGATTTTGTCCAACATAACTTATGAGCTATACATTTGTTGGCATGAACTAATCTTAAAGATGCAGACTCAGAGTAGAACTCAGGCCTCACCGAAGATAATAGAAAAATTTCCTTTGGTCCAGAATTTCATTCCCGGTATACAAGTGCAGCAATGACATATATTAGAATGCTTCTGCATCGTTGGAACAAATAATACTTTTCATTTCAGATTTTCAGACAGACTGATCACCTTTAAATAATCTTCAGAACTGTCTTGTTCTAGAAAGCTAACACAAAGGCTACACAGTGGCAGGACCAGCTACGCTGGGATGTGTACTGGCACAGCTGATCCTACTGATTGGCAGAGAGAGACATCTCTTGAAGTGGTTGTCCTGCAGAACTAGGTTCCTGCTGCTCCCAGGGGTTATGGGGAATTCCTGGGATACTATCTGCAAGTGTGAAGTGGAGAGTGCATGGGTTTCCCAGGGCACCCCCAGAGATGGGAACAAGCACCCAGGGTCATTGTCCTACAGGACCAGGCCCCTGAAGCTTCAGGAGAACCTGTCTGGGGTAGCTGGAGAGCACCATCAGCCCTGGGCTGCCTGCATTCTCATGCCATAAATGAACAGTTGTCTGCCACAAAAAGGTGGCATAAACTATTGCTAGGAATCATTGCACCACCATTTTGGGGCATTTGGAGTGTGGCAAGGGACAGAGATGTCGGTTCACTTTGCTTTTGTGCCACCATAAAAATGTTGACATCTGTTTGTAGCCATAGTAAAATGGATATATGCAAACTGAGATCTTTTGCTAGCTGCAAGATAACTAGTTTTTCTTGATTCTATAATAAATTGCTATTAGGGCAAATTTCTTAAATATTAGATAAAGAGAAGAGTTTTTACATTCTAAATAAGCAATGACATTTTTTAAAATATCAGATGGAAAGTTTATATCAGTAAACTTGTTATCCTTATATGTTCTCTATCCGAGAACATTCTCCACCATATCAATGGGGGTGCATGTGTAAGGGAATATTTGGTTGTGCTAGAAGCAATGATGCTCCAACTCCTGGATGATGGCACAAAGTACCAGTGCAAACCCCGTATCCTATATCATGCACAAAGAAGTGTACATAGAGGAGAAGTTTTTATGCCTCCCATTGGGCAACTGGGGGAATGGGAGAAGTATAATGGAGCCAGTTGGCTACAATGAATCTCCTTCCCATTCAATTTAAAAGCAGCTTTGCTTTCGGGAGCCATCTTGCCTTTATGGTTGCAGAGTGCTTGCAGTGACGTTTTATGACAAATATTTTGCAAATATGGCTATATGAGAAAGAAAACTCAAAAAGGGATATTTTGATAGAGACAGTCATTTGAGTTTTTTCTCCTAGCTTAATAAAAGAAAGCACTATTTTACTGTATATACATAAAGACTTATTCTTTTTTTTTTCTTCACAAGTCTTTACACACTAATATAACTACCGAGTGGTATAAAACTATGTTTTTCAAATACAATTAAGGTATTGAAAGTGGTAAGTATTTATTGTGGTTTGCCGCCAAAGTACAGTAACTGTGCCAGAAGGGTACAATGATGAACAAAGAGTTTATTTTAAATATGCTTTCAACTGTCACTGAAGGAAAGGTGTTAGGGAAACCAAGAAGAAAGCCAGGCCTCCAAAATGTTATGAAGTATAAATATCACTAAGGACCTAATTCTGCCAATACTTACTACTAATTGTACTGCTTGCTATCATAATTTAGATCCCCAATCTATACCTTATTACTACCATGCTATTAAGTAATGCTTCTGCACTACTGCGTAATATTACTAAGGAACTGTATACAGTGCTTAAGAAAATAATTTTTGTCATTGGCCACTTACAGAGCTGATCAAAGTAAGTGCAGTGCCATGGATGTACTCCCCTTTCAGTTGACCATGACAGGTGAAGCCTTAGAATTTCCCCCTCCTTTCTCCTCCATGCTCCCCTCCACCAACCCTGCTCACTGCTGCCACTATCTCTGAATGCACCTGGGGTGAGGTTGGGGGTAGGGGGTGGGAGCTCCAGAGATACTCGAGTTCACTCCACCTGGGCTCTGCATGGAGCTGGACTCAGCCAGTGACAGCAGCAGCAGCAGGTAGGTTCTTCCTCCCTGCCTGGTCCCCCCAGTGTTCCCTGACACCCTGGGAGCAGGTGCAGGGGAAGGAAAGATGCCTGTTTCTGCCACTGCTGTCTCTAGCCAAGCCCAGCTACTCATGCAGCCCAGCCGCAGTTGGGCAGGAGCATTCCTGAGACCTCTGTCCCTGGGCCATTTGGTGACAGTAGCAGGCAGGGATCAGGAGAGTAGGGAATGTGTTGCTGAGCACAAAGGGGAAGTGACGGAGGAGGGAAGATTCTTGCCTGCTTGAGAAAATTTTTAAAAGTCCCTCTCTGCTGCTCCTGAAGCACCATCTGCCCACCCTAGTGTTAGGGTGAAACACAAGGAGCCAGGGTGCAGCCACCCTTGGCATGGGTAAGTCACTGCTCCCACACCCTCTTTTCTGAAATCCTGGATCTACCCATGGTCACTTAGCCTGCAACTCTAAAGATAAGTGGTTCTAAAACAAAAATGCTGATGAGACAGGAAAAGGCAGACTCTTCCACACGCCTGCATTTGCAAAATACCTGCAGTTCCATTAAGATGTTTTCCAGTCTTGTGCAGAGAAAGTTATTAATTTTAAGCCAGTAACAGTTGGGATTTCTGTTAACAAGGGATTCTATTTAATACAATCATGTTATACTGTGACAAGCCATAAATAGTGTGCCTGGAAACAAGGCATAATTATCATCATTTATACTGACAACATGGATCTAAGAGAGGGGGCTTTTATAGTACTTCCTGGGCTAGGGACAGACATTCAAAAAGCCTGAGCCTGAATTGATTCAATCTTTGCAGGTTAGTCTAACCTAGCTAGGCTGAATTTTTTGAAACAAGACAGACATTCTCTATGGACTGAGGAAATTCAAGTGCATACCAGCAGTGACTCAGGCTAGAAGCCAGGGGGCACTAGACCAGCTCTTCCTTCCTTTTTGCAGGGACCTGAGCTGAAGGGGCATGGACAGGCCCCTGCAGGACTCTCTCATTAGGGAGGTCTGTCTGCTCGGTGGCAGGCTTTTTGACTGGCTGCTGGAGTGGGAGGGTGGGAGTGTTGCCAGCCCCCAGCCCCAAGCTAAAACTCTGAGGCAAGCGGTGGAGGGGGGAGGGGCAGTGCATGCATCTGTTGATGATACAGAGCTTTTCAGTCTTCCTCCCTGTTTCCTCATACTGTCTGCAGCAAACTGACAGGGAAGCAAGCCAGCTGGGAACTGATAATGATAACAGTCTTTATCACCCAATTGGCAAAACAATGGCTTCTCTCCATTACTTCAAACTTCTTAAACAGTTTACCAGCTGACCTGTTGATTAGCTCCAAACAGACCTAAAAAGTCATTGTTCTGTCTGCCCATCCCAGTGAAATTAGAGAGAGACACACACACACAGACACCTCTTGGGATTAGCTAGCACATGCCCAGGGTCCCTGAGGCTGAGGTCCGTGCTGTGGGAGATGGGAGAGAGGGAGGGGGATTTTCTGCTTGATCAGGGAGGGGAAGCCAGGCAGACCCTGCTATGTCTGCAGTCTCTGCTGGAACCTTACATAGCATTAGCTAGCATACCACATCCTGGCTAAGGTCCGTGCTGTGGCAGACAGGAGGAAAGGATCCCGCTTAAGCAGCGAGTGGGGAGGGGAGTGGGCATGGGGAAGCCAGAAGACCCTGCTGTGCCTGCACATCTCTGGCCAGGGAGCAGAGGGGAGGAGCCAGCCCTGCCGTGGAGCAGAAGCCCCACCCAGCCCAGAGAGCATGCTGGGATGCTGGGGGACTCTGATTTAACTTAAACCAGCAAGGGGTCTGGGACACACATTGCATACACCAGTTTGACCCAACTCAGTTAAGTCTGATACTACATTCAGCCAGGTTAATCTCAAACCAGTTTCAGCCATTTTCAGACTGGTTTATGTGCACTGAATGTCTGTGTTACAGGTTTAAACCCATTTCTGATCACATAAACCAGTTTATGTGTATTGTCTGTCCCGAGCCCCAAAGCAAAGGTGCAGGACGCTAGAAAAACCTAACTAATTTTTGTTCACATCATTTGGGATTCTTGTTCCTCATGCAACTCAGATATGTAATTACATGAATTGTAACCCATGAAAGGAGATAGACAGACCCTCTAATTCAGTGTCATAAATGTTGTTTGAACATCTTTGTTCAGTGGGGATTAGTAGGTGGTAGTGGCTTCTTTATCCTTAAAAGATATTTGTTCATCTTGACACACGTGGAGAGTAACAGTAAATTGTCTACAATATTTGCTGTACCCCCAGGGAAAATGCTCCTATTCTCTTGTGATAGCTTGTGTTCTGTGTGGCAACACACAGTACTTCAGCATATGCACTAGGCCAGATGAAACTTAAATTCTTTAATTTCTTTACCTGTTTGTACAAAAGAAGTTTGATAAACACTATATTAACTGCCTCACTAAGCTCCTGCAACAGAAGTACCAGGCCAGTGTATTCACTAATAAATCAAACACTTTTAAGATGTTTTACAAATCATTTCCAGATGAAGAAAAAATTAAATTATATAGTTTAGGAACTTTTATTTTGTTTCAGTACTAGCAACCAGAGCTCCCAAACTATGTGGGTTTTTATACAGATGTATAAACTGCAGTTACTGCAGATAATTTAACAGCCAAGTTTTAAGAAGGCTAACAGCAGGCAGATGACTGCCGGTACTCAACTTGGCTATAAAAAGATTTAATGAATGGACAATGAATGTGTCTTTCACAATGCATCTGATTGATTCTCAGCTGCAGGATGCATTTACATGCTTCTCTCTTCAACAACAAAGATATACAACTATTTTTTCACATACTTTTTCCTCTCCCGTATGCAGGCTTTGCTTACACAAGAAATCTCAGCTATGTATTAGAAGTATATGAACCAGAAACTAACTGATCCACAACACTTGTAGGCAAAGAATAAAAGTGCCCCTCCTGCCCTGTTTTAGTGGCACTAAGCAACTGCCTCCGAGTTCCTGTGGCAAGATGGACTTTTGAATTTCTCTCTTGTTTTGCCAGCTACACCCTTGCAAGTGCCCTTGAAACTTTGTGTGGTGTAGTGAGCCCTTCCAAGTTCAATATTTTTAGGATGTTTCTGATGCCCAAGTGATTTATTTCTCCTTCCCTAAGTACACATGCATAGGAAACAGGTTCAATTTATCCCAGAGATCAGCAAGTCTCATTTTAGCAGGCTAAGTAACTTGATTTCTTTATACTTTCTGTATTCACTCATATACACAGACAGTCAACAGTACACTTACTGTTATGTTATGCTATTCCAATGCTACATTTGTTCATTTTGGTCAATTTGACACTTTCCAAACAGACAGAAGCTAAGAGTGCTCCTACTGCAGTATCAGGAAGAAGAGTGGGTGCTTAAATATCCGTTGCAGAAGAAATGAAACGTATTTAAAGAAAAACTTTAGGGTCTGAAGGGCATTCTAAGCTTTAACATATACTCTGACATTCTCAAGATTTCTTTTTAGCCTCAGGAACAAAATTAGAAGTCTGAGTCTGAAGTAAATCAGATCCATAGACTGCTTATCCCAAGGTTTCTGATCAGGAATCAGCTTCACAGGAATTACTTAACACTAAGAGCCAGTGCTGGACCCACCAGTCAATATAGTTATACAAAGTGCTTGAGGAATGCTGAATATCAAGATGAATTAAATGTCTGTGTAAACAGCACATTTTCACTGCTGGTTTGCAAAGTATGATGGATGTGACCAAAATATGCAACCAGGAAACTATCTTAAAATGCAACTAAACAAACAATCATTACTGCTGCTAGAATGACTGAAGGACCACTGGCAACCCAAAACTTTTCAATTTTGTATAATTTGGGTTTGTCTCTTTTGTGCTGACAGCACTCTGGGATCAGACCATATGCTTTTCCCTCACGTTATGCCAAACTTCGGTCAGCTCTTCTTCTTGCCTGACCACTATCCCTTTGCTACTGCCAACCATCAGCACAGCACTTTATCTTCCTAACCGGAGGGTGGAACATGCATTCTACCCACAAAGTCTGCCTTCAAATTATAAAAGAAAGAAGGAAAGAAATAACAAGCCAAGAAAGGTCAGCTTGGTTTGGTATCTGGTTTAAATTCGAAGTTTTGATCCATACAAATTTCAACAGCTTAGTGAAAGCATTTAAGAATGGGCGCAGGTCCTGGGCTTTACAGCATGGTCCTTTTGTAACAAGGCCAAAATACTCAACATTCAATCCAAATATTTTCTTTCAGGTTCACATCAATTCAAACCCAGTGTTCATTTCATTTTAAATCTAATTAAATTGTGCAATGCAGCTGGACTTTCAAATAAAAAAAGCCTTCTAAGTTGTTTTAAAAACATTCAGGCCCCTAACATGCAATAAAAAACCCAACTGCTTGCTTTCTCGAAATTAGCAATCATTGTCAGGACCATGAAGGAAAAGATCTGTCTCCCAAAGACAGGTGGGAAAGGTAAAGCATGATGTAGTTTCTTCTACTAAAAATGTGTATGGATTTCAAAACTTAGTTTGAGAAACCTGGTAACTGCAACATTTGTGTCACATAGGCAGTGTGGCCCACAACTGGAGCAAATAGGCATTTTGCCCCAAACTCAGGCATTCTGGGGAGCCCTGACTGCTCAAATGTAACTAAAAATACCAATCTTCCTAAATCCACTAGCCACATGGAATATGCATGCATCAGGGAAGTCAGGGTCTGACTTACATTTGAGACAACCCAGACCAGAAAATGTCTGTGGGTGGCACTGAGCGGTGTTAGTAGCAGCTTCCTGACTCTACTCATCCCAGTTTTAGTGGGGGCGGGGGGAGTTCATTCAAACCTAAGCCATCTCTTCTGGGAAAGTCAAATAATACAGGCTTCTGTGAAACAGATATTCTCCCCTGGGAACTGAACTGGGACTGCCAAACACATTTCATATAAACAATTCAACAGCCATCACATGGTAACAATTTTTGTTTACTGCTGCCTAGGGCTAGGTATATTTCTACTTGCTAGGCCTCCTGGGCCCAAACTTTAGACTTATCTGCTTTGCCTCTGATAACCCACAGTTAGAAGCCCTTTCATTTGCTGAAAGAATGAGGATCCAGCAGAGTGTTCAATCTAAAGGAACTTGCTTGCTGCCACAACAGCATGATCTCCAGTACAAGCATCATGCTTTACATACTCTTTCCTTATAAATGTAGTTGCCTATGGAGGGACTAATTCTGTACCACTGAAGCACAGGGCAGTTTTTATATTTATCTCCATAAAGTCCATATTCAAGTCTGTCAGTTTGTCCTATTCCTGTGGGGCATTTTGGGGGGACAAGGGGGACTTATTTAAAAACAAACAAAACACAAGCACCATGCACATGCTCACACTGCTTGTCCTGGTTTAAAATTCTTGTGTCCTCTTAGAACATTAGCCAGAACATTAAATTATTCGGGTCTAGGAGAGACTTGGCAAACATTAAATTATTCAGGTCTAGGAGAGACTTGGCAAAGGGAGGAGGTATTAGTATGTGAAATAAGGACACAGGCCTGCAAAGGATCTCCTTTGTCTGGTCCCCTGTTATTCACAGACTGATTCATAGATTGTTAGGGGCTGGAAGGGACCTTGCAGATCATCGGATCCAGCCCCCCTCCACACACCCCCTGCTCTAGGCAGGAAGACAACTGGGGTTAGGTGACCCCAGCGAGGTGACTGTCTAATCTCCTCTTGAAAACCTCCAGAGTAGGTGACTGCACCACAGTCTTGACACCCTGACTGTGAAGGAGTTTTTCCTGGTATTAAGCCTAAAGAGGCCTTCCAGGAGTTTGTATCCATTGGTCCTGGTCTTCCCCAGGGGTGCCCTAGTGAACAGTTTTTCAACAAGCTCCTGATGCACTCTTCTGATATAGCGGTAAGCTGCTATAGAGTCCCCTCTCAACCTTTTCTTCTATAGGCTAAAAAAAGCCCAGGTCCCTCAGCCTTTCCTCGTATGGCTTGCCTTGCAAGTACTTGTTCATATGGGTGGCTTTTTTCTGGACCCTCTCAAGGTTTTCCACATACTTATTGAAATGCGGTGCCCAGAACTGGATGCAGTACTCCAGCTGCGGTCTCAACAGTGCTGAGTAGAGCAGGAGTATCACTTCCTTAGTTTTACACGAGATGGATTAGTTGATGCATGCCAGTGTGTTGTTTGCCCTGCTGACCACTGCCTCGCACGGACGGCTTGTATTCATACAATGGTTAATAATTATCCCTACGTCCCTTCTGGCCATGGTGCAAGTCAACCTTGTCACCACTGAGCCTGTATGTACGTTGAGAGTTGTTTGCCCCCAGATGGAGCATCTTACACTTGGAAGTGTTAAACTTCATCTGGTTCCGGTCTGCTCAGCTCTCAAGCCTGTCCAGGTCCGCCTGTATCTGCAACCTATCTTCTGGCATGATCATGCTGCTCCATAACTTGGTGTTGTCCATGAACTTTCCCAGCAAGCTTTTCACTCCCCCATCCAAATCATTGATAAAGATGTTGAAAAGCACCAGTCCAAGCAAGGACCGCTGAGGGACACCACTGGCCACTTCACACCAGGATGACACATCCATTCAAGAAAACTCTCTGGGTCCTACCATGCAGCCAGTTTCCAACCCACTAAACAATCTTCCAGATTATGGCAGGCACTTAAGCTCAATAACCCAAGAGGTATCTACCAGTCCATATATCCTTCTGTCAGAAACATACAGCCCTCTTTGCTGTAAACTTCTCAATTTGCCTGGTTTAATTTCTCAAATTTAAGTCACTTAATTGATTTAAGTCATTTAAATTTATCAATAATCCAAATAAATGAACTGACCTACTTTCCTGTTCTATCTACCCCACTACTTTTGTTTTTCTCAAGCAAAGAAGCTGCTTTTTTAAGAGACACATTAGAAATGAAGTCCGTGCTGTTTCTTCAAAGATGGGGAAAAAGCAGTCACAATTATGCCATGGAACACTACATTTACACTAGCATCTAGTTCTTCAATGCAAACAATCTAATTTACAAGAAATGTGCTACTGTAATTCTCTGGCCTAGTGCATGTCAATGCCTCTCCTCCTACTGGCTGGCTCCAGACATTATACAGCCTAGACTGGCTTAGCTCAAATGACAGAAGGAGTTTTGATGCTGAAGGTCCAGGATTTAATCACTACTATACTGTCTGTACCTGTGTGAAGCCAGGAACTAGCAGCAGCAAATAGGAAAGGTGATACTAATTGCCTTTCATTTTCTTTTTCCCCAAGCAACAGCCCACACTACCAAGAGGCACTTTGTCTGACAACTGAAGATCTCAACTGATGCAAGTAAGCTAGAGGATTGCCTTACCATAAATCACAGGTATTAGCAGTTTCTTCTTCCTCCCACTACTTTTTTTTGTAAATACCGTGTCTCATTTTCTTTTTAACATACAGTCCATAATTATTTGTGTCACTTCATTCATGACGTTGATTCTCCCTTTGGACCGATACTCACTTTTTTCAAGGCTTAAGCACTATAGTAACACACAGTGCTCCCCCACTTTATGGCAAGAGGCAGAAGGCAGCCAGTTGTGGGACAGCTGGATGGGTAAGGGTGCACTGAGTTTGGAAAGTGAAACAGGACACATGAAGAATGGGAAAAGAAGTGTTTCCCATTGCAACGTCTACATGAGACATTTACTGCACAGTAGACCAATTAGCTGCACAGTAAACATCATGCACCCCTATTAGGCTGAAGTAAACTAATTAATTCCACAGCAGCACACATGTAGATGCAGTCCTGGCTGGCTGGAGCATAAGGGTGTTTCAGTGCAGGGGCTGCCTGCCAGCTAGCCCAGCACTGAAGCACACTTGCGTCCCAGCCAGCCCCTCTGCAGCATGTTAAGCCAGGGGAGCAGCCCCAGGATGGCAAGCTGATCCCACCCTCCCCATACTCCCTGCCAGCTGGGGCTGCTCTGACCCAACTCAGTGTGCTGTGGTCCCAGTTGCACGTGCAAATGTGGAATCTGGGAGCAATAAACTCCAGAGCAATAAGCTCCAGAGTTTATTCATGCACATTAATTGCATGTGTAGACGCTCCCAATGACTGTTAAAAAAAAAAAGAAAAGAAATAAGCTTCAGGTTACAGGTGGAAATTTTGATACAGTCAACAGTTACTTTCATTCTTCCAAGACAGGGCTATGCCACTAAAATCCACAAAAACATTTCCATCTCAACTGGCAGTATGTACGAAATTCCTTGGGCAAAATACCATTTCTGATCAATTCCAACTGCACAGTTGTATACTCTATCCTTTATATATAAATTCATCATTTGTTCTTTTTATTTGGCTGATGGTGGCAGAGGTGGTGCACTCTCAAACTGTGACTAAGTAGAGAGACACAAACAGTGGGAGCTACTATTTAGGGCACCCATTACAGCAGCACATTGATTCCATCTTTTTGCTCTTGACAGCTGCTAGGGCACACCTTGTGTGGAAAAGTTTGGAAACTCAACTGTGTACTCCTACATGTACTGAGGGGAGACAGGACAGGTATTCCCCTCGCAACACCACTCAGATAACTGCTATGTGATGGGGGCAGAAGGCATACCCATAGCATGGCAGAACAGTCTCTTCAGTCCTAGATTTTGCAACAGCAGGGAAATCTCTAGCATTTTTGCTCCATTTGTGAAATAAGTCCTGCCTGCCTACCTCCAGAAACATGACAGACTCTCAGCTGCCTTTGTTGGCAAATGCACAACATTTCTCAATTCTGTGAACAAAGCCACAGATTTCTTCCCTCAGGAGTGGCAGCTGGTGTCAAGAAGCCACACATGAAACCAAACCACCTTTAGGAAAGGTAACACAAGGACAGCTGGGGACCCTGGTGAAGTCAGTGAATCCCAGAGTATTGGAGGGAGACAGGTGCTGCTGGGATAGGGGGTAGACTTGGCGTGGGAAAGTCTGACAGTAGGATTGGTGGTATTGGAGGGTGCATGGAGTAACTTGGAAAAACAGGTGTACGTGAAAGCTGAAGACACCTTGAGACTGTGTTTTGGGGAGCAATGGCAATCCTGGGGGTGGGAGGTTTGTATATCTGGTACATCTAAGAAGTCTCTACAGCTCTACCTATGCAAAAAAGCTATTGCAATGGAGCCCCCTAGTGGAGATGTACCATACACTGATGGAAGCAATTCTGCATATAGTGGCACTACCTCCCAGGACAAGATAAAGAAAACTGACCAAAAATAACACTATCTACATCTGCTCCAGGGGCATTATTGGCAGGGCTGTGACATCTGAGAGCTGAGATATTTTTCATTCTCTTAACTGACACAGCTATGTCACAGAGTGTAATGCAGATATGGCCTGAGACAAATTTCCCCTTATACTTCTCAGTGACCAGACACCAGCAAGAGCTGCAGAGAAAGCAGAAGCACAGATGCCACCTAGTTGCCAGAAGCCATCATGGTCCCTAATGACCAACAGGAGGAATTGAAAGACTGCAACTAACTTCCTGCTTGCATCCCAGATAAACATGGGGCTAGTTGGGATATGGACTGACTATGTACACAGACGCATCAGTATCTCTCAAAATACGTGACTTTTGGCAACCCTGAACCATGATTACACCATGCTGCACAGTGTGATACACCACAAACTTAATGGACTCCTGTACCACCAATACTATGCATGTTTTGGAGAGGGAAGATGGTTCTCCACCTTCCCTGCTGAAAAGCAGAACTCAGAGACACAATCCTTTCAACCTGTTAGGAACCTTAGCAATTTATACCACCCAGTCTGAATGGCTAGCTGGGATGTGTTAGCCTGGCTAGCTCTGCATGCTGCTTGATTGGCAGAAAGGGGTAGTAGGACTTCTCTTTAAGGGGTAGTAGGACTTCCTCTACCTGCAGCAATGTGTCTGGAGGGCCTGCAGCTTTTGCTTCAAGCCAGTTTCATGGATCCATGGTTTTTGTCTCCTGATCCCTGACCTTGGTTCTTGACCATTAGCTTACTTTTTGTTCCTATTTTCAGTTCTAGATCGTGGACCAGACTGCCCCACACGCCCTGGTCTGCAAAAGCCACTTCTAACAATTTTATCCATTTACATTTTCATCTCCATCCATTCTGCCCTGCCCACTCCACCCCTGACCTGCCACTTACAGTGACTAAGAGCTGTAGGGCCAGACACAGAGTACATGCTGATTCCAGTCCCTGTCCAGCTTGGTAGCTGTGGCAGTGGCAGCTCTAGCACTGGTCCCACTGCAGCCAGGCCAGGAAAGGCCCAGAAACAGCATGTGCTCTGGGTCTGGGGCCAGAGCCAGAACTCTGTGAGCCAGAACTCTGTAACTGGCAGCTGGGGGAAAGAAGACGGGGAGGATGGGATAGAGACAGCAGGACAGAGGCAGCACAGAGAAGAGGCAGGAGAGGGCAGGCAGTATAGGGCAGGATAACAGAAGGCAGGAGGGATGGGGGCAGCAAACCAGTCCCCTTTCACCTTATACTAGAATCCAAGATAAGAGGCTTTTCCCCCATGGTTCCATCATGTTAGAATGATCAAATATCAGAACAGAAGCCTGTTCCAACAAGACGGATGGAAATTCAAACAAACTACACATTCAGAGAGAGAAGAAAGATAAAATGAACTACATTCTAATGATTATTAGTCATGTTGGAGCACTGAAGCCATATATGGTATACAGTTTTCATACTTATATCAAGCCCTAGAGGTAAGGACAACCATTTAATCTGAAGTGCTAATGAAATGACCAAGCCACTGTAGTTTATTTTCCATCAGTCAAGGCAGGGGGCATGAATACTAGGGAGATTACAAAGTTCAAAAATGCACAGAATAGTTTCATAGTTTCATAGTGTCTAGGGTCGGAAGGGACCTGAGTAGATCATCTAGACCGATCCCCTGCCATGGCAGGAAAGAGTACTGGGGTCAAATGACCCCAGCAAGGTGTTCATCTAACACCTCTTAAAGACCCCCAGGGTAGGAGCCAGCACCACTTCTCCTGGAATTTGGTTCCAGATCCTGGAAGTTGGTTCCAGATCCTATGGGACACAACATGAGAATCTGGACACTGCTGGAAAATCTGGACACTAGTGCATATTTAAATTTGGAAGCCCTCCTCCTTCAGAGAAGAGAATGGGTGTGGATGAAGGATTTTTGATGACTCCTGCCTTGTTGTTATTGTTGTAGTTGTCTGTTAAGTGCTAGCAATGTGTTCAGCTCTGTAAAAGACACAAGGGAAGAAGATGTGGTTCACACATCTTCTGAATAGTCTAAATGAATATGACATATATTGGAAACAAAACATGCTGAGTAAGGGCCACTGAAGGAAAGACAGCTATTTGTTTCAGCAGAAATTGGATCCTGCCACTCTAGTTTATTTTACATCAGTCAGGGTAGAAGGCATGAATACTAGGAAGCTTATGAAGTTCAAAATTCATGGGAAACAACAGAGGCATGGATCCATTGAACTCCCAGTGAGAGCAGAAGGGCAGTTTAGTGTGCAGACTTTGCAAAGGTGGCAGGATATGGGAACCACTGAAATTCTGGCCGCAGTTTAAACTGGATCCTTAAAATGTAGGATTTTGGTTTTTAAATAATAAATTGGAAGGATGATGACATTTTTGCTGTAATTCAATACTTCAGGCTCTATCAAAGGAGGTGAGTTGTTAGACTTTAGCCCCTTGTACATGTGACACATTGTCTCAATCTGTATCCCTTAAAGTGATACGATGAGTGTCAATTTATGCTGTCACTGTTACAGCTGACAAGTCAAAAATCTCCAAATTGCTACATGTGCTATTCAAAGTTAAATACGGTAGGAGGCGCTGCATAACAATTCAACCCTGCAGACCTCTTAGTACTAAATTACAGCAGGGGGCAATAAACTACAGCTCACACAGCGTGATATGTGCAGATCAGGGACAGTTGTTTAGTTTTATTAACTGACATATTTTACTTACGTGTAATGTTTATTACATAGTTCGAGCACCCCAATCTTCAACACATCCTAGCTGTCAGTAGAGTGAATTTGGTGATGACTAACACAAAAAGGATTCTTTTAAACATTTATTTAATTTAATTAATGAACTTGAAAGAAAGGTCAGCAGATTGATCCATGTCGGGCTCTTCAGCTACACCTGGTGCACTGAAACATTTATTACACAAAAAACCTGTGAATTACACTGCAAATTGCCTGAAAGTATACCAGTGAATTGTTGTGATATCTGGTGGGCAAGGAGGCTCAGGTCATGTAATTTGGCAAGTTAACATGTATGTGACATGTACACGTGACAGATTTTTTGTCTACAGTGGGACAACTTGCCATGATCAAACTAAAATACATTGGAGATGGTCTATATTACCACACTCCAGGACAGTCTGACATGACAAAACTTTGTGTATGTCATTATGCTAACCAAATGGTGATTTTTTCTCAAGTTTCATCACATGTACATGGGCAAGTCGCCATGTGTACAAGTGCCCAAGTGTTCTAATTTTGGATTTACTTTAACCACCATAAAACCTGCTGCAAAATAGAAAGGGAAAAGGGAAAACTTAAGTATAAGCACCAAAAGTTTCTATGTGGAATCAATAAAGCTGGAACACATTTTCACGGAGAATGTCAACACTTTTGCTTCTTTTGCCATTGGGAACTGAAAATTACAGAGATCCCCACCCAAAAAAACCCCCAAAAATACTGAGACAGTTGAACTTGAAAAATTTGGAGGCTCTCATTTTCATTTTTACCAGGTCACCTATCCTACCCCTTGTTAATCATTCATTCTTTTAGTAACTACCATTACTACTGCTAACTAAGGCAGCAAGATTTTTCACCATTACTGTTTTCTTGATCTGCAAAAAATATAAAACCTTTTCTTTTTTCAATAAAGCTCTTTGCCTTGACCTTAGTGAAGAATGAAGTCCATGTGCAAATTATTAATAACTTCAGAGTAAAAGAATGTATATGAAAAATCCTAGAACTGGTGGCTTCTAGGAAATATCTAATGACAGAACTTAATAGGAATCAACAAAGGCACATGTTACTCAACACCCAGGGAAACTGATCCTTTTTCTCATTTCTCCAGCACTGCATACTAATTTGTTGTAGATTTGACACTGATCATTGAAATTCAACTAATGACAAAACTCGTTATCAGTATTTTTCTAAATTTATGTAGTTTACAATATTTTATAGGATCCTGAACCACATGGACAATCTTTAGCTAGAATCTATCCTCAATTTCCCTTTGGTGCCCCACTGTCTCTGGTTAGAAGTCATGGCAAAGACTGACTTCCCAAAGAGTGCCCTACCCTGTGACCTCTTCAGTCTATTTCCACCTCAGTTCTGCATCCTGGCTTTGCAAGTCTTTCGGAAAGATTACTAGAAACCCTAAACAAATGAGAAGGAATCATTCTGCTGGCCATGTGTGCGCATGTGCACACTAACACGCATTAAAATAGTTGGGGGGTTCCCATTTCAGGAATGAGAATCTATCATTGCTTGCAGCAATAGTGCTTGCCCTTAGGCAGATGACTACAGAGAGTGCTCTGAAAAAGAGACTCTGTGTTACTTTGTGTTGTAAGAGCAACACAGTCAAATGGTTTCTAATGCAGTGCTTTAAAAGACGAAGAAAACAAATTATATATCAGTGTTAGCACTGGCCAAAAGTTGGAATTTCTATTCCTCAGGAAATTCCAAAATTCTAAAAAAAGTTACCTCCCGTCTGGGGACAAAAAGTAGAAATGTTTGAGCTTCCTGCAGGAGACAATAATTGAAACATTTTGTTTTGGACCACAAGTAGATACAAGGGTCAATGACTCCTCAACTGCATGAAAGCTCCAAAACAAGGAGATTTGGAAATCCCTGTTCCAAATCAGTCTACGCAGTGAGGCTGTCTCCACACTGCCCTCTAGGTGATATGTCCAAAAACCAGGCAGATTTCTGATAGCAACCACCTGTTGTTTGGTGAGAACTTTAACTGAAAAAATACATGAAACTTTGGGGCTTGAAACAGGAAACAATTACATCCAAAAAGGTGCAATCAGCCCTTATTAATGCTCACTTTGCTAGGTTTCTTTTTTCTTGAATTTGACTCACTTTGCTGTATCTCACAAAACATCACTGTCTTGATCACACACCACATGCCCCATTAACAGATGCTGAAGTAAGTGTATTGGGATGCATTTGGTCAGCCTCCAGCCTCTTGCTTTGGGTGGAGTCACACATTATTTCCACAGAAGGTCATGGCAACAAGGTCAACACATTAATTCAAATTTTAAATGGCCCATAACCAAGCAGGGCCTCTTTGTACAATTGCTTGGTTGTTTCATGCTATGAGATGATAGAAGGGAAATTAACTCCACATCTTCCACTTGCACCCCCCATTTCCCCTCCCCCCCCCAAAAAAGAAAGATGAACATCCCTAGCAAAAGAGAAATTGGAATAAACTGCCCTTTCCAGACAGGTAAAGTTGACCAAGTTGAGGGAAAGCTTGCCCCTTTCAGCTGTGGGAAAATAAAAAAAATGGATAAGCTAAAAAATTCCAGTCCCAAGGGATCAGTCTTCCCATCAAAACAGTGCTGGAATTACTTTAGAACTAGACCAGTAAAATCCTGTGGCTATGCACTCGCAGGACATAATAACTTGAGGAGTGTGGTATTCAAGGATCTTGTTTGCTTACTTACTCCTCTGCATGAATCTGAACTCTCTGTGGATTCATTGCTTTGCTGATTTTTTGGCTTCCTGACAAAACATCTTTCCTGGATGGGTTAGCCTTCAGCAGTTCCAACTCTGTGGCCTTCCTCTATCAGTATGGGTTTGGAAGGCTACTGATATTTTCTGCTGGGTGAGGTCCTAAGAAATGACATTTTTCTATCCTTATGAAATCAGTAGAAAAGTCTGCCAGCACCCTGCTTCAACTGACTTAAAAATAGGCTAAATGGAACTTCCCATGACCCCGTACATTTAAGAGAAAGCATCAGGAGTATAGGGCTAAAATAATTTATCTTGGCTATTGGATTTATTTTGGCTATAATAAATATTTTGGCTTCCTTTCCTATCAGTTTGCCAATAAAAACATAGATCCAAGGTTTTTCAAACTGCAGCATTATAGCAATTTTGAAAATGACAAAGTGAAACATATACCACGAATAAAGGGCTATTCATGCTATAAATGCCTTTTTGTGCTGTGTTTTGCATTCTGGACTATAACTTACAAAAATATTGTACATACTTGCCCAATAGTTTATCTTAAAAATCTTTTTTACAGAAAATTACATTACTGTTGTACAAGCTAGCTCTCTCCTATCTAAACTCTATATTGTCCGTGTCTCACTGAGACTTGTCCCACTGAGACTTTCTCTATCCCATTTGGGTTATTGTAAATAACTGACACTAGGGAAGATGACTCAGAAATTGAGGTTACAAAAACATCTGTTTATACTGAGGACAGTAATCCAGCATTGGTAGGTGTCAGTATGGTTTAGAAAGGGTAACACCCTCACCTCTGAGACAGAAGGTTCAATTCCCACAGTCAGTATTAGGATCAAATCCAAAACTGTCATTTAAATTCAGTATTGGAGGATTGCCATCACATGTGATTATACTCTGAAGAGTGTCTCTAAAACCAGCTTTGTGTGGTTATATCTGTATCTACTCCTATCAAGAAATAGTAATCTCTATTACAAGTAGTAGAGATTAAATATAAATCAAGTACTAATCACTCTAGCTTTGAAACCACAAATAATAAAGATTAAAATAATTATAAAAATAATAAAGATTCTATCATTGGAGCTTAGTTAACAATTAATATATGATACATGAGCCAGAAAGAAATCTAGATCACTCTCCTGTAGCCTGTTTCAGTCAGTAATGGCAGTAGACATGATTCACTGCATAAAACATCCAGACACATTGGAAAAGAAAATGCCATTTATATATGGCTACTCTTACAAGCCAATGCTTTTAAACCAAGGTCCCTTCAACCAGACATCTTGTCTCACCATTTGTCACCCTCAATTAAATAAGCCCTAATGTCCAAGCCTACCAGTGAAGCTTTAGGCCCTCTCTGTACATGCAGGTAAAAGGTGTGATGGGATGTAATGCACAATCCACACAATCACGTATTAGATACCATTGCACCTTTCTGCCAGTGCAAGGGGAGCCTGATCCTGGGCTCCCCTTGCACCTGCAGAAAGCAAGCTCTTACAGCTGGGAGTCCCCTCAATTGAGGAGGCTCCCAGC
Source organism: Crocodylus porosus (assembly GCF_001723895.1). Taxonomy (NCBI): domain Eukaryota; kingdom Metazoa; phylum Chordata; order Crocodylia; family Crocodylidae; genus Crocodylus; species Crocodylus porosus. Next base: position 29,730,211 of record NW_017728947.1, read on the forward strand.
TGTGAGGGTGTCCCACACACCCCTGGGGCTGGGGGATGATGGCAGCCACAATCTCCCAGGCTTGGGGCTGCATGAAACCCCTGGGCTTGCAGAACAAGACAGCTACACTCTCCAGGGCCCAAGGGTTTCACACTGGGCAAGGTGCATCCCTGCTTTTGGGAGCCCTGTCAGCTGACAGGGCTCCCAGCAGCAGGGGAGGCCCTGCTACATGTACAAATTAAAGCTCAATAACAACCAGCTATAACATTAGTATACATTTTCGAGGCCTAACTTTATAGCTGGCTAGAACTTTTTATCACATGATAAAAACTTTGCACATGTAGCTGGTCTTAACATAGTTGCACAATACCTATAGCCTATAGAGGGACCTTACTGTGTCTGCTCTATTAACCTATGTACTCCTGATAGTACTGCTATGGTATTAACCTATTCAGGTGGCTTTTTTCCTTTTAAATTGTCTACTTCTGGTATGTACACAAACAGTTCCATAATTATGCCACAGATGATATGTTCAGAGGGTCAGCATAAGAGCTATATTTCACTTAGGTCTTTATAATAGGGCTTAAGAAGCTCTTAAACAGTGCCTGGACCACCCACTTGTCTTAAAGGCAAGGATGATTTTTTCCATATGAAAAGAAACCTGCCTGTCCTTTCATATTATGTTCATATTATATTCATAAGCTAGAGCCTTAACAGACCCTGCTTCAAGTCTTTCATAATGATTCAAACTCATTTTCCCTCTCTTAGTCAATTTTACAAGAGAAATTTAGAGTGACGATCATATGCCCTCAGGAAAATCAGTCATTGTTAGCACTACAAATGAAAAACACAGGTACAAGCTGCTTTATGTTGTGACTACGTAGGCCATTTTAGTAAAGTATGTGTTTTCATTATAAAAGCTGCAGATTCTTCATATAACATGGGAAACTTCATGCCATTATCTCCATATATTTTTCCCAATGGGTTGTTTTATTACAAAACTCTCTTAAAAAATAAAAGAGAGTAAAACTCCCAAACTCTCAAAAAGAACAGAGTGAATTAATGCTTCCAATGTAATAATGGACCCATTAGCATATAAACAGTATTCTAGCTTTCTGTTTCATTTAGAAACTCTAAATTTTTGGCCTAATGCATTGTTAGAATAAACACTACTAAAAATGTTAAGGAAAAGCAAGGATGTAATATTGCCAAAAAAGAAAAAGACCAGTTATAGGAAAATTGCCATTTTCAGTTCAATGACTTTTTATCTTATCATCAATCAAATGTTGATGCATATGAACAATGAAAAAAATGATTTTGCTAGCCAAAGGAATGGTGAAATGTTGACCTAAAATCTTGCTAATTTAAATAACTGTCCATCAATTTGTACTTCTGCACTTTCATCTGCGTGTACATTTTTATTTTGCATACTAAAATATTTTTCACTTGCACTGAATGTAAACAGACATCTTCCTAGTGAACTTAAAACAGATGGACTTTCTGTTCAAAGTTCAGAAAGCAGGATATGTTGCAGTGTAAAAGTGCCTCAAGTTCACCATCTTGTGGAGACAATGAATGCTGCAGTTGGCCTTTGGTTTTGGATACTATTGGCCCTGAAAGATCTGCACAAGTCTGTTACTATTCAGGAACATACTAAAACATATCCTTAAGTTTCAATGACTTCAGGGGAATTAAGGATCATTTACGCAATTTTTAGTGATGCATTGTTGATTTGGAGCCACAGAGATCAACACATATATACAGACTGCAAACATTAGAAATATGTGAACAGTTCATTTAAAATATAACCCTCTTCTTCTCCCTCATATAAACTTCAGTTTAAACTCAGAACAAAACTTTTAAGGAGCTCCAAAAAAGGCTGGGTATTTTTTTTTCCAAACAACTTTTTTATATTTCTAAATGTAAGGTTTCATCTGGACCTTTCATATCAAGCATTCCATGAAAATGATTCTCCCAGCAACTGGTCTAAGCTTAGGTTTGTAGTTTACCTAAGCAGCAGTACACTTAAAAATAAGAAAGTAACAGCATAGGTAAGACCAACAGTTCCCAAACCATGGGTCGCAACCCCAAATGGGGTTCATGGGGTTGGGGTGCTGTGGGTTGGGAGAGAGGGGCCATGCTGAGGAAATGGGGTTGTGCTGAGTAAATGGGCCCATAAATGGGATCATGCTGAGGAAAAGTTTGTGAAGCACTGGGTAAGACCCTAACCACCACCTTGTTAAAATATGGCTGGAAACCTGCTCTCCAAATCATATTAAAACATGCACAATATATTTGCTACCTTTAAACAGTGACCAAAGATTACCAATATTGTTCCACTTCAAATAGTGCTGGGATTTGAGTACAGTAGAACCCAGACACTTTGCAAGATTAGGTTCCTAACCCTGCCAGAAAACATAAGGGCTCCCAAATTAACTGGGCATATACAGAGCCACAGTGAACAGCTGTGAGGGAACACTGAAGTGCTCCAGCTGTTTCCCATGGCTTGTATTTCACAGCCATTTCTCCAATCAGCTGCACACAAAGGCTGATGAGCTCTAGCTGAGTGGAAAAGCAGTACCCTTTGAAGTAAAAACCACAGCAGACAGCTAAGTGGCTTCTTCCTAATTTGACAACTTGCTATGAATCAAGTAGGTTGTGACCACTTGGATATGACCTTGGTTCTACTGTACCATTATGCATAGTATTTAAAAGCGAATTACATATACTTACCCACTTGTAATGTCATCAGTTCTTATATTCTTGCTCAGAACATCACCATCGCTCATATAGCCAGTGGCATCCATGCTGATGCCTTCAAGATCTATTTCATCACCAGCCTTGTCTGAGATGTCCACGTGGCAAACGTTACTACCACGGGTTGCTAGCTGTCTCCTCAAAGGTGCTGAATACATATAACGCCCAGACTCAGCATTGATGAAACGGCTTGCATTAGCTCTTGGCGGATATCCATTTCCCATCGATGGAGCATCACCTGCCTGAAGGCGGGGACTTGACTGTCCAAGTCTCCATGATAAAGGCGTTGGTCTTCCCGTCAAGCTGAGAATACTGCGACCACTTATTTCAGTTGTGACATTGGTGTCAAATGTAGTCTCCAATGTGCTTGAAAAATAAAACATTGAATTCAATCTGCACTTATGTCATACAGAAGCATAAGAGTTCCAGTGAAGGTTTTCATGTATCATGGAAAATTTGGTTTCCAAATACTGACAGAGTTTTCAAATGCAAGTGACACAACAGAAGTACAAATGTGTTTCAGAAAGTAACAGCGATTTCAAAATAAAAAAAATTGTGGTGCAACAATCATTTACTGGACCACATCACTTCTTTATATAGTTATAAATGATGAGTGTGTTTGACATTGCTGCCTCAGTGCTCCCCACTGCTGCCTAGTTTATCACTTTGTTGTACACATACAACATAGGCAGCTATTTTGCTGCTAGTTTCTGAAACATGCTCATATATTATGCAGTTCATGCTCTACTCTAAAATAAAGAGCCCCCCTGCCAAGTCACCAAATGATTATCTTGTAGTGTTGAAGAAGGGCAGGTAGAAAAATGTTAGGGGGTTTTTGCCAGGGATTATTCCTAGTATCCAAGCATATTTCTCCCTCTCAGTCAAAGCTAAACACAGTAGATGTTTTCACTATTCCAGGCAAGGGGATTAGGCTATTAAGCCGATTAAAAGAATACCTTTTGATTCTGAGCTGCTATTTTTATGAACTGTATTCTCCTTCCTAACTGCACTCAACAAATATCCCAATTAGGTTAGCAAAGCTTCAGCCAACAACCCATCAGCCACCTTTTTAACTAATAAGTAAAACGCAGAAATATGAAAATCAGGATAACTGCCTAATTTTTTCAGAACTCTTAAGATTTTATATATGTTTATACAATACTTTGGTTTACAAATGCATTTTATCTGTTGACTACTAAATAAAATGTCTGGCAAGACTCATATTGACCCACACCCTATATTCTACATGCCTATGTGGGTAAGTAAGCTCCTTCCCTTTCATTACAAATCCTAGCGCAGCCTTCTTGGGGTTTTTTTTCCAAATTCACAGTTTCAGTTGCTCCTCTCCAAGTCAACCACTGATTATCTTTCCCACTGAATTGACACACCGTTACCTTCATCTGTTAATATAGATAAAATGGGCTTAGACTACTCACAGTACAGTAAGCCTTCTGAAAACAAAAGCTGGCCTCATGATCCTGTGGTTACAGTAATTAATTCATAATGAGCTGTCACATTAATTAAAATTTGACAAGGAAAACAGATGCACTGGGAGTTCATCTGTGCAGGTCCTACCTTCACTTTAGATACAAAGCCAAGCTACAAACCTTCAGCTGCTAATTCTATGAGCACTATGCAGGATCAGGCCCTTCACATTGCCAAACATCATATTCTCCTAAACCTCCCTTTGGACACTTAAACAAGATCAGTCTCAGAGTGTGTTCAAATGCAATAACCGCTTTTGTTTATCTGAAGCATAGTTTAAATATTACTGGAGATTTCTAAATATTGCTTGACTAAAAAAAGTTATACATGTACATAACTAATAATATTAGAAAGATTTGTTTGTCCAAAGGCCAGTCAGGAATTCAAGTTATGCACTTTATCAAGCAGGTCAAACACAGTTCACCTGCTTGTTTAAACAGAATATTATAGATCTGGGGGAAATACATTAAAGTCGCTCATGAGTAAACCGAAGTAACATTTTAAATAGTAACTTTTGTACACATCAATTCAAACATCACCTAATGCATTTACAGAACACAGCTCTTTCTATGATTGTGCTTCTATATACAAGCAGCATGCTTTCTCCACCACCATCAGTTACTCCTCATAAATCTTGATAGGTACTGAACAAGGTTTAGAATCTCTGCTTTCCATAAAAAGAAGAAAAGCACAATAAATACTTAGTCAACTTAATTTCCGCCATTGTCAGCATTAATCATCTTCCAGAAGCATAACCCAGCCAAATTTTGGATCAATAATACCAGGACACAGATTTTTCACTGTCCTAATACAGGAGCAATTCATGCCATTACCTGTGAGTAACCTGGGTTCCCCGTAAGCTGGACATCGTCTCCTCTAAGTTCTGTCGAAGATCAGCAATGTTCTTCACAGTTCGCAAGCGACGCGTTTCTGGATCCTCCCCTAAAAATGGAAAAGAAAATTAAAAGATAAAGAAATAACCTATATTAACTGGCAATAGCACATGGGATGAACCACCATCTCTTCATGGGTCTAAGTCAAGTACAAATTCCTGCCTTTATGTAACTTATATATTATTTATAAAGAGAATATGATGTTAGATATCCATTGGAGAGCGACTCCCATTGGGCAAATTCCATTCATGCAGAAGGTCCTTCTGTTTGCTTGCTTGCTTTTTGGTGGGAGCTCAGAATAATTTTCAGGCCTGCAACACATTCAGGTGGCCACGTTGCAGCTATCTTTCAACAGTGTAGGAGCCAACATCATAGAAAACTTTCCAAAATTAGAAAAACAATATTCAAAGGCAAACTATGTATTATTTCTGTTCCTAGTGCCACACTTACTTTCCTATCTTTTACTTAAGAATTACTTGTGCTTTTAATTCCTTGGTATTATTTTAAAAAGGTCCATTTGAAAACAATGTTTTTCCTGTTTTTAACTACAAAAGAACTACAAAACAACACAAAAGAAAACAAAAACGCACTTCCAGTGGCCTCAATGGAATTTATTTCTGCTTGCCTGTCTCTGCAATCAATTAAAAAACCACTTCAGGTTGCTAACTCAGCTGTATGTTATCTATTTAGCTCCTTCAGTGTTGAAAAGAAGTGACTTATGATTCTTAATGGTTCCATTGTGCATATTGTACGCATGTAAACTGAAATAGAAAGCCTCCAGAGAATGTATCAGAAACAACTCTGCTCATTAAACTAGGTTCTTTTCACAGAAGGAAATAATCTTATTCCAGTATACAACCAACATCTAACTGGCAAAATACTTAATACATCAAATTTAGCCATTTTTTTTATTATACTTCAGTCTTGCACATTCTTTAAATAAGCAGCCCCTTTCCCCTAAAAGCTACCATGACACTGTGAAATGAACTAATCTACAAAACTGCTAGTTTAGATGGCTGTCCACACATTGCATAAATCAGAAATTTTAAATGGTAATGATGGATTAATCAGTCTCCAAACTTTTGCTATTTTGTTAAAAAAAAAAAATCCTTCCCTGAGAACAAAGGCCTCTCATGGTAGCAGAATTCAAACTTCTCCATGTTAGCCCATCAACATGCTGCAGACCTGCCTAAGATGTACCATTCTAGGGAAGAGAAGACAGACCATGGATTGGGTGAATACATGAATGACTCGTGCCTCCCAAAACTGGGGGCACCATGGCGGCGAGTGGGGACCTCCTACAGCCGCCAGTGTTGGTGTTGGTGGTGGGGGGCAGGGGGAGGGAGAAGAGTGGTGAGTGGGGACTGCCTGCAGACGCTGCCGGCTGTGTCAGATGCGAGGTGAGAGTGAGGGGTGAGTGGTGACTGCCCAGAAAAGCCAGCGGCAGCTTCAAAGGTGGCCAATCTGAGGGTGGGGCATGTGTCCCCCCCCATACTCCCCCCTACACACACATCACCTATGGGTGAATATGAATCTTTCTGAAAAAGGGAAGACATGCAATTAGGTCTGTCTGTACCAGGGTGACAATAGGTTTCAGGCAGGTTGGAAACGAGCATGCCAAACTGTACCCAACTGAGTCTGCTGACATGTTCCAGCACCAAAGGATCAATAATGGGACTGCTTCAAACTCATCTCCAGCATCTGCACACTCAGGCCTGATGGAAGGCTTGAAAGTAGGCACTGGGGACAAGCCCACAGTAGCCCCACTAATGAACTTCCAGCTCTGGAACAGCTACTTCCTCCCACCACAATATAGACAGGCCTTAATTGATCCCTTGTTGTCTGTCTCAGAAAGGACAAGGCTGGAGGAGCATGTTCATGACATTTTTCAATATGCGAAATTCATATTGACACTAACAATGCATTTCACATAGATAGGGAGTCGGACCTAACAAATATATCATTTCATGGAAATTGTTTAATTGACTGTCTCCTGAGAAACAGCCAGTTCCCTGTGCTTTTCCATGGGGAACTGGCTATGTTCAAAAAGCCAGCAAACAGCTGGCAAAAAGCTGTCTTCTAGAATGGCAGGGGGAGGGGGAAGGGGGCAAAGTGAGAAAAAAAAGGCAGACTACCCCACCAAAAGTCCCCTTCTCCTGAAGCGGAGGGAGACAGTGTGCTGCACCCTCTGGGGTGCTGGCATGGTGTGTGAACGGGTGAGGGGGAGGGTGGAAAGTGCATGCAGCAGAGTTCTCCAGGCAGTGTGGTCCATGCTGCCCCTATGGGACTCCACGTGGGGCCGAGCCCCACTTGCTTGTGGCGTAGCAGCCCATGCCACACTCCTCCTACTAGTGCCTATAGCCCAGCCAGGTGCTGCTGTGCGCCCCCTGCCTCCAGTTTCAGGATTTGGAGCCAGACCGCCATGCGCCTGCTGGGAGTGGCATGACACAGTGCAGCAGGAGCAAGAGGAGAGGCTGCTTCTGGGAACAGCTGGCTGGAAGCTGCTCCTGCTCCTGCCCCAGCACATGGGACTCCAGCTCCAGCCCCTGGGAGGCAGCCAGGAGCTGAACCCAGAGCCCTGGCAGTGTGCCAGGAGCCCCTTGGCTGAAGCTGCTTGCCCACCTGCCCACCTAGAATGCCATGGTGCAGTATGGCATGGTGCAGCAGGGGCATAAGCAGCTTCCAGTAGGCTGTTCCCTGTGCAGCTGCAGCCTGCCAGGTGCTGCGCTGTACCTCCCACCTCCACCACCAGCTCCTCCTCTTGCTTCTGCTGTGCTGCCCTGTGCCACTCTCAGTAGGCACACAGGGGCTTAGCTCCAAATCCTGGAACTGGAAGCAGCTGGCACACACCAGCTCCTGGCCAGGCTGGAGGCACCAATGGGAGTTTAGTGTTGGCTGCCCCAGTGTGAGCGAGAGGGGCTTGGCCAGATCTGGCACCCGGGAGCTCCAGATCTGGCACCCAGGAGCTAGCACCCAGGAGCTGAAGCCGGAGCCTCATGTCCTTTGGTGGGAGCTACCCAGCTGAAACTACTCGCCTGGCACAGTGCAGCATGGCACAGCAGGAGCAAGATCAAAAGCAGGAACCACTACTGGAGGTGGGGGGCACAGAGCAGCACCTGGCTGCAGCTGCATCAGGAACAGCCCTGGCAGAAGCTGCACACTGTCTGGGGCCTGGACCAGCAGGGACTGGTAGGAGCATGGTGCAGGCTGTCATGGTGCAAGTGGGCAGTTATGGCCCCATGTGGAGTGCCACAGGGGCAGCTGTGGGCTGGATCCAGTCACCTGGTGGCCCGGATCCAGCCCAAAGGCCATATTTTGCCCACCTGAGGTAGGGCTTTCAATCAATGCCTGGGAGGGTGGGACTTTTGGTGCCCCTCAGCTAGAGGCATGGGGGAGGGGAAGGGGCGCTTTGCTCCACCTTCAAAATGGCAGCCCTGACTGTGATACGGCCATGAAATCAGGGGCCCCAGCCATGTTACAGCCTTGTAATCAGCCACCAGAGCCCACGAATTTGGTAGGTCCCTACACATAGACCACCCAACCATCAGATAAATAGGACTTCCAGCCTCAGCTAGATTGGAAATGGCAACCTAACAAACTCAGCTCCCCAATCCATAGAGACCCCGGGAAGGAAAAAGTTTGCATATATTTACTGGTCTAAATATTACTAAAGTGCCAAAGAACATTAAAATATTTATAAGACTAAGGCCTGATAAAGGGTTGTGGTGCTCTTTCACAGATCATTTCTTCCATAGATAGGAAAGTAAATGGAAGATAAGCTATTAAGAACACAGATAAGAGGCTTAGCTAAAATGAAAATAGTTGAAGTTATGTGCTTTGAGAGGCTCACTTACAAAACTAAATTGGAGGCAATGTTTTTCTCAGCACAAAGTCATACTCAGACAGATATTATAAAGGTCCTTTGTAGAAGTAAACAGATGTTCCACAAGAATATTCACTTAAGTTAGATAAAAAATTAATTGCTTTTTTGACATAGAGATTATTCTCGTTGTGAATATTTAGTAAATATTGCCTGCAAATTGTTTAAACTTTTCCACATGTATTTTCTTTCCTCTTCATATGCACATGCGAGCCAATAACATCAATGATTGTTACATGCCTATATGGAGATAATAAGAGACTCCATAGTCTGCCATATGCTTATTATATTTTCTCTTTCTTTTTGGGTGAAGAACAGTTTTGTTTGTTGGTTTTTCCTTACTTCTTCTTAATGGATTTACCAATGCCTGTTAAATTTATCTTTGAAAATTTGCCTCTTTCAATCTCCTGTATTTGATGATCTATAGGTTGTCCCACTGTCAGGTATATTTTTGATCTCAAAACAATACATATTAGTAAAATAATAACAATATGCACTTATGTTTTCCATTAAAGACTAAAACTCCTATGTAAGCTAGGTATCATTCCCATTTCACAGCAAGGAGAACTGATGGATATCCAGGCTGCTATGCTCAAAGTAATGCAATGACAGCACTGGGGAAAAAAACAAAAATCATACAAGCAGGCCAATACTCAATCCCACAACCTATACAGCAATGCACTATCTTCCATATTTATATATATGACCTCCATATATCATATATATATGAATGCTCTCCAAGACCATAATGCTAGTGCTACTTATCTGTTTAATATTTAATTAATGTATACATAAATTATATATGCAGATGCAAACATGCATGTATTTCCTCCACTCTCTTCCTCACCACTAACTCTGTGTTTTAGCTCGGCCACCAGAACACCTAAATGCAGGTATAAATGTGGCAGAGGCAGAATATATAATGGAATATGAAATTAATCCAAGTTGTAAGAGTTTTAGCTTCATGACTTCCTAAGCAGGATGACCAGTCCCAAGCAATTACACTGGAAGTTGCATAGACTAACAAGATAGGAACAGCACAGTGTAATTCCAAGCACAAGATCTTTCAAAGAAATGATTAGATTATTAAACACACACGCACATCCCTAAAAATACACGGGTAAAAAGATGAGAGCACTCCAAAGATTCACCAGCACAACTGTAATTTCTAATAAAACTAAACATTATACTGAATTAATTAACCAGGTAATAATCACACCTTAATTTGTGACCAAGCTACGTGTTCAACCAATGAATGGCATGATAAAACAAGCAATAAACTACAAAGTTATTGCACAGAAACTATGTAATAATTTTATAGCTTGTACTAATCACTCCATCAATTGGACGTGTGGCCAAGCGCTCCCCTGTGGCTGGGAACCCCATCAACTGAGAGATTTCCAGCCACAAGGGTGCACCACCCACTGGTGACAGTGTTTGGGACTTGCAGCAGGAAGAATGCTGCCCTTGGCAAGTCTCCTCGGCTGCGGGGGTTGCAGCAGGGACAGCATCTTCAGTTGTGGGGCTCACAGGAGGGACAGTGGGAAGAAAGCTGCTTCTGCTGTGAGCCTGAGGAGGTGCTGGGCTTGCAATGGGGGCAGTGGGAGAATGTTGTCACTACTGCAAGCCCCATGGCCAATATTTGCTGCAGGTTTCATAGCAGGGGAGAATGTGTGATGTCCATTGTGATGCTCATGGGGTATGGGGCTCACAGCAGTACAAGTATGCCACATGCCCCATGCTCCCCCCACTGTTAGTCCCACAGCCGATGATGCTCACAGCAGGGGCAATGTTCCTGGTGCTTCCCCTGCTGCAGGCCCCACAGCAATATTGGCTGTGGGGCTCGTTGTCGGGGTAGTGTGGGGAATGGTGTCCCCACTGCTCACAGCTGTGAAACCCAGTGCAGGGGGAGCCTGGGATCGTGACCCCAGGTTCTCCCTGCACTGGCGGTAAGGCATGGTGGGATCTAATGCATGGTCCCACAGTTGTGCCTTTTGCCATGCACACCAGGAAGTACAATTGTGGGATCGCACATTAGATCTCATCACACCTTTCAATGCAGGGGTAGAGGGGCTCTTGGTTGCAAAAACAAAATAAATGCCTTGGTTATTATTGTTAAGCTTAAAAGTAGCTGTGAGTATGTTGCTAATAAGCAGCTATTTCTTCAGTGGCATGAATTTCAGAACACATAAAAACACATTCATTACTTTACAACCCATAGCATCCTAATCACAATTGATTACAGCGTGTGTGCACTGGTTTGTATAAAATGAACAGCAGTAAGCCAAAAGTTCATTTTACTTTTCTGAATTCAGTAAAGACATTATTCCAGTAATTTAGTCATCAAACTGATGAATGTGGGAAGGATCTCTACTTCGTTTTTTATTTTTATTTTTTTTTACAGATGTAGCCTAGGCAGTTATTGATTTATGATAAATCTGAAATTGTTAGAATTTCAGACTTAACCCCCATTTCTTTATGCTTTAATTATAAATCTGGGAAATTCAGTAAATAGAACCAAAGGACACAATTTCTCAAATTACTTAGATTGAATATGAATGAATGATGGATGAAAGGGAACAAATTTCAGAGTTGGCTCCTTGAGATCTCTAGGAAGATGCTAATTACCCTCAACTCATAATGATTTCAGTGCAATGGTTGTAGTGCTCAGCATATTGTTGTCCAAAAGTCCAATATTTCCTCAGTTACTATTTCTGAAGAACCAACTGAATTATCAGAACTTGTCAAAAATAAGGCACTAGGAATACGCACTAGGCACTAGGAAAATAAGGCACTAGCTTCACTTCTCTTGAAAGAAGGAGCCAGTGGTTTCAGCTAAACTCTATTTAGCCCATATTCATTTATATAATTGAGGGATAAAGTTAACTAGTGGTATTCCAAGACCTACCTGAAAGGTCTTCAAGACCAGGCTGTCCAGTTTTAGTGTAAAGGGCAGAATCCATGCTCACCCCTCCGGTGCTGGACTCAGCCGTTACATTCCCTTCAGTGTCTGTCTGTGATCTTAAAGGCAAAACAAAATAGAGATGTGCAATCATTCACAACCAAAAATAAAACAAATATAACATCTACAAAACTGCAGCTGCCATCATCCACTGTGCCCTTCTCTCTAAAATATACTAGCAGACTGACTCTACATAATTCATTAGTCCCACGTTGAGCTATGTCCTAGAAACGGAAACAAGCACTGAACTGTAAAGAAAAAATGAAATATTCATAATCAATTGTAGGTTTCCAGTTCCTCAGACAAGGTTCTAAAACACTTGGGTTTTAGCTAAAACTACAGTCTAGTCAGAAACACACATTGTGTCTGAAATGCTGATATTAACTACCTGCAAAACTTACACTATAAAATGAAAAGTAGGTTGTGTATACCTGTGCAGAATTCCCTTTGCTGACTAGAAGCACTACCAGCTGTCATTGGAAAATAAGCCAATGCATAAAATGATCCTCAACCCCAGTAGCATACCTAGGGTGGGGTGACTGGGCCAGCTGCCCCAGGCACTGACTTACAGGTTGGGGAGGAGAGGGGAAATACTGGCGTTGCAGCTGTGCAATCACACTGGCAGCACAGTGGCAATCAGAAGTCACCACTGCCCCAAGTGTCCAGCGGCACTATTTTGCCTTTACACAACCCCAGCCTATGTTCCAAAGTTCTGAAGCTATCAATGAATGAAACTTGCTCTCATGAGAGTTTATTTTTCAGACGTTATCAGCATAAACTGTGATCATTTTATTTGACTAATTATACTGAGTTTTGTACTTTAGGAATGCATTAAGATTAGAAATCTACCTCTCCAAGTGCACGACCTCAGTGTCTAGATAGAGGGTTTAGCAGATATTTAACCACATACAATTTTTGGAATCACTGGAAAAGCCATGTGAAACATACAGCAAATTACTTTTCTAATTTAAAAATATAAGAGAAAATGAGATATTTACAACAGACCCTCTTGTAAAATCTGGCATACTTGCAAAGTAGTGAAGTTGGTGGATCTGCTCCTGGCTTGGAGAGACCAAGCATATCTCCTTTGCTACCAGCTACACACATTGCTGCTTGTGTAGGGATTGCAGACAGAGGAAGGTGCCATATATATCCAAGCAAGGTTCTTTGGGTAGATGTGATATCTTTTATTAGACCAGTTGAGTAGCTGGAAAGTAGTCCTTGGCAAGCTTTCAGGTGCAATCACCCTTCTTCAGTCATAGGAAATCTCTGTTGTTCTGAGACTCCAAGAAACACCAAAGACTCAGAACAGCAGAGACTTTCTATGCCTGAAGAAGGGTGATTGCACCCGAAAGCTTGCAAATAACTTTTTCCCAACTACTCAGTTCGTCTAATAAAAGATGTCACACCTTCCCAAAGAACCTTGCCTGCCTATGTCCTTAAACAAACACTGCTACAACCAAAAACCCATATATATCCAAGAATTCCAAGGTAGTGAATTGCCAAGAGCAAACCTGAGGCTCCTGCTGTAACCCAGCTCAGTATGGCAGCCTGTCCTGCAGATCCAGGTTGATTAATCTGCTATAGCTTTGCCCTTCTTGGCTTAGGCAGCGGAAGCCCATGCATTAACATCAAGAAACTTTAGATAAAATCCTCGATGCTAAGCACCTACTAGTATTATAAAGGATGTGACCCTGAGATTGAAAAGACAGATATGCCCTTAACAGCTGAACCTTACATTTAACAGGAAAGTTTAGACACTAAAACATAAAATGATGCTACAAATTTATATTCTTCAGGACTTGCAAATAGTCACTTACTGTTCATGGCTGGAGCCCATTTTATTAAGCATATTTTTACTTTGCTCTCTTAGAAAATGATTATGATACATTTGGGCCTTTCACGTTTAGTTTTGACCTTTCACTGGCTTGGCAAGTAAAACATATTTTCTGAAGTTTGGAACAGCTTCCTTCCCCTGGCAAGACTATGCAGCTTGTTTTGTGCCTTTTGAAATGTCAAATAAATATTACCTTAAGACTATCAATATATTGCAAGGATTATAAAAATTTTATCAGCCCAGTTTTCATGCCTCAGATGATATCTCTGTTCAAAATACTAAACAGAGATGAGCATCAGGTTGGTTATTATAGCGGTTTTATTTTGGCTTTTGATAGGACATTATATTCATAAGCAGTCTTCAACCCAGTGTCATATGAACTCATGTTTGTAGAAATAAAAAAAGGAACAGCCAGTTCTTTCTATCTTTAGTTACAGTATTATAATCCTCTGAATGACACTGGCCCTCACTAACTCTCAATAAAGAGTTCAACCTTCAATGAGTTCTAAACACTCTTGGTGCATTCCACTATCTACCAATGGTAAGATGCTGTAGTGACAGTGATAGGAACAGAGTACATTGGGAAGCAAGGTGAATATGGAAATATTAGTAACTTCAATATGAATTTTCTTTAGTGCCAAGGATAATTTAATAACAGCATGTATTTTCAGCAGGTTCATCATTCACACTGGCCTATTTTTATGTGCCTGCATAGGGACAGGGGCTAAAAGACATTCTGGCCCTTCTTTCCTTGTTATGTTCCCATATAGCACTAAGCAATCCTTTTGATTCCTTGAATATATGAACTGTTCCGTGAACTTTCACTAAAGGTCAGTTGAGGTACTAGGACTATGGTGCAGCTCTCCTGACTCTGCCCCTGCTAACCAAGCAAAGCCCATTCAGTGGGGAGCAAATACAAGCATGGAGCAGCAGTCATGTTCCTCCTCTGTTCCTAGGCCCAAAGGAATTTTCTGAACATGTTCTGGCACTGGGAAAGCACCATGACACATCAAACCAGCATAATCAACAAAATATTAAAAATGGCCAAGGCAGCTTTGGCCACCTACAGAAGAGCTCCTAACATTGCAGCTACCAGTGAAACAAAACTAGTGTCAGAAACAGTAGACATTTTTAGAGGTATTATACCTGCTGAGGTACTATGCTTAAGACCTCCTGCTACTCTGTTTAGCTGTGCTCTACCAACTGATTTTAAACTTACTGCCACAGTCGAACAAAAGGAACGTTGCACCTGAAATGCAAGCACTACTACATACATACCATTCATTAATATTACAGAATCAGCTTTTCTCAAACCGTTCTGTCAGAGATACAGCAACTCTTTGCTTCCCTAACTTTCAGGGATACTATAAATTTCGAGTTTGACAACAGTTTGAGAGAGAGAGAGGCAGTTGGCCAAGTTAGTCCAAAGTCAGACAGAAGGCTAGGTACAGCTGCATAGCAGAAGTTTTCATGAGCATGAGGTCATGTAATCAGATTATGATTATTTAATTTAATTGTAATATATTTTAAATTATTTCATAGCAGCCTTTGTGCTAACAGTAGAACTAAAGTGGCTGTTGTACAACTTTTAACTTGCATTCCCAAGTAACCACATGATAAATGAAGTTCCCTATAAAAACACCAAGTGCAAAACATTATACTTGAGGAGTTGACCCTACCTGTACATGAACGGCGCAACTGTGGCAGTGTTCGGGTGGCTGTATTGCTGTTGGGGATGAGGTAGCTGAACACTCACAGTATTGCTTCCTGTAGTCTGTGTGGTACTAGCTGGCCCACTGACAGCTTGGGTGCTGCTGCTGCTGCTAAGAGCAGATACCCCTCCTATCCCTTTTCCTTCTGAGGAGGCTAAACTTGAAGTGGAACTGGAATTCCTGCTGTCTAGTTGGGTCTTCTGATGAGAGAGCCCTGAGCCAGGTTTCCCACTGCGGCTTCTCTCACCTTCCTTTGAAGAAGTTGGGGCACTTGAGGATTTCCCTGTGGTGGTTTTCATTCCTGGTTTTGGTATTCCACTGTGCGAAGGGGCAGAGGCCTCCTTCTTGGCACTATTCAGCTTTCCTCCTTTAGGGATAAAGCTTGCAATCTTTGAGGACTTTTTTGGCATCTCTGTTGCAGCTGGTGCTGTCTGTTCTTCTTTTGGCTCCTCTTTCACTTCCAGCTTCTCCGTTACAGATGTTCTTTTTACCATGTCTCTACATGTATCCTTTTCTTTCTCTTTCTGCTTCTCTTTCTCTTTCTCACTGCCCTTTGGGGAACTTTTCTTATTAGTCAGTGCGCGGCTAAAAGTTCTTTGTGCAATTCCCTTGAGTGCAATTTTGGGACTACTGGATGTTGGTCCTGGATTATTCACATTCCGGTTTGAAGCATCAATCTCCTCACTTTCCTCAAAGCTGGGAAGTGTCTCAAGTCTTTCACAGCTATTATCCCGAGACCCTGAACCTTCCAGGGTTGTCCCACCTGCTTTGGAGCCTCCTTTGCTATTGAAGAGTTTTAATTTCTCAAGCATGGATTTTTGTCCATTAGGAGTTGCTTTGACCATTTCCGTTGGTGGTTTGGGAGGCTCTGGCACTGGCTGCTTTACAGATAACATGGAAGACGTGGCTGTGTGCTTAGCGCTAAGGGACTTGCTGCGCCAGGGCTTAACGGCAGAGCTGGGCTGGGGTATGGCCGATGAGTTATTGCAACTAACAGCATTTGTAGTGCTGCAGCTTTGAACTGAAGATGGTACATTTTCATTCATTCCTGTCGGCTGAGAGGCTGTACTGTCTTCTGGCTCTGGGGAAGAAGGAAAAAAAAAACACTTAGTAGCACCCAGTATTAAAACAGCTCCACAACTTCTCTCTGTGGTAAAAGAAAAGGTGCTTTAGACTACTAATATCAGCAAAGAAAGAGAGGTATTGTTATTACAAACTATAGCAGTTATGATGAAGAAGGACTTCTGTTGTTTTCATCCCCTGAAACAAAAGAACAACAAACTCCTACCATTCAAATGTATTCAATTTTGCAGCATTCCTGGATCAACCTAAACATGGAAAAAATGCATGTGTTTCAGTGTCCTATATGTCTTCACTGCATTTTCATTAGCATGAACACAGACACTTCTATCCAACTAAGACTTTCCCTCAGCTTTTAGCAAAAGCTCTGCTGTCCAAGTTCACTTCTCAGAAAAACCTCAAGTATCTTTAAAATACTGCATGGAGAAAGGGAAAAAAAAATGAAGTTATTCCAATTAAGGATGGTTTCAAATTTTCATATCCATAAAAACAGAGGCAAACCCATTCTGCAAAAATAAAACCAATCATGCTCTTACTCATGCAGTGAACCTAAATGATACATCTTTATCTCATAACTAAATCCAGCTGTAAGATGAGCTAGTGGCAGTAACTGTAAACCCTTTCCCGGTAAGCCCCAAACTCCTATTTCTTTAGCTTCTGTGAATGTTTCTTGTTTTCCTTAAGTGACTAGTTTAGTGCCTAAAAAGAGATCCAAAGTCATACTCGTTTACTTACCTATCAGTGGCCACTTCTCTCCTGAAGTTTCTTTTTGCAAAGTTTCTCTTCTGGAGACGTTATTCTCTCAATTATCACCAACGTGTTTTCTGTTAAACTGCTCATGTTTCCAATTAACTTTTGTCATCCACGACTGTTCGCCTGCCCAGCAGCCCGCTGGGGATTAACGGCTTCTACCTATATTTCCCTGCCCTCTAGCAATAAAGTAAACTGTGTATAGAGCTGCTCTTTTTTAATTTAAAAATCAACAGCAGGGCAGAGTGTACGTTTTCAGCAGCACTATGAATTCAGTTCTGTAAATCATGAACCGCTGCAACCACACAGGGACTGTTTTACTTCACTTTCAGCTGCTCTCAGAAGATACAGCTCTGTTAACCTCACTTGTGTGATCCAAACCAGACCACCCGAAGATTTAAAGCACATACATCTTCATGACTTAGTGGAGATCCAAGTGTTAGAGATCCCTTTGTAATAAACTCACAGTCATTACACATTGTTATGTACTAAACGGGACAGCAGGAATTAATGATGATTTTTTTTTTTAAAAAGAGACTGCATAACTGAAACTGGAAAATTTCCAATGCTCTGTTATTAACTGCTACCAACTTGATTGGTTGGCCTCACTAGCTCTTTTCCTTCTGGAAAGTTTTTCATAAGTAGGTGGAGAGAGGCAACTGTTACTCCAGTTTACAGGCATACTAAGGGCCTGATTCTATACTCACTTCCCCTACTTTTACTGTACTGAAGGTCTACTGATTTTTAAAATCTTACTCCTGATATACTCTGGAAGGAAGAAGATTAAGTCCCAAGCATCACACATTTTACTTTGCCAGGTGACGCAGCAGCCTGTCACACTGCCGGGTCTCCCATTCATTCTGTCCAAGTCCTGAAGCATTCCACACTCCACCAGACAGAGCAGGAAATGCTGAAAAATGCACCTGGTGGTGCACCATTTTCTCAGTGCTGCCGTGCATTTAACTATTTATACAAATGCATGTGCCACAACGTTGGGCACTTTTTAAAGCACCCAGTGCTGCAGGGCAAACGTGTACAAACGCCCTAAATGTCAATACCATTTCTTATTAATACCATTTCTTGCCTGCACAGCTCTGACCTGCCACTAGATGGCTGGTGAGCAGGGATGTGAGCAGGGATGTGGCTAGGAGCCAGGATACTTGGGCTCAATCCCTGCTCTGAAGGGGTGGGAGGAGGGGCAGGGACTGGTGCATCCTGGAATGCTGGAGGACTGCGAATTGCTCTTTTTATCACCATGGAGTGGACTGAAGTTATCCTAATACAAGCAAGGTAGCACAGTCCAGAGTTCACCCTTGCCTGGAGTTTCATAACTTTAAGACACTCAGGCCCCTACAATACATTACACTCAAGACGTAACTAACTGGTTGTCTTAAGTTGTGACCTGGCCACACATTCAATCGATTATTGGTGTGATAAAATGCTAAGTCACAACGTTATTCTCCTTTGTGGCTGGTTCTTATTATGCCATGAACTGAACATGTGGCCAGATATGCCTCTGTGGCTGGGAGCCCCGTCAGCTGATGGGGCTCCCAGGCACAGGGGTGTACTATAGGCTCCCAAGGTTGGGACCCCACAGCATATCAAGGCTCCCAGCCCAAGTGCATTATGTGCCCCTGCACCTAGGAGTCCTGTCAGCTGAAGTGGCTCCCAGCCACAGGACCTTGTTACTTGCTGATGCAGCGGGAGACCAGAACCTAGTACTGGGCTCCCCCTGCACTAGCAATAAGGTATGATGGGATACTAAGTTCCCTTAGTATAATCTAGGTGTAACATATAACTTCACCCATCTTTCAACAGCTTCTTAACATACTCCACTGAATGCAGAATAAATTTGGAGTTAAAGGTAGGGAGGGAATAAATACTCCAAACCAGATTTTCTTTCTCTGTCTCAGTGCATATGGTACCTCCAGCTACTCTCTCTCCAGAACTGGTTGACAGGAAACACTGCAGAACTCACTGCTAGCTGCTCCACTGGCAGATCAGGGCAGAGGGCTGGGACCTATCACACCCCTGCACCTCTTTCCAAGCCCTGTGCCTCGATCACTGAACAGGGCATGGGGCTAAGACCTGCCCCTGACTGGGACAGTTCCCAGTCAGCTGCAGGCTTCATGGGGGAAGTCCACATGTGCAGCCTGGAGCTGGCTGGGGACTGCCCGAAACAGGACAGTTTCCAGGCACCTCTAGGCTGTACGTGCTTCCCTGGGTAGCCTGGGACTGGCTGGGAACTGTTCCGGCCGGAGGCAGGTCCCAGCCAGCTCCAGGCTGGGTGGCAATTGCAGAGCTGGGAGCAAGCTCCCAGCCCCCACTCCATGATCATGATTGGGGAGTGGGGGCTGGAAGCTCCCTGTTGCCAGGGCAGGGGGACATTGTCCCCACCCAGGCACACAGGGCAAGGACTGGGGAGCTTGTTCTCTGCCCAGCTCCATGAGCTTCCCAGCCTGTTCACCCTCAAGCTCTATGTTTGCAGATCTGGGTGGAGAACAGGCTCCCCTGCCCCTACCACCAGAGAGCTCCTAGCCAGAGCTCCATGGTCATGGATCTTCCAGAGGTAAGGGTCTCCTGGTGACTGTGGGGCTTGAGCTGAGAGATAAGGATCTCCCAGCACCAGCCCCATGGTTGCTGGAGCCAGTCCTGGGAGATAAATGTCTCCCAACCCCCTACTCCCCAATCACGATCTCAGAGCTGGAGACGTGTTTCAGTGAATGTCTTTTAAGGACAGTTCAATAATTTTTTTTTGGCTTTAGTGTACTGAAGCTTTTAGTTACTTTTCAAGTAAGTGATTTCAAAACAAGATACTATGAAGGACTGGTCCATCAGGGGCTATTAAACACAACAGTTAGGGGTATAATCTATCAATGGCAAATAGGAGAGTATAACAGAAATAATCACTTTATACATGCCATGTTTATTGTATTTTTTCCCTAAAGCATCTGCCACTTGCTGCTATTGTGATGTTGGGCTATCTTGATCTTTTTTCTGACCCAGCTTGGCAATTATTCTGAAATGGAATCTTCATACCAACATAATGGTATAACTAATTTCTGTCTCTCTCTTTTTTTTTTACTTATTTATCCCTGGAAACAGATCCCCCATGCCATATACTGGCTTGCATCCATAGATGCTTCTCAAGCAGATCCTGGGACGTCATTCGCCCACTATACTCGGCCTTGGTGAGGCCGCAGCTGGACTACAGTTTTGGGCTCCGCAATTCAAAATGGATGTGGAGAAGTTTGAGAGGGTGCAGAGGAGAACCACGCACATGATCAGAGGTCAGGAAAACACACCTGATGATGACAGGCTGAGAGCAATGGGGCTATTCAGCCTGGAAATGTGCAGGCTCAGGGGTGATCTGATGGCCACCTATAAGTTTATTGGGGGTGTTCATCAGGATGTGGGGGAATGACTGTTCACCAGAGCCCCCCAAGGGATGACAAGATCGAATGGTCACAAACTCCACGGTGACCGGTTCAGGCTGGACATAAGAAAGAACTTCTTCACTGTCCGGGCCCCCAAGGTTTGGAACAGACTGCCACCGGAGGCGGTTCAAGAGCCCACTTTGAATGCCTTCAAAACACATTTGGATGCTTATCTTGCTGGGATCCTATGATCCCTGCTGACTTCCTGCCCCTGGGGCAGGGGGCTGGACTCAATGATCCTCCGGGGTCCCTTCCAGCCCAAATGTCTATGAAATCTATACTTTATATGACATATCTCACAACCTTACCTCAGTACCATATCCCACCACTACTCTGGAAAAGGGCGTTCCTGTACACTTAGGTGTCACATCCTATGAATTAGATTTTACTATCTCTGTTTAACAGCAGGAAAACTTTGAAAAACTTTTGATTTGAAAAAGGCTACAAAGGGAATTAGAGTTAGGATTGAAGCTCAGGAGTTCCTTGTTTTCAGTCCTGTAATCCATCCCTCTTCTCTTGTCTCTTCACTATTAAACTTATTCTCCCTGACACAAGTCCAGTTCTAGAATTCAGACAAGGAGTGTCAAATTCACCCAGCCCCCTGGGCTGGCTCTGGATCACAAGGTTCCTCATGGGCCAAATTCAGATGTGGCAGCAGCAGCAGCAAGAAGCAGTGCCAGGGACCTAGAAGGGTTAATGCAGTCCCCCACCCCCCACATACACACATCCCTAACAGGCCTCTATGCCTCAGATTTCAATGGCAAGCCCTGAACCTGACTGCCTTACTCCCAAATTCCTGGTCCCTCTACAAGCCCAGCAAACCAGAAAACCCAACTCCATAGGCTGGATCCAGTCATCTGGACAGGCCATATATTCGATACCCCTGCAAACAGTTTATTCTTTAAAATTGATATCATTTGAGTTGACACCTTTTGCAAATTAAGATCAAATTCACTGAACAGTTTTGGCTGAAAAACATATCTTTGTGGATAGGATAGTTTTGCAAAATGGTCTTGATGGCTTTATACCCTCTAGTCCAGTAGTTAGGGTCCTCTCCCAGGATGTGGGAAAGCCAGTTTCAAATCCCTCCTCTACTTGAGGGGACTTGAACCCACATCTCCCAAGTCAATGAACTATCCGGTTGTGTTCAATCTGAACAAAAATGGTTTGCAATTATTTAGTTTTGGACCCTGAGACATCATGAATTATCTGCACAGCTCTGTATAATACCCTCTGTTCATCATCACACACTGAAAGCCAGGGCAAGTTCTCCTTTCACTGACAGTTGTGTAAAGCTAATGCTACCCTTCTAACTCTGGACAAGTAACTCCTGTTTCAGACTCGTGACAATGAAATGAAAGCAAAGACATGGTGTTTGAAACAATGAAATATTGTACATGAAGCTGTTTTATATGGTTACTGATATTTGCACCAGTCATTTTACAGGGCTCATTGATATTGAAAAATATCTGAGCCTGCTTCTCTGATTATGTTAAAAATATATAAAACCTCATGAAGACAAATGACCATACTTTGGAAAGGAGAAAAAAAATCATTAACATTTTCTAATGTAAATTCAGTGGAATATTGCTAATATTAAACTTGGATACAGTGAAAACCTTCAACTAGAAGTAAAGTCCATTTTTTTCAATACATTAAAATGTTTTAAATGCTAGGACAAAAAAACAGTTGAAAGGGGAATCGTTCTGTTGAAACAAATTACTTCAACATAAAAAAATTCCACTCCTTTAGGATTATCTGTTTTTTTCATACATAACCAGCTGGCTTGCCAATTTTTTACTCCTACTAAAATACCTATTTACACTGATTAAAAAACTGATCTTTGCTGTGGCAATCTGTATTAAAATGGGCTGTTTCCTAAAGAAGCAGGACAAAAATATGTAAAATACACTAGAGTGAAAGGGGAAAAGTCCATTCAAAAGAAAATAAGAAAAGTTGAGGGACCTTTATGAGTTTTATTAATAAAGTTCATTAATTCCCTTGTGTCACTTTGCAGGAGAGATGTTTTCTTTCTTCAGTAACCTGCATTAATTATAACTGACAATAAAAGAAACGTGTTCAAAATCAAAACACTGCTTAGAATAAATAATCATTTCTTTTCTCCTTTCAAAGGCAAATGTTGGTCTGAAGTCTATTTATTTCCTAGTGTTTCTATTAAAAAGGATGTTGGTGGTCTCGTCCCAATGCCAATATGCACTGTAGCACTGGTAAATCAGATTTCAGCAGCTCCTATAAAGCCTTAACTATATCTGCAAACCGATCCATTTGTGATGAGAAAAGAAAGGCTGGAGGCTTATGATTTAGATCTCCCATTGAAATCTTTGAGAGCACACATTATAATAAATGCTGGATAATATATATGCAATTTCCTTTCATTTGTCAAGTTAAGTCTAAACAAATGCATTCCAATTTGTTAAAACTAAATCTAGTCTTGAATAAAGTCACTATACACACCAAAAAATGTTCTTGTGATTACTTCTTGTTCAAAAGGTCAGTATCTTAATAGCACCTTTGCATTCAATAAATACAATTAAATAAAGCAAATAAAAGTATGCCCCTTGATTTCACAGCTACAGAGAATAAACAACACATTCTTATAGAGGGGTCAATACTTAGCCTAGTTCTGGGGAAGGCAAAATATGGCCCGTGGCCCAGATCCAGCCAATAAAGGGGCTTTGTCCAGCCTGCAGAGGGTCCTTCGGTCCCACCTGGCCCAGGCACTGTCCCGCCGTGGTGCGTCCTGCCGCCCTCTGGGCACACAGCAGGGCTGGGGCAGCTCTGCAGATGGACTGCCTTTCTAGGCAGCCCAGGCAGTGGCAGCTCCTTTTGGATGCCTCCGCTGCCACTGGCCCTAGCCTCATGGTACTGGTGGGGACCCACACTCAGCCTCAACCAAGCCCAGTACTTCAGGGCAGGGGCTGGCAGCTGCTGCCACCTGGGCTGCCTAGAAAGGCAGTCCAGCGTGGAGCTGCCTCAGTCATAGAATCACAGAATCATAGAAGTCGGGTCGGAAGGGATCTTCAAATCTGACCCCCCGCCTGGGCAGGAATAAAACTGGGCTCAAATGACTCCAGCCAGGTAGGCATCAAGCCTCTTCCTAAAGATCCCCAGTCCCTCTGCATACTCAGGGGGTGGCAGGACGTGTCACTGGTGGGTGGTGCAGAGCTGGCACAGGGGCCAGGTCAGGGCTGTGTGCATGGTCTGACTGATCTATTCCTGCCAAGGTGAATCCAGAGTGGGCTTGGCATGCTCACTGGGGTTGCACGCTGTTGGCGGTGGCAAGGAGGCGCTACAGAGCATGTGGGCTGCAGGCTGTTGCAGGATGGGATCGGGTGCTGACTGGCTCAAGGGGGCATGCACAGGGGGCTCCCTTGCATACCCCACCATACCCAAGAACTCTCCCCCACAAACCCAAAAACCATATCCACCCCCACATCACACATCACACAAACACTGCACTCACCCACAGTCCTCCCCACATGCACCACCTACACACACACCTGCTGGCCTCAGGGGGGACCCCTGCTCATTGCTATCCACACAAACCCCACCACACACACACACAACCACCCTCTTCCTTTACACACTCCATAAACCCCATACCTACCCACAGACACCCACACATCCCCACAAACACATCCACCCACCCACATCCAGACATACCCCAAACCTTCTCCCACAAACTCCATACCCATCCACCTACATCCCCTGCAATATACAAGAGTATATACAAGAGTAAGACCTTCCAGTCCCAAGATGGCAATCAGTGGCAGGGCACCTGTCAAGGGGCAGGGCTACCCTTGTGGCCTTCAACAGCTTGCCAAAGCTTATTAAGAGGCCCTGCAGCCAAAATAATTGCCTGCCCCTGGCCTAGTACATAGCTTGGGTCATTCAGGTATGCCCTCAGACCTCTGGAATAGCCATAGATAAGAAGGAAATATGTACACAACTTCCAGGTTAAAGAGTAGTATTGAACTGCTCTATGGGGTTTTTATATTTGCAAAATTCCTAATATCTTTTATTAGACCAACTAAAACAGTTGGAAAAATTTTTCTCTGCAAGCTTTTGGGTACAAACACCCTTCTTCGGACTTCCTCAGCCTGAAGATGGGTGTTTGTACCCAAAAGTTTGCAAAGAATTTTTCCAACTATTTCAGTTAGTCTAATAAAAAGAGATCTGATTTACCCAAAAAACCTTGTCTGCCTACAACCTATACCCCTAAACTGCTGAGTCATTCATGGCGGCAATGTCACCCTACTTCCTGTGTAGACACATGACTTGGGAGTCAATCCTTCTCTGTCCACTCACCACAAGGATGTAGATAAGAAGCAGTACAAAAGAAACCCTACAGAACAAGCCCCTTCAGAGTCAGATACCTCTGCCCGCCTAGCAGGAGTAGATCTACAGAGGTCCCAGTGGCACAGACATGCCCCACTTTTGGTCCATGCCAGAAGCAGTAACGGATTTTTTTTTGAACCCTGATTCAGTTAAAAAGCACAATCTGTCTTCCCACTCTTGGCACCCTTTTCCTTCCCCTCCATCTTCAGCAGCGCAGGCACCCCAGCACTGCCCCTGGCTGATGTGTGGAGGGTGGCTCCAGAGTCACTCCTGCTTGTTCCAGGCAGGAAAAGGAGCAGAAGTGGGCATAATCTTACTCTCTGCCCAGTTCCTTGAGTGTTCCTTGCCAGTCTGGGAACAAGCGTGAGCAGGCAAACCTGCCTTCTGCTGTCCTCTACTGAGTCCAGCTGCTGTGGCTCTAAAGCTCCTCCCTGCTATGAAATTAATTGGGAAAGTTATAGTTTGAGAGGGTTGTGGGGGAAGGAGAACCAGAGCTGAGGCAGTCACAGTGGCACCAGATGGTTTTCT
This sequence comes from Crocodylus porosus, assembly GCF_001723895.1. Taxonomy (NCBI): domain Eukaryota; kingdom Metazoa; phylum Chordata; order Crocodylia; family Crocodylidae; genus Crocodylus; species Crocodylus porosus. The sequence goes on from NW_017728947.1 coordinate 29,755,870, forward strand.
TTCACTCTGAGCTTGTTCCCAGGCTGGTAGGGAACACACAGGACAGAAAGGAGGATCCTACCTGTTGCTTCTGCTGCCGCACCCTGCTCAGCCTTGCTGGAACAGGGCAGGAGTGGCTCTGGAGCCATCCCCCACTCACCCACCACCACCACCACCACCAGAAGCAGGTGGGGGAAAAGGCAAATGAGAGAGGCAGGGATGTGCTGCTGAGGACAAAGGAGGAGGAATGGGTGCCAAGAAGTGTGGCAGAATTCTTAGTTGATTTGGGGATGTCACAAAAAGTCTCTGTTGCTGCTCCCCAAACGCTCTGCCCGCCTGGGTGGAGGGGGAGCTGAGATGCACCCACCCCTGCAGTGCCAGTTGCTGCTCCTGCACCCCCCCTTCACAAAATCCTGGATATGCCTATGCCTCATAGTGATTTATCAGGCTTAGCAAAAATGCTTGGGGAATAGACTTATATATTTCTATTGAGAGTGTATTGTAAAATTGGAAATTTTCCACAAGCTTAAATAATGAAAACATGTGCAGCAAAAGCTGCTTCATGAGATAGCCCTGACACAAAGCCTTTTGTCAAATTTAGTAAAATTCCTGATTAACAAAATCAGGAAAAATGCTGCTGTTTATGGAGCTCTATAGCTGGAATGAGCAGACTGCCTGATAGGGCCTTCCCCTGATACAGGAAGATGCACTATCTTCACAGCGTATAATAACTAAGCCTATGCCACAATCAAAGGAATAACACCAAAAAAGGTGATTAATCAGTTTTTTCAAAGCAAAGCTTCCCAGACAAGGAAATGCTCTGTGATCCCACAGTAAAGTGCACAGCAAACATCTCATATAACTGCAGACAAAACTAATGCACTTCAACTGATCTGGATAGGATCAGTTGCTCTCAGTTTTACTTGCTGGTTTTTTACCAGGATGTTTATCCTTTAGCAGGTATTCAATTTATTGTAATATAAAACAAAAGTCAAATTTCTTCTTTCGAATCTGGAGTATTATTTTCACCCCATGAGGTAAGCTCTATCTGGTAACTTCAATTGCAGTTTTGGTCCCTTAGCACTTCTGAAAACCAGGACCAACTTCTGGGGAAATGTCAGCTGGGAGAATTGCATTCTGTAGTCTCCCCAGTGGTCACATTAAAGCTGCAATACATGAAACAACAGTTTAGTTGTTTGCTACTTTATTTTATCAAGACTCAGCAGTTTCAAGTCAGCAAGGAGTAGGAGTTGGAGCATAGACAACACTTTTGCCTCAATATTTTGACACAACTAAGACACTTGAATACCTTGTTGTTTTTGTGTAGTTACTGTAAAACTCAAAAGACTTCCCCATTAACTAAGAAAGAACAAGGTTAGAGAGACCTCTATTGTTTGCATATCAGTTACGTTATTACAAAATGATGAAACATTTGAGCTGCCTTTGAAAATCACTGACAACTTTTAATTTGGATCTTAGGAAATATCACTCTTAAAGATTTCTCTCATTTGTAAAAAATAAATCCCTAGAGCCCCAAAGGCATTAATGGACTTCACACAATGGGCTGAAACTACTGCTTTTCATGAAAATGCAGATCATGTCCATAGATTATTACAAACTTCTCTAATTTGGGGTCACTCAGGTATCTCATACAAAAATGCCAGCCACCAGGATAAAGTAAAAAACAGACACTGAACTGTCAAGCATGGACATCAAACTAGACATTTGTTTGTTACTGAAAAATGATTTACTTTGCTAACCCACAAAATTATGCAGTTTGCAAGAGTAATCATGAGGGAGAAGAAAGTAACACAGTTTAAAATACCAATTATATTTTTAAATGAATGAGTAGATCTAGATCTCTAAATGAAATCTAGATCTCTACCAATACTAGAATTTTGCTAAGGTGTGTGCTCACACTGATGCAGACAAAAGTATCTGTTAATCCCAGATAAACAGAATTAGTCTAGCCAAAGCCCACAGGTATAGATTTATTTTTGCTACACATGCTGTGGCCCTAGGCACTGCTCCCTTTTACAGATGAGCATTTCCTCTCTCTGTTCAATGAGACTTCTCTTCCAACTTGACCTAGCTTATTTCAGGAAGGTCCAGCACATGTAGTAGAAGAGAGGTATATATGCATTTTAACTGTGTCCTCATGAAAACTTCATATTTCATGGGACTTCCGTACAGAGAGGTCTACACTGTGGCTCAAAGCCCACAGCTTAGATCCGGGTGGCCAACCCACAGTATACATACCGCAAGTGGCATGCACTGCCATTGTGTATGGCACACAAAGGCTAATAGGAGTGATGCAGAGATGGCTGGGGCATGGGATAGGAGTGGGGCTGGAGCAGAGCAGCCAGAGAAGAGGGAAGGGGAAGAAAGTGGCCCTTGCTGACCTGCTTGGCTGCTCCAGTGCACTCAGCTCCACTGCAAAGGTTGGATAGAAACAACCCCGTGTGCCCAGCCAGACAAGCTGTATGCAGGACACAGACTGCACTGCCCAGCCAGAAGGTAAGACTGACCAACTTCCTTCCCTCTCAACACTCTCCAGTGCTTGGTACCCTCCCCTCCCCATAGCAAAGGGGATGCAGGAGTGGGGTTTGTCAAGGGAGAAAAATGTATCAGTTAGACCTCTGCCCTGGCCCAGCCCTGCCTGCCAATCACAGACCAGGACTTGCAGCAAATTCTGAGTCTGGAGGGCCTAGATTGAGACTGGCCACATCACTGCCCCTGGCCAAGTCCCTGGGCCAGGTGCTCCCACAAATACAGGAGGACACCCCTCCTGCAGCCCCACATACCCTGGTAGCTTCCCACACTGAGCCATCTGTCCGGGGTGCTCCCCCAGTTAACACTTGGATTCAGGGTTCCAATATCAATTGCCCAGCAAGGAGTCCTGAGACAAGGATACCATGGGGTAGCACTGTCTCAGGGCCAGCCCTCAGTAGCACTTCATCCCACTGCCCCATGGGGGTCACCCAGACCCTGAGGGTACTGCCTAACTGGGCCCTGAGGGTACAACTCCATCAAGAGAGTTCCCATTGAAGGGCTGCCTAGTAAAGGGAAGCAGGCTGTTCCAGAGGGCCCCAGTGACACCCTGCAGACAGCCTCTGGACTCCAGTTGTCCAAGGGTAAAAGTCATCCTGTCAGTGCCATGGGCTCTGTAGGTGCCAATTCATGAAGCCCTGCATATTCCAGAGTGCTGCTCCATCCCCAGACCCTGCTTGTTCTGTCCCATGGGAAATGTGGGCCCTGAAGCTGTCACTGGGCACATGGCAAGCCCATCACTGAAAGTATCTTTAGGTGCTTCAGTGAGGGCTGTCACACATGTAGCCATAAAATAATAAAGCGACTGCAGCTAGCTTCCATTAGCTTTGCTAGTAGGCAGCCATAGTTTTCCACCATTCTTTAAAATATTTATAAGGAATAATTTTATTTTTATTCTGAATTCTAAGCTAAGTGATACAAAACAATGAAACAGGGGTAGCCAAACTGCAGCACATGCCACAGGCAGCCACTGGGTGTAGCATATGTGCTCCTGTCACCTAAGAAAGGGGGTGCTGGAATGGAGGCTGTGGGGCTTGAGCCTCCAGCTGCGTAGGATGGAAGGGTGGTATGACGTTTCTGTGAGAGGAGCTGTCACAACCAGGAGCAAGGTTAAGACTTGCATGACCTTACAGCCGCTGACAAATAAATGGCTTTGGATTCTCACTCACCATATAAAATTGCAGCATTTTCAGGGCCAGGCAAGGGTTAACTTGGCTCTTGGCAGTGACTTCTCTGGCAGATATATTTTGCTGTTGCATTAATCTAGGGGGCTGCCATTCTGGCACCCCTTGGGATTCAAGCTATCAGGTACATCTCTGGAGACAAGGACCAGAGTAGCACCCAGGCAAAAAGGTGGGGGGCTTAACTTGTGGCACACCTGTCAAAATGCTGGCCACCACTGGCCTAGATGGAGACAGAAATGGAAGCACACCATATAGAAAGAGCATTACAGGGGAATTTTGTTGAGTCAGCTAGATTTCTTACAGTAGTGACACATGGGAGGTTCCAGTATGGGCTCTGCTATACCCTCAGCTTTATCATGGTGGGTCATAGTCTCAGCCCCATTCCATCTTTTTTGGGGTGGCTATGATGCTACCAGCACTAGCAACATGCAGCCTTGTATCCTTCAGCTCAGTCATGGCTGGCTCTTACACAAGCGGTCAGGTGGAGATTGAGATGGGAAAGGCAGTTGTGTAGGCTTAGCAGGAAAGCCAGAACTGAATGAACCATAGAGACTGAACCATCTCTTGCCTTTAAATGTGGCTCCTTCAACTGGAGGGGGGACACACTGAAATTATTCTAGGGCACTCAAGAAAACTAGATTACTGCTGTATCTGTTCTTCAGTTGTATAGTGGATTTCAGTGTCTATGCTTTATCTATATGATATAAGACCACTAACAGAACAAAGAAAGAAATCAAATTTAGCTATGAATTAATCAAACCCAACCATGAATCTCAGAGCCAACTCTTCATTTAAGAAGATAGTGATCAAGGTTATGTTTAAATATAACTGACTTTTTTTATCCTCTTGGCCTATGCAATAACACAGCTTCAACTAAATTTCCTGGCTTTTTTAGGCTGTTTCTAAACTATATATCCTTTTGTTTTGTTTTTAATATTTTTAAAGCTTATACCAACTATGGCAATGATTTTAGTCTTGTAAAGTTCTATTGCAATTGTTATTGAAACTTCAACCTCCTTCTGTTTAGGTAAAAGATCTGGGCATATTCTGAAATGCCAAATTCAGCCAGTTAAACAGTTTTAGGATTAAACACAGACATGATTTACTACATACTTGTATCTTGTCCTGTAACTGTACTGTACTGCTGGATTTACTCTGTGAGGTCTTTAAGCTGCCCTGTGGGCATAAACCCAATGTAAATATACTATCAAGATTAGCATAGATGGGCTAATTTTCCTCTAAAATATGCTTGATAGATAATAAATAGTCATATAATGGCCAATACAAAATTGCACTATGTGGGTTTATTAAAATCAAACCAAAAAAAATCAAATTACATGAATAAATAATCAAAAGCAGAAATGAATGCTGAAATGCTGTCAGATATGACTGTACTATAATGAACATTTTATGCTTAAAACACAATTAGATGCTCATCTATAAACATGCTCTTGCAGACTGTAGATGATACTCTTTCCAGGCTGCTTAAAAAGCACTAACACTTTAATGCTCCTCCACAGCTATGATTTTTCTGTAATTAGGAATCTGGCTTTAGGAACCAGAAATGGGAATCTCCTAATAAACGAGGAGTTAACAGATAACATCAAGAATTGTTTCTTATTGCATTGCAAAAACACTTTGCATTGCAAAAATGCTACTCTTTTGGCCATTTCTCCTGATGCACCACGAAAACAGAGAAATTCAGGTCAACTCATAATCAAATTCATGTCACTAGCCATTGTTAAGGCCACTGTTGATTACATGGCACTTTCAATTGCTGAAACTGAGCAGAAATGGGAAAAAAGTCATTGGAAACTGATTGAAACTGATTTAAAAAATCAAAACCTCAAGTTTCTATTGCACATTTACTTGACATCACACAGCTTTTTACAGTTTGGCAGTAGAACTGTCCTGGGTTCAATTTATGTCTTTTTAAAAGCTATGGGCTGCCCAACTCACTTGGGTTGACAGATGGGATCTAAGCCAGAGAGTTATGAGCAGCAGCAGCACTGCTCACCCCACATGCTGAGTGTGGCACCATTCCTTGCCCCACTACTGAAAAGGCATCCTCAGTGGGTATCTTAATCTGGAAACTCTGTGATGGGGCACACAGCAGCAGTGTTAACTGCTCAGGATGCTAACACAGCAGCAGTTGTTAACCCCTCAAGGGTTAACAACCCCTCAGGATGTTAACCCCTGCCAGCACAGCAGAATTTCTGGCAATGCCACCATGATTTAACCACTTGTGGTTAATGATGTAACCGCAGGCCACTAATGATTTCATCTGGCAATGCCACCATGATTTAACCACAGGCCACTAACTGGACAGTATGCCTTCGGATATGTGCCAGTGTAAATAGTTTTAGTATAATTATTTTCTGAGAAAGTTGACCAGCCTAGTAAGATGCACACTACTACAGGAGTTTGAGGGCTTTCCCTACCATTTGCAACTTGGATTAGTGAGAACATTTATTTAAAAAATGCAGACAGCACTAAGGTCAGCATTTTGGAAGACCAAATTACTACTCAAACTAATTCTGATAAAGTAGAGAACTGGTTGGATACCTATATGGTGAAATCTAGTTAAGTGCAAAACACTGCACGTAGAAAAGAGATATTAAGTTTGTCTTCAAACATGGTCATGTAAACCACGCACAACTGACAGCCAGATAGTGTTATTCAAAGAGAAAAAAATTAGGTTGGAGAGTAAACTGTAACTGATAGGCTGGGGAACTCCCTTCTCAAAAGCACAGTGTCAGAAAGAGATCTTGGAGTCATTACTGACTCCAAGATGAACATGGGCCGACAATGTGAGGACACGGTCAGTAGGGCCAACTGTATCTTGTTGTGCATCCACAAATGCATCACAAGCAGGGCCAAGGAGGTGATCCTCCCCCTCTATGTGATACTAGTCAGACCGCAGCTGGAGTACTGTGTCCAGTTCTGGGAGCCACACTTCAGGAGGGATGTGGACAGCATTGAGAGGGTCCAAAGGAGGGCCACTCACATGATCCAGGGACAGCAGGACAGACATGACGAAGAGAGGCTATGGGATGTTAACCTATTCAGCCTGCGCAAGCGAAGGCTGAGGGGGGACCTGGTGGCCATCTATAAACTTACTAGGGTGGACCAACAGGGAATGGAAGAGACCTTGTTCCCCCAAGCACTTCCCGGAGCAACAAGCAATAACAGCCATAAGTTGTTAGAGGGTAGGTTTAGAGTAGATATTAGGAGGCGCTACTTCACAGTCAGGGCGGCTAGGATCTGGAACCAACTTCCAAGGGAAGTGGTGCTGGCTCCTACCTTGGGGGTCTTTAAGAGGAGGCTTGATGTTTACCTAGCTGGGGTCATTTCAGCCCAGTTTTCTCTCCTGCCCAGGGCAGGGGGTCGGACTAGAAGTTCTACAGGTCCCTTCCGATCCTACTTCTATGAATCTATGATGATGGTCTTACACATGCTACCTTTCTACTGGGGAAGAGGTTCCGTGGAGAACTATGATTCAGAGGGATCACTGTGACACAGTTCTTGAAAAGTTCTCCTGGATATATTTGGCCTCTTAGGCTAAGGACAGATGGTATACATAAACTGTTTTAAGTGATCAGAAACTAGTTTAAACCAGTGAGGGCTGACTGACAAGGGGGTGGGTGGAACAAGCCTGGGTGGGGATGCAGCCCAGTCTACATGGGGGGCAGTGCCCCCCCCCAGGCAAACCCCAGCTGGGGTATGGGGTCAGGGAGGGGGCTTAAACACCCTGTCCCCCACTCAAACTTACTGCTGGCTGCAACTGTGGACTACAAATCCCAGAGGCACCTGGAAGCAGGAAGAAGTGATGAGCAACCCTGCAGAATCCTTCTGCTGTAATTCTGGACTGCAAATTCCAGAGACCTGGCGGGCAGCAGGAAGATCTGAACACAGCCAGAAAGCCATGCTGTAACACCCCCTTGGCTTCTGGCCTGAGCCACTGCAGGCATGTGGCTGCATTTTTTGAATCAAAGGTAAATGTTTGTTCACTTCTGTTTCAATTTAACTCTGTACAACTTAGACTAACCTGCAAAGACTGAATTGATTCAGCCTCAGGCTTTTTGAGTGTTTGTATCTAGCCCCAGTCAGGGCTGAACCTATAAACTCAAGCTAGTCTTGGGTTACCATATTTCCAGGTCCAAAAAAGAGGACATCTCTCACACAGGGAGAGAGGGGCGTGGGAGGAATATGACAGTGGAGGGACAGTGACATGCTGGTGTCCTGCTCCTGCCCATTCTGTTTCCCCTCACTGCCAAGCCACAGCCCTCCCCAGCCCTGCTGCTGTCCCTTACTCCCAAATCACAGTACCCTGCCCTCCTGGACTATGATGATGTCTCTCACCCCTGACCCACAGCTCCCACCGCCCCTGCTGGTGCCCCTCACACCCAACCCGCATCCCCCTGGTACTGCCAGTGCCTTGCACCCCCAACTCACAGTTCCCCACCCTTCCCCTAGTGCCCCTCACTCCTAAGCCACAGCCCCCACAGCCCTACTGGTGTTCCTCACTCCTGACCTGCAGCCCCCTGCCCCCACCCCAGCCCTGCCAGAGGGGCTCCAGCTGTCCCCATCCTGAATGGGCTAGAGTGTGGTGGCTCCAATTCATGTAGGAGGGGGCAGAGTGTGTTCAGCCCCAGCATGGGCTGGAGAGAAGAGGAGGGGAGGCTTGTGGCACCCCCCCACCCTGGGATGGGGCTGCCATGCCACACCAGGAAGCCTGGCCATGGCCCTTCTCCTTCCCCCTCTCCCTCTCTCCCCAGGCAGCATCTCCTGGCTGTTCAGCCCCTGCAATCACAGGCACCAGTCCCTGTGCTACTGGCCAGGCTACAGAGTTTCCTGCTGCTCTCAGAGGGCTCCCCCGCTCCTTTCCCATGCTGAAAGGGCAGGAAATCCCCCTCCTGCCCTCCTTCCCCCACCCTGTCACAGCCCTAGCCCCTATCCACCCCGCCCAAATAATTTCATAGTTTCATAGATGTTAGGGTCAGAAGGGACCTATTGGATTATCAAGTACAACCCCCTACCCTGGGCAGGAAGTACTGCTGGGGTCAGATGACCCCAGCCAGGTATCTGTCGAATCTCCTTTTAAATACCTCCAAGGAAGGGAACAGCACTACCTCCCTTGGAAGTGTATTCCATATTTTGGCAACCCTCACTGTAAATTATTTTTTCCAGATTTCCAACCTGAATTTGCTGTCTTCCAGTTTGTGGCCATTATTTCTAGTTATCCCAACGGGCACCCTGGTAAACACTGTATTCCCTATTTCTTGCTGACCCCCCTCCCTCCCCCCAATGAGTTTGTACGCAGCCACAAGATCACCTCTCAGCCTCCTCTTGCAGAGGCTGAAGAGGTTCCAGTCTCCCAATCAGTCCAAAAGTCTGGGATTTTGCTTTGCTCCACTGCTGCGAGCAGAGGAAGGGCAATTGGAGGCAGCAGGAAGCACCACATGGGTCTACACACACCTCTGCAGCTGCAGGCAGGTACACCTGTGCTCCATACTGCCTCCAATTACCCTCTCTCTGCTCGCACCACAAAATCCCAGACATTTGGTAAGATTTAAAAAACCCACCCAGACAGAGATCAAAAGACTCAAAAAGAGGACATGTCCGGGAAAACCCAAACGTACAGTAACCCTAAGCTAGTCTCCAATAACAGTCACAGGATTTGCCATAACCATTTAACCATATCCCACTAACTGCATAAGCAAAATCTATGCTTTAAATGGTCAGGGCCAAACAAACTACTTCGGTTTTCAATGACAGAACACGTGAGATAAATTCGGTTCTAAGATTTTTTAATTCTTTATGCAAAATGTCAAGTTGCCAGTTACTCAGAAGAAATATAAACAGGCAAATCTTAAAGAACACACATGTGTGCCTGCATTTACACATCCACACTCAAAGTTTTGTTCAAACTGTGCTCTTCTGTACACAAGATCAAATGGGCCATGCTACACATTTATCAAGTGATTTCAACACAAGTTATATAACAGAAAACAGCATAGGATTATTTAAGCCTGCCTTCTGTTAACATACACACAATATGCTTGAAGATAAATGCCAGTTATTCTATATCTACACTAAAATTATGGATTTGTCAGGACCAGTCACTTAAATTATTTTTATCACCAACTGGTTTGGCAGGAATCCTTTTTCAGTCAGAAGTAACTTGCAAATCAAATGTGAAAGAGTTAGAAACAAGTTCTACTATACATTTTGTTTTTAAAAGGTATTTTTTTATCTCCTTTCCACAAGCAACACACTATTTTTCTAAAAGCATTTTTTTCCTTTTAAAACATTGTACCTTTGGCCTGACGCTTCTTGCTATAGGCCATTTTTATTTTAAATTTAAAAAAGCTATCAATATAAACTTCATTTAAACTGTCCACTGGATAACTTCAGACACAGTTGTTTTGGTAAATTATTAACTACAGTGAATTATACAACACTTCTCGATCGTCTATGTCTGAAGGCTAAATATAATGCAGTGTGACCTGAATGTAAGTCCCCCCCGCTCCCACCCCCCAACCTCAAAAAGGGAAAAACCCTGTATAAATTAGCTGACATTTGTGATATTCCTAATATGAAGAAATTCTTGTTTTATTTCAAAGACATATATTCATTATAGAGCGGAAACACTATAAAGTATAATCAATTTACCACTTAACTGGTATACTTGCATTTTTCTTTTAACAATTTTACTTTTGCCATTGTGTTTGCTGTGCATGAATGTGCAAGATGTGCAACATCTCAAAAATATTAGGTTCAATATTAAATTTACAAAGAAAGAAAAAGCGCAAAAACTTGTTAAAAATAGAAAGCATACTTAAAAAAAGGTGAGAGAGTAACTACTCAGGAAAATATCTAATTACAAAGTAATATTTTCCTATGCCCCCATAGACAAAACTTGCATTCCTTAGTATGTATGTTAGAATTGAAGGGGAGAGGGGGAAAGAATATTTGAACTTACTGAAATATGTTGCATGAACAAAATACTTCATGCTATAAAAGCTCTTGCCAGATCTCTGATGCATACATACCATATACTGATAACGAGAATGATCTTCTTTTCATCTCAAGACCTCCATTTAATTTTGACAGTCTGTGGTGAACTGTTAATCTTTCTGCTGTTCCCTAGATTATAGAGACTTTCCCACTCCACCTCTCCCCCCACCCACACTCGGCTGCCTTCCAGAGCTACACTCGATGCTACCAAATTTGGCACAGTTAAAAATCAAGTTCAGTGATGATTTGGCAGTTTGTGCAAAAAGGGTCATTGACTTTTCAAGATCAATTAAAATGTATCAGAGTTCTCATTCAGAAATCCCATTAACATACTGCACATAAGGGAAATTGGTTAAGGTATCAGACCTTACAATTTCACTTTTCTATTTGATTTTAATAACACGCTTCCATCCAACAATAAGTTACCTTGATTGATTTAGCAAAAGAGAACTTTTGGGGTAGTGAATAATAAGAAACGCAAATTATCTTGAATGACTTGTACAAACTAGCCCTTCCAAGAATCTTGAAAACATTAAGACTGTTCAGTACTGAAGTGCCAAACAAGTTCATCAGGTTGGTGAATGAAATGAATTCAAAATGCAAGCACCTGTTAGGGCCACATCTGTTCAAAAGCTGTAATCCTGTCCAATGCTAAAATGATTCTTACAACACAGAACAGGACAGGGGTTGTTTTTTTTCGGTTCATTTTGAAAAAGTAAATTAACAAAAGAGAGGCCACATTGTACTCCTAGAAATAGTTTCCTTCTGTAAATTTGATCAGAAGACAGTTTGTGAACATTAGAGTACCTGACAACCGACCCCCAAGAGCCTCTAAAAATGTGGTTGACACAGGACTAATGTGAAAAAGGAACTTTTTCTGCAATATTTTAACAAACTAAAAAAAAAAGTATGATCTACAGAGTATTCCACACCGAAGGAACTAAGTGTGGAGGTCTCAACTTGATTTTAACTCATACCCAATTAAAAAAAACTGCCAGCAGACAATTTTGCATGAGCTTTACTGAAATCAGCAAAATCACTGCCTATGATTTCAAAACTAGGATCAAATCATTTAATTTTGCAACATCTCAGGGTTTCTTGTTTACATGATTTTTGTAAATCTGCTAGCAGCCTTCAGGAAGATTGCAAGCTCATACTAATCAAGGAACCACATTTATTTAAGGGTTGTTTTTTTTCTAGAGGGAAAATAATAATCAATATGCAAATAGATTTGGAAATAGTTCAGAAGGCTGCCCACATACCATAGTGGTCTGGTCATTAACATGACCAACACTGAAACTTTCACATCGCTGTCTTTGACCTGAATTCCATCTGATAAAAAGATTAATGATTAGTGGAGTTTTTGTTTTGTTTTGTTTGAAGTCTGTCACAACTTACAGTGTAATAGAATAATCAAACATATTAATCAATAAAATGCAACCTCCTCAACTACACAAGCTTAAAAGAAAAACTAAAACTTTTGGAGGAACTGAATTCTTGACTTCATTATTTATCATCATTTTTTAATTGTGGGCAAAGTGTTTGAGATCATATAGAAGACAGAATAGATAAGATTCCTTCTCAGAAGAGCTTGAACTCTTTGAAGACAAAATAACTGGTCATGTTGCAATTACTACTGAGGTAAGCCTCTGTGGAAAAAAATGTTATTAATGCTAATTATTTTATGCTATTCATTGGTCTATGACTTCTTTTTGGTCAGAGGTAGTTAGCCACGTTAGTCTATCACACATCTTCTGGAAAGATATCCAAACTGTATCTAATGATTTGAAGGTTCTCAAGCAATCTCTTTCAGTGGGTAATGAACCTGCTTGTTAAAAATATGCATTTTCTTCCTACTCTGTATTGGTCTGCTTTCATTTTCCAACCATTTTATGTTCTTTCTTATGTCTTTTTATAGCAGTCAAAACGAGCAATCAAAAAACACTTCCTGAGATGGGCATTCGTATGCCAAGATCAAATCACCTCTTAACCTTCACTTGGCTAAAGTCGATTGATTGAGCTTTTCCACTATCAGGCACATTTTCTTGAGCTCAGATCAGTCTTGTATCTCTTTCCAATACACCTTTACTCACAGGCACATTTAAGCATGTTGCCACATATCATATTTTCTCAAATCCAAAATGAGGTTTCTTTAAAGTGGGTGAAAAGCCCCTCACCTTGGATTTAAGTACAAGGTGGGAGGACATGTAGCTACTGCAGCTCCAATTCTGGCCCTGACCTGGAGCCAGGGTTGGAGCTGCAGCTGATGCTCTGCCCCCCACCCCCCTTCCCCTGCCTACCTGGCATCTCTGCCTTACCCCCCCCACCAGCCTCTTCCCACCCCCACTCTGCCTCTGGGCCCCCTCCAGTCTGGGGCATGGAGCACTTGGTTGTTCTGGCTCCTGCCTGACCCAGTAGCAGCAGTGGGCTCTGGAGCCTGCCTGGAGCAGCCACCAGTGCAGCAGCTGCTCTCTGGCTGGGATGAAGCTGAAACAATTACATACGCCATTCCTAGGACTGGAGTGGGTCCTGAGCTGTGCTAGAGTTGGAGGGTAAGCTGTGGAGGCAGGAGCTACAGGGGCAGAGGGCAGCACCAGCCAGAGGGGGCAGGCAGTAGGGGAAGCCAGGAAGTGGAGCAGGCACCAGGGATGGGGGCAGGTGCTGGGGTGCTCAGGTAGCAGGGGGCAAGCGTGTGAGACAGGGGACAGGAGTCAGGCTGGTTCAATCCCCTTCTGCCTGCCTCCCACCACCTGCCCCACCATTGCCTGGCCCTCTGCCACTGCTTCCCCCACAGTAGCAATGGGAGGGACAAATTTAAGGTGATCCTCCGCTAATTAGATCCTTATATTATGACTCTAAATTATTCTTAATTTATTATAACAGTTCATAAATTTTCCATGTCTAGAATGTAATTATTGGGGTTTGTCTTAAATTCAGGGTCATCTTGGATTTAGGCAAATACAGTACGTCCCACTGAAGTCAGTATAAAGTATCCTATAATTCTGACATTTTTAAATAAATTCAACATTCAGGATCTTGTTCTCCAGAACCACTAAACTCTAGGTGAGATCCTGACTTCAATGAAGTCACTTGATCTGGATTTCATCCTATGTTTCCAGTACTGCTCTAACTGAAGTCATTGGGAGTTTTACTTTTCACTTCTACAGAGGCAGAGAATGGCTCTATAGCTGTAAATTACATTTGAGGACCTGTGTACTTGCTAAAAATCAGCCCAATTTGTCAATTCTTTATGGTCTGAGCTGCCACAGTCCATATAAGAAGCTCATAAGAACAGGTTGTAAGTATTAAAGTAAGTTTTATTTTACACACATGAATTTAAAACTGTGCAGACTTTAACGTACATCATATAACATCACCTAGCAAAATTTCAATTACTTTGGCTCCAGATTTTAGATTTTCTGTTACTGACACTACAGGGCATTTGAGAAAAGCATTAATAAAGAAACCAGACTTGGTTTCTGTGCCTAAGGATTTTCTCTTTTTTTGTGCCAATATGATTATAGTCCAGGGGTTATCTGTAAAATAAATTGTGGAAAACTAAAACTTTTAATGCTTTGCCTTTTGCTGAAATCTAATTCAATTAAACCAAACCATAAAGACACATTATTCAGCCATTCAACCAGTTTCTGTATAGCATGCAGTATTCTGGGCTGTATAAATTCTCTTATTGTTAATAGTCAAAGTCTGATAAATGACCAGTTTTTTTCCATTTTGCAGAATATTAGCTAACCTGTCAAGAATGCACATGTAACCTGGGAAAACCCAAGGGTGTGCCCATTCTCAGTTGGAAAGGATAGATGAGGCAGGCAACAGTGCTGTGAGAGGGACACTGGTGATTTGAGCATGAATCCCTCTTTCCTCTATAGAGTCAACTCCACACCAATGCTCTTAACTATTTACAGTTTATTGAATTATAATATACATATTATTTCTTATTCAGTCTATCTATAGGTAAATATGCTAATAGGCAACAAAAGAAAACTTTCCAAAAATATTCTTAGCAATATCTTTTAACAACACCAGAGGTATACAGCTGAATATTTACCATACGATAAGCCAAAAAAACCCTATACCAGACTAACCCAATTCCATAACATGTTGTATAACATATTCATAATTGTGATAACAATCATACAAAATATGAGGTGAAGTCTTACACAATATAAGGTGTGTCTACCCCTGGATCCCAACTAGCAAGGGGTGCTTCCCCTTCTATGGGTTTAGTTGGGAGGGAAACTTTCACCTGGGGCTTTCCTCTGGGGGGAGTTGCCTTATTTCAGGAATGCCTCCCCTGAGGGACTGGACTCTGCCAGCAACTTACAGTTTTCTTCGAGGAGTTGTTGACTGGGCACTAGAGCTCTTTGCTCAATTAGAGGCCCCACCAGCATTGTCTGCGTCACTCAGAGACCTCCCCTCCTGGCCCTGTGCCCCGCTTTGGGCAACAAGGGTTCTTCCAGGTCTTGTGGTGGGGAATCTAGCCCTCCCTTTCCCGGGTCCTGCTCTAGGCTCTAGGGCTCTTTTAGTTCTTTGGCCAGGCCACACCATGAGGCTCCAGTTATCTGGCTTATGCCGGGGTTAACCTGAGCAGCCTAAAGCTGCTTCCAGGGCAGGTTCTCCATGTGCCGGACTGCACACTGTGTGGGCCTGAGCAGCCTTGAGCTGCTCCCAGAGCCAGCTCTCTGTGTGCCAGTCTGCACACTGTGTGGGGCACAAGCAACATCAAGCTGCTCCCAGGGCCGGCTCTCCATGGGCTGGGCTGGTCTGCACACCACTCCATCCACCCTCTGCTGAGGATGCAGGCTCAAGCTTCCTCAATGTGGCTCCCAGAGCCTGAGCCTCATGCGCTGGCCTGTGCATCACTGGGGTGAAGACAGGATCCCGTGGAGGCTCTTCCCTCTCCAACAGTCCTTGCTGTCTCTGCCCAGTGTGCTGAGCATGCTGGGCTTTTCTTTACACTGGAAGCCCTGCCCCTAAAGTCTGCCAGACCTGCAAAGCACAGTCTTCAATCAGGTCCTCGCTCCCCCACCCTCTCCGAGGGCAAGCCCCTCCCAGCTGTTACCTGATTGGTGAAATGTTCCACCAATCCAAGGTGTCCTTCTCCAAGCTGGGCTTGCCGGACAAAAGCAGTGAGCCCGCCACACACAACATAATTCTTTTAAAGCTAACTCAGAGGCTGCTGACAGACTTTCAGTTACAGGTACAATGGGATCCAACCTGTGCTCCCAATAATTGTGCCTCCTGCATGGCAAGAGGCACGACTGAGGGACAGGGGATCTGATCCCAATATCACTCTATTGCTGTACAAGGGAATCCTAGGAAGACAGGGGGAGCCCAGGTGCCCAATGTGCCCATGGCTGGCAGTACCATTCAGCTGACTGGTGCTCCCAGTCTTGAGAGAGCATCAGAATCCAGTGCATTTCCATACCAATTAGCTGACTGGCACTCCCAACCTTGGGAGCATACAAGAGTCTTGAAGGTCTCCAGTGCACTCCAGAGACTGAGAGTGCCAATCAGTTTACTGGTGTTTCCAGTCCTCTGAGAGTACTGGCCACACATTCATTTTAAGGTATGCTAGGAACCAGGAGCAAAATTATTACACACGTTTTGTGACCTATTCCCTGTTTTATTGTGTCATTAATTGCTAGAATGTGTGGCCAGGCTATCACTTAAGGCATAAATAACTTGTTAAACACTAATATCTGTCCCAGGTTTCAGACTGAGAATATCTATACGCTTACCCAGAGAAAGCACTTATCCAAACACAGTATAAGCCCTCAATACCCATTAAGTCACAGCAATCTCAGTGCTGTTGTATGAGCAGCTCCCAAATTGACTAGCTTCCCTCATTTTCAAGGCTTCTTATATTTAGGGTCTTATATGAGGGAAGACAGTAGCCCTTTACTCCTTCAGCTTCAAACTCCATTTAGAAAGATGAGGCCTGCAGGGTGGATCTGGCCTCCAGAGCCCTATCACCTGCCCCCACAGTGATACCTCTGGGTCTGAGGTGACCCATACATCATCAAACTGGCTCTGAGTGCAGGATCTGTGATAAACACAGAGAACAGAGCCTGCTCCAGCTAATCTGGGATTTGCACTACACCTGGCACCCATCCCAGCCAATCTAGGATCCATGACTGCTAAACAGTCCAGGATCCATTCTATATACCTGGCGCTTATTTTGGCTGGCCCAGGATCCATGCTGCACATGGAGCACCTTTCTGCACTCAGTGAGTCTGGGATATGCATCATGTGGCACCTGGTCCAGGCTGACTGGAACAGGCATGACATGTGCTGATCTGGCATGGTGGGCCACCGGCCCCATCTGGCCTGTGGACCGGCCCTACCCCACCCATCTGACCCATAGGCCTAGATGATTTTGACAGCCCTGCTATAAAGAAATAAGTATTATTATTTTAGCATCATTATTTTTCTGATATATAAACCTAGCTAGGAGAAGTGGACATGATTCAAGTTTTCCTGGTCAAAGGTTGCAAAACTATTTTCAAGAATAAATAGTAGCAGATTTTCTATATTTAATTTAAATAGCATTTATTTCTTACTAACATTTTATCTTGCATTTATACTGAAAGAAAAATAAGTGTCATTTTTTTCCTTCAGACTTCTACTGCCCTCTGTAGGATTAGCTTAAGTACAGTATTTATGGAGAAAACTGAAAAGGGTCTGCAAGGAAGCAGGGTTAATCTAGTATTCCCAATATTAGATAACCTAGAACATAAAGCTCTTTGTAAGGTAATTTGAATAGCAGATCATCAATGTTTACTATAGCTTATATGTTTAGCATGATTAACATACCATAAAGGTAATAAAAAGAGGGGGGAAACAGAATGGTTCCATGTAGGGTTTATATCATATGTTTTTGGTGTGATTTAGAAGAAAAAATGGCCCTCAAAAATCAGTAGACACATGAGAGTACTGAGCACCTGAAAAATTAAGCTCTTGATTTGTTTTTTGCAGCATTCCACATGTCAATGACTGTCTGAGTCACTGGGCTGTATGAATGAGAGAAGCTGACACAGCAAATACAGTACTGAAGTGTCATGCCTCAATTTGTGAGTTTGAATCTCAGTACTGGTTAAAAATAGTTCTGTTCTTCCTATGCAAATGAGAAAGAAATATCTCTTTATGGTAAATTGAACAAATTAGATTTTGGACTAAGATGATTGTCTGTTTATTTGTTCAGAGATCATTTACAAAACAGTCACAGGGGAAAAGGTAGGAAAGAACTCCAAGTTACCCAATCCCCAACAATTCACAGAGCAAGCATATAAACATCAGACTGGTACATTGGTTAGAAACGTCTTGGATAATTAAGCTAAGTTCAGTGGTGACCTTGTGCAACGGCAAATGTTTTTGTGCTGTAGTTTACTCAAAGTCTTGTTTGTAAAGGGTTAGAAAAGTAAACCAGATAGAAGTGTGTTTATATATGCACAGACTAAATGACACTGACAGTTCAGATGCTCGTTACAAGTCTTCAATTATGGTAAAGGGATCTGGTGACTCCAGAAACCACAAGCTTGAGTGGTTCATTGTAGCCCCAAGATATAATTATAACTTTGTTCCATTTTTTTTCTTTTCTTAAAAAAGATTCTTTAATAACTAAAACAAGCAATAATTCAAATCAAAATGTACTGCCTAAATGCTGCTGCTATTATACATTGCTAATCCTTGTGAAAATGAATGGAACAAGTTAGCACAGACAGCATATTATCATCTGGCTCTCTGGGAATTTATATACTGAACTTCCATTACTTTGAATAGAATTCAGTATATAAATCATCACCCATACACAGTCAAATTGACCCACATGGCAAGTTTTTGCTATGTGGCTGTATTAACTCAAATCCAAGATAAGATTTTCTGCCCCCATTCAACAGGGAGAGAAAGCCTTCATCTTAGATTTGAGTATGTGCAGGTGCAGGTGTAGGTGCAGGTGCGGGACAACAGCTGGAGCTCCAACTCCAAACCCAATTGCCTCTGCTCCCCACCACCAACCTCCCTTGGCCACACTAACACCACTGCTACTTACCTTCCTATTGCAGATCTGGCAGGGGCCCTACTCTGGCCTATGAATGGAACACGAAATATGCTACTTCTGGTTCCTGTCCAGTCATGCAAAGGTTGTGACAGCTCTGGCCCCAGCTCTGGACCAGAGCTGGAGATACTGCCACCACAACCACTGCTGTGTAGCCAGGCTGAGGCTGAAGACCGTATGTTCTCTATACTCTGTGACCCTAGGGAAGTCAGGCAGCAGGGGGTGCCAAGGGCAGCAGGGCAGGCAGTAGTGGGGAAAAGGGTGGTGGAGGACAGGTGCCAGGGGCTGCAGCAGGGGGAAGGTGGGAGAGCAGGTTGGCAAACTGGGGCAGGGAAGGAGAAGTTATGTGTGAGAAATTGTAGGCACTGCAGGGGGCAGCAAGGGGGCATGTATGGGGAGGCAGGCCCCAGGGGACACAGACACCACAGGGGAGAACAGGCATGGGGCACACAGGCACAGGGGCAAGCAGGCAGCTGGAGGGGTAAGTAATGGGGAGGGCAACAAGCAGAGAGTGAGGGGGGGGCAGAGAGGGGCAGCCACCTGCCTTGCTGCAGATTGCTTGCCCTGCTGCAGTGGTGGGCAGGGGAGAAATTTAAGACAACTTTCCAATAATTAGATTCCAGACATGAAAAATTATAACAAATGTATAAACTTTTTATGTGTAGAATCTAATTACTGGGGGTTGTCTTAAATTCAAAGTCATCTTAGATTCAGGTAAAGACAGAAATCTAGAAAGAGGGATTTTGTGGGTACAGTAACAAAGTGTTTCCTGTGGTACATTTTGGGAAAGTTGCAGTAAAGCCTCTGAATGCCCTAATGCCATCCACTGTGTCTTTTGTTTATACTGTAAGACAAGGCTTTCCAATTTTGAGGTGGCTAGGATCACATACTATGTGGGTTCCTTCCCATGCCACTAGTACCTCTTCTGCTAAACTGTACCACCACCCTCTCCACAACTGTGACACCTCCACAGGCACTGCCCCCATTGCTGCCATGCTCTACAGGTTCCCCTCCATTTGGGGATCTGCAGGCTATGCTGCCCCACTCCACTCTATGGGTTTGGAGACAGGAAACTAGAAGAGGAAGGAGGAACCCTGGCAACACCAGTCAGAGAGGTGGTGGGAGGTGGCACCCAGACAGGAGCCCACAGGTCATAAGTTGATTCCAGGTTGTGATCTGCAAACCACAGGTTGTGAGTTACACAGTCCTGCCATAAGATACCAGGGACAATTATTTGCCTTATTCTGTTCCTTTCTTGTTCTTCTATCCTCCTGATTTTTCTCCATCTTTGACACTGGATCTACAAAGGAACTGAGGTTCTTCTGAGATACTGAATTACATACAAACAAACAACTGTCCTGGGAAGAAATTACTCTAGATTGGAATTAGGGTAAAATTTCCTGAGTTAGGATAAATTTTCCTCAGTTCAAGGGATCGCTTCCTGTCTGCAACATTTTTTTCCTCCACAGGGCCACTAGGATTTTCCCAGGTTATCCTTTTCATGTGTCTACAGCCCAAGATAGGACTTTCAAAAGCACCAACTCCTTTCTTTTAAAGCACAAGGGTTTTTTCTCTTTTTATACAATAACTCAAGTTAAAGCATTTACCCAAGATACAGGATATCAGAGTTCTATGGGCCCTTTTATCCCTGCCACCACCCCCGACCCTACCTCCACCCCCACCCTCACTGCCCTCAAGACACTCAAACCCACATCTCATCTTCCACGCCTCCCGCCCAGCTAAGGACTCTCTTGGGCTGGTGACAATCTCTGCTTCTCTTGTTCTTCCTTGTTTAAAAAGAAAAAAAAGATCAAGGCAGGATTCAATGGGTCAAGCAAAGCAGAATTCTTCAGCCCTTGGAAAGGGGACACCAATATTCTAACCCCTCATCCGAGGACCAGTTTATCATATCTAGCAACTCCTTACCGTTAAGTGAACAAACAAGAACTAGAAACCTGGGCTCCCCTTTTCCAGGTGAGTTTCCTAACTACTGGATTAGAGATCTAACTTCTCTTTTGCCCCCCTTTCCCTGGCCCAATGAATCTCAATTTCTTCTTTTGGAAAGTGACACAGCATCACCAAGATGACATAGAGTTTTGCATAGGGTTTAGCTTGAGATATTAGAATAGATTGGGGAAAAAAACTGAAATTAGTTAACACTGACAACCCTTCCCTCAATATCATTCTAACTACTCTGAAATCCTTACCAAAACCCGTTTTTTGTCATAAACCTGTTATCTCCAGAAAACTGGGTTATCCAAATTTGATTTTACTATATATAGTATGTATGTAAAGCTGGAACCTACACATGGGAAATGCAGAACTATGAATCCAATTGGTTTCAGCAAAATGTTGAATTATTTGCAATTAATTACAGGATTGCCAGACCAGATTTAATGTTAAAATGTTAAAACTAAAACAAAACAACCAAATATTTCTAACTACTATCTTCAGGGTTAATATAAGCTGCATAAAAATCAAAAAACATCTAAGTAATTCAGGAACAATTTAGCTGCTAAAATAAAGCATGGATTTGCCAAGGTAAAATATTGGTAACTTATTAACCTACTCATTTGCTATCTTATATGTAAGCATCTTTATAGGTCTGATCCAGAGGGTTCAGAATGAATTTACCCCATTAACATGAGTTGAACTGAGGTTTAAGTTCTTTGCCAACCAGATGTGGGGAAAATATTACTAAAACAACTGAAACTCAGTGAAGGGACTTAATGGTAGATGGGATTGAGGAAAAATACAATGAAATTAAATGAGTTAGCATGAACAACCACAAACAAGTGGACTAGGGGTATGCCAGCAGATGTTATGTACATGCACCCTGAAGACTAGAGGCCATAGGGCAGAGTTGGCAGCCCCACTGCTAGAGTGCAAAATCTTTTCAATGTTAAGTATATTACAATACGATGCTGCTCCAAGTATATTGGTATAACGACTTAGGATTAGCTGTTGTGCTGGGCCAAAGATCTGACAGCATCAGGCTACTGTGACATAACAAATAAACAGCTCAAGCTATGCAAGCTAACTCAGCCTTTAGACTGCCACTGTAGCACATTCCATTATAAGGCTCTCAGACACAAACTGAAGGTAATGAATACTGTCAAATCATTAACTTGGCAAAGGGACACAATTTCAGTAAAAGTCATTCAAATGAGCATCTCCTCGGAAAGCACACTGAGCTTAGCATTTATGACAAGCTGCCCCACATGCAAGCAGTTGCTGCAACCTCCATAAAACTATAGCATTTTCCTGCTTAAAAATCTATATTAAATGATCCTTGAAATTAAATTTAAAATCACATACATTTGGCAGCTCAGCTATAAAAGAGGTGAAGAAGGCAAATGGGGCTATTTATCATCCAAAAAACCCACTGAGGAAGCTTCCAATGGTCATTTTCCATTCCTGTCACAGTATTAATCAAAATATCTTACTCTATGATTCATTTTCTACTCCCCCTCGTCTGGGATGGATGAAGCCTTCCTAACAACAAAATCAAAAGACATGTTTCGTAAGTGCCAAGGAAACTATATTTATTGAAACTACGTTTTATGTATATGCTCAACACAGCAGGTCACAAAAAAATCTTTATTATAAGGGGATTTGCTTCAATTACACTAAAGTGGGAGTACAAATTTCTTGGCAGAGGCCCGCTGTTTATTTTAATAGCAAATGTTGGGCATTTACAATATTCAAAGTTGTAGTATACTTGATCCTCAAAAGGCTCCTTTTCTTGGTTTCAAACGAAGCTTTCAGATCTGACAACACCAATGCCACTTAGAGCTGACTATGCAGTATAGGCGTCTGGCCTTGGATTAGGCTGCCCCCTTTTTCCACCTCCCACCCCTCATGTTACTAGTTTATGATGTAGCAGCTTAGAGAACAACTGAAGATTTGCAAACAAAATTAAGGCCGTTTATGATTTACATGCTTTATTCAATTGTACATTGTAAATGTACATGGTTTGATTTTTTTAAACAGTTTTGCACCATATTTTCAGCTACAGTATTCTGCTAATATTTTAAATGTACACTCCAACACAAATGTTCCACTTAGCTCACATGAAAAGTGTGACCATACTTAGGATAGAAAAGCACTACAGCAGAAGAAATACCTCAATGTTTTCTCAAAAAATATTCTCTCATGATCAAGGGGAGGAAAAAACCACCTGGCCCAAAACCTGTGTTCTGTCATGCCCTCAAAAAATAGTTAATGGATCAACTTCTGTAATGCCTTTATTTGAGCCTTACAACTAAGTCACATAAAGCAGCATGGAGGAGGACCCACCTGCCTTTGAACTGGCAATTTTCAGGGATTTGAGCAGGGTGGCCTAGGATCATATTTATGTGCCAAAGTACTACTTCGAGATGCGAGCCCCTGAGGGCTAAGCTTCTTGCAGAAGTAGACAGTGCCCTGGAGAGAGCTGGGGCACCAACAGCCCAAGCAGCACTGCAGGCAGAAACTGCACCACCATGGCCACCATGGTACCAGCAGCATGGTGATCAGAAGCTCTGACTGCAGGCAGAGCCTAAGCCAGGTCTTTTGCCTTGTCTTCTGCCTGTGGTGCTACTCAGTGCTGCTCTCCCCTGGGACACTAGTTGCCACTGCAGGATGCCAGGTCTTTGAGTAGTTGATAACAGCCCAGGCTGCACATAGAAGTATCATAGACAGAAACTTCACTGACTCTAATTGCTCTTCTTTTCACTCTTCTTTTATATATGTTGTCTTATATTGTCTTAAGAGAAGAAGTTGTAGACTACAACACCAGCAGCTGCTGCTGCTCCAAACCAACTCAATTAAACATTGCTTTTTTTCCCCACAAAAAGAATCACCCCCAAGACTGCCAAACAGAGGCTTTTCCTTAGTTGGGTCAAAGATACAAATGTGCCCCAAAATTAGAACACCCCAGATCAGCAGTTATTTCGAAAATGTATCTAGCAGTTGATTTGCCCAAAGTACACAGAACGAGTCACTGACATAGCTAGGGACAGAGGGCGTTTATACACATACCTTTTTGTCCCATGATGCATGAGAGATCTGCAGTTTCAGAGCAAACTCGATTAATCTGATTAATGCAAGCTGATAAGAACTGGTGGAATGCGCGTCAGTGTGCAGAAAGAGGCGGTGGCATGCTTTTGAACTAAAACCCCTTTTATGTGTTTTAGTTTAAAAGCGCATTGCCATCATTTTCTCAGCACTGATACACATTTTGCCACTTATACAACTGCAAGCGACGCAGCACCGGGTGCTTTGCCAAGCACCTACTGCATGTCTAAAAATGCCCAGAAACCATAGCTTAACTCTGCTTTCAGTTACTTTGTCATATAAGTGAGAGCAGAATCGTTAAGATGAGCCCTGAGTTCCAATCTGGTTAACTTGCTATCTTGCTCCAATAAGCGTATACTGAGCAAGGAGTATATTGGAAAGCAGTTTGGCACTATTTGTGACAGTGAGATGACTTCCTGATAGTATTGATAGTATTACTGATAGTATTCAGTGTTTTATAAAGACATAATTAGTAATAGAAAATGTAGGTTTGCTGTAACTAAACAAATGACTATGTTAAGTAATCTGTTCCACTGAATGCAGCGAAAGTAGTATAGCCAAAGAAACCAAACAGCTTATGTATAGCAACCTCTGACTTGTTTTATAGAGAAAGAGTTACTTGGGGGGCAGAAAACGGAATTGAAGGTTGCATAGCTAAACCATTTTTACTTGGGCTTCTGCTCCCTCCTTTGTGAAGGGCTGCAGTAGTCAATGTGGTGAGACCAATATACAGAAGACACCTAGTAGAAATATCAGTAAATGCCGGCAGGAAGAGTAGAGCTACAGCAAGTGGAGGGGAAATTACCGTAAAAGAATTGAGGGAACATTTTTTTTCTTACCTGTACTCAGATATTGATCAATGAAGCAAAAGTTCATATAGTTGAAGGTAGTACCTGTGTCTTTTTTTAATGTCCCGTAGTCCATCAGGACTGTGCCATAGTTCTACTGAACTTTATGCTGTATCATTTGAATCAAAAAGCATACCAACTATTAGTTTATTCAGTTTCAAGCTTTAGCCTAACATCACTTACAAGGTCCCCTTAAGTTTGGCTTCCAAGTCTCTTGTTTTTCTATCCCATATATACCAACAGGGCTAAACTCAAATGGTAATATATGGGATATCAAGTAAGAAGTCTCAGTTGGGTATTGTAACTCCTCTGTTAACAACACAAACAAAGACATGGTGGGTGGAATTATTTTTAAAGGCACTGAAAAATGACAAAGGATTCCAGAAACTCGGCATCACTGAAGGCCACTCTTTTGTTTAAATGGTGCATCACAAGAGTGATTTAGGACACAACAATCAGTAAAAAAAATTCTCACTGACTTCAACTGGTTTTACATCAAATCCTGACACAGATTTCAAACATGTACCACTGTATGGTCCATTTCTATTAGTAGAATTGATCTTTTAAAATTTTTTAAATAAGCATAAATTTAGGAGAAAACATCTCAAATGAATATGTGCAAAGGGACCTCCTATTTGTTGGAACTTAGTCTTATATTCTAACCACTTTGTCACCAGATTGCTGGCATACTCATGGGATTGCCACTTATCCATTCAAACATTTTTCCCTACTAAAGATAGCCTGTATTCCTAATATCATCTCTTGTTCACTGAACACCTATCGACTGAATCCAGAAGACTTGTATCTTACTTCAACAGAGTCAAAGGCAAAATACCAGTTAACTTCAGTAGGAACAACTTCAGAGGCACAGCTGTCATTAAACCTTCATCTGGGGGAACTGTTACTGACTTCTGTCAAAATATGAGTAGAGAAAGGTCTGAATACCGACTCTGCCAGAGCCCTAGACTCTGAACCTATACCTATAACAGATCACTTATCAAAGGGAGATGTTTTCAAGTTCCTGGAACCTCAAAAAAACTGTACTCCTTCTGGACAAAAGCATAGTAAAGTAGATCTGAGGAAATATAAAGATTTTAGCCTACCTTTTTCATTGCTGCTGGATGGTGTTGGTGGTGGGTTTACAGGCTTGGATTTGTCATAGTTGTTAAAGCTCTGGCTGCGCCGATTGTTGGCACTAACAGAACCACGAGTTTTGGCTTCACTGCCTGCAGCGGACACCCTCGTGGTAGGACCTGGAAGTCTGTTTAGGAAAACAATTAAATGAGGCAAAGTGCTCATATGAAAAAGAAAGACAGATTGGAAGAGGAAAACTGAAAACCATGCATAATGTGAGAATAAAAATCAAGGCAAAAGAATTTATAGGTCTCAGAGGAAAGTGAAACAAGCCAGCATTTATCATCCTTGATAAAATACATGTACCCACAACTAGATTAGAGTCAGAATGGCTTTACATCATTAAAAAACCTTTGAATGAGATAGCCTACTAATTTAAGGCAAGATGTTCAGAAGCCAGTTCTGCCACACTTATTCAATTAAGTAGGACTGTTCTCAGAGAGAAGTCTGGTCAGTTTTAGTGGGGCAACTTGCAGAATATGATTGTACTCAAACTGAGTAAAGATGGAAGTACCAGACCCTCAGTTTTTGCTTCAGTGCCCTAGCTTTTCAATAGTTACTTGGCACGAGTCCTTTTTTTTGTCTTGATCGTTTCTGTGTACATGAGAGGCAGCTCTAATAAATTCAGTGCTGTTAGAAAACTGATGTAGGTAAAAGGTTAATCAGATTGAGACAGATTACCTCAGTACATTCTACATAGGATGACATTTAATTCAGAAAATGAAAATAAGGCAGAATGTGGCTCCTGCTTAAAACTAGCATCTCCTGAAGAGATCTGGGGAAAAAAAAACTACCAACCAGTTTTCAATGGAACAATAACTGGATTTATCTTTGTATCTATAAAACTGTACAAAGTTTGGATTTTAAGTACCTCAAAGACCACTATTGTCCCTAAATCCTTGTACAGCTCTGAGATCAATTGATGAGCAGGAACTAACTAACCCACTTTTAAACCGAAGAAGGCTGGCTGCAGTGAAGCGTCTTATACTTGGTAACGAATTTCTCCTTTGAACCATCAAAGTCCAGATTTACAAGATCCTTCTCTTTTCTCATGCAAGAGAAACCTGATAAGGCTTCCTGAGTGGCTGATGAGTGAACTTCTAATATTTTTGAGCGTGGATATCTTAAGGGGCCTAATGGAATTAAGAACTCAGCTTTCATGACATTTTAGCAAGATCGAGGCATGTAATTCCATCAGATGTCATTTTTATATGTACTTTATTGTTAGCATAGGGTTGCATTCACTGAATGGGTACATATATAAATCTAAATGTATTAACCACACAGAAATAAATTATGTAGTAGTGTCCTGAAGTTTGTACCAGTAGAAAGTTGCTGAGACTTCTTAGTACCTTGGAAAACAATATGATACCTTCATTTTTGAGGTTAAAAGCCAAACTCTGCTCAATCCACATCCACTAGCAACTGAGAGGGATGAGCTATTCTCAGCCATTACTGAATTTTAATATAGATAAAAGTGTTTGGAAACATTTTATTTTTTTCTGTAAAAGGTGGCAACCAACATGCCATATGTAAATGGGTACAAACAAAAGTCCTTCTTATCAGGGCACACTAAAAAACTTTATTTAAGTAAAGTTCTCAGCTGGGCTGTGACAAATCAAGCCTTTGTTGTTTCTGTTGCACTATTACTGCTGAGAAGGAGGGAGAGGATCTTAATATAGCTTTACAAATCAACCAGCGCTCCAAAGATTAGTGAAAAGGGGAAAAAGCAAAGAAAAAAAGCAACAATATTAGAAAATACATGCATGTGCTTCCAAAGCTCAAAACAAAAATATTTCAATTAAAAATTTACATTACCACAGCATTTGGCACCTACCATTATGGATTTTGAGGTTTATTCTGTTGTACTCCTTTAGACAAACCCCTCAGTTTATGAAGAAGCACAGCCAGATTCAACACTAGGGGATGCTAGAGAATGGCATATGGCAAAAATCACAGGCACGTGGAAACTAAGAGCATGCCTAGGATATTTCACCTACCACAAAGAAGACTACAAAGGAAAAAGCAGGAGGTAGTTGGAAGAAAAGACAGTGAAAAATGAATGCTTAGGGCTCTTTGTCCCAATTTTCATGCTTTTTCTGGAGAGCTCAAGCAAGGTCATGCAGAACTCCTGGTGCTTAATGGGGGATGACTTCTTATTTCTTAAAGGTAGGAAACACAAGGAGGTTACACTGCTTGATAATCAGTTCTAGCTAATGATGGAACATTGTTTCTGGTACACGCTATCCCCAAAGTAGAACTACTGAACTGTCTCAAGATAACTTCCTCCTAGTCTTTTCCTGAGATGAGTGTATAAGGATAGAATTATTTTTCCTCAAGTACCATATTTACTTAAATACAAGACAAGGTTTTTTTTCAAAACAGCATGGGGAAAAAGCCCCTCAACTTACATTCACACACAAGGAGACCTCATTAAATACATTGCCTATTATTAAACTGCTGCCAAAAACAGCATGCGCTCAGTAATAGAAACCAACTACACGTTGATTAGATATAGCTAACACTGAGCATGGTTATAAAATACATTGTCCATATTGGACAAACATGGTGGGTGTGTGGGTGGGTGTGTCCCTTAAAAAAACAGGTAGCTGCTCCCCCAAGAGGGAACAAGCACCAAGTTTGAAGTTACTACAAGATGAGGCTGGCATTTAGCAATGCTACAGCAAGCTCTGATGCTCTCCCATGGTGCCTTCATGGGAACCTACTACAAGCACAAGCAAATGCAGCCCATCTGAATAAGATACATCATAGTGTCCACCGAGTGCAGGCCCCCTCAACACTGGCTCTTTTTCATGTTATGGTGAGCCACTACTCTGCATACTTTTCAACTTCCCCAGCACTCCCACAACTGAACTATGCCTTAATTTCCCATTTTCAATTACTCCAATTTCTTCACCAACCTTAAATGTCTGGTAAATGTCACCAAACAGGACCCCAAATAATTTGCCCAGAATTGCTCTATAGCCCCCCTCTCTCAGCCTGTCACTTATGATTGGTGTGGTCCCCAACCTCCATGAGCTGGAGCAGGGCCAGGTTGCCCTGCACTTCATCTACATACACATTTTTGGAGAATCCCAGGGCTTGTGACAAGAACATCTGGTTCCAGTCATGAGTTGGGGCTAATCAGCACATGGCTTCTTTGTAGGGGGTATCTATAGTACATACATATACTGAGCAGTGCTAAGCTGTGGGTTCATCATGGCTTGAAATGGCCTTTTGATTTTGGACTACTACCATGCATAGTTTGTACTATATATAAATAGAGACAAAAGTGCTGCTTAAGTGTTTATAGAGAACCTGTGCTAAAACTTGCAGCAGTTCCAGAAAGGGTAAAATGCATTAATTCTGGATGAACTAAGTCAATGGATACCATATGCAAATTACTACATCTATATTTCATAGTTTCATAGTTGTTAGGGTCAAAAGGGATCTCAATACATCATTGAGTCTGACCCCCTGTCCTGGGCAGGAATGAGCACTAGGGTCATATGACCCAAGCCAGGTGCTTGTCCAGTCTCCTCTTAAAGATCTTCAAATGCAGCCTGACCAATGCTGCATAAGGGGAAGTATCGCCTCCCTATGCCTATTCATGATGCACCTGCTAAGGCATGATAGAGTGCAGTTACCTTTACAGATTACTTTGTCACATAGTCATCCTGGAGTCAGCTATGACTCCGAGATCCCTTTCTGTTACTGTGCTGCTGAGATCATCCCCTAGCCTATAGGTGTGTTGGTGATTATTTCTCCCTATATGCAGCACTTTGCACTTGTCTTTGTTGAACTGCATCCTATTCTTTTCATAGATTTCATAGACATTAGGGCTGGAAGGGACCTCGGGAGATCATTGAGTCCAGGCCCCTGCCCAAAGGGCAGGAAGTCAGCTGGGGTCATAGGATCCCAGCAAGATAAGCATCCAATTTACTCTTGAAGGT
>NW_017728947.1:29785680-29798485 GCF_001723895.1 Crocodylus porosus
GCCCACTTTTCCAACCTGTCCACGTCTGCCTGGATTTGATCCCTCCCCACTACTGTGTTTAATTTTTTGTCATATGTGAATTTAGACAGAGTGCTCTCCATGACCTCATCCAAGTTGCTGATGAAGACATTGAATAGCACAGGTCCAAGGAGCAAGCCTTGGGGGACCACACTGCACACATCTTTATGTCAAGGTCAGTATTTTCAAATTTGCTTCTCACTTCCATGTTCTCAGGGAAAGACAGGTCTGACAGTAAGGACAGGGGAAAAGGAGCTGCAGGGGGAAGAAGTTAAGGGGTAGGCAGAAGGCAAGAGGGCTACCTGACCCCCCCCCAATTTATTTTTCCTGCTGTAGCAGTGGGAGGGGAACAAATTCAAGGCAAACCTCCAATAATTAGATTCTATACCTGGAAAATTAAAACAAATTTATAAATTTTCCATTTATAGAATGTAATTATTGGGGAGGTCATCTTATATTCACGGTCACCTTATAACCAAGTAAATACGATACTTTCAACCATAGTGGGTGCATCTAAATGTGCCCCTGACTACACACTTGGTACTGCACAGGTCCAGTGGCACAAGGTTATTTTTACATGCTATGTCACTGTAGCAATGAGCAGAAGTGACATAGCTCGATGCTATGGCAAAGTAGTGTCAGCGTCACTCTTTGTGCCCACCTATGCTAAAGTGATGTAGTGTCTTGTGTAGATAAGCACAGTGTGAAGGTAGTGGACCAAACTGGCTAGCAGACAAAAAGCCAGAAATCCATAAATTCAGCAACATTATTCAGTGAATAAGACTATCAAGACACATTAACTAGAACAGAAAATAACAAATTTTAAACTCAATCAGTATTGCATCTGCTAGTCAAAATGCATGTAAATAGTATATATATCTACATATATCTCAATAGCTATCTAGATAGATAGATATCTCTTTCTCTCTCTCTCTCTCTCTATATATATATATGTATACACAAGAATAGAATACTTAAGAAGATATACAAATAATCATTTCTCCTAATTATGGGTCCTATTGTGACCAATCTGATCCATTTTGGTTTAATCACAGGCCTCTAGCACTAAAACAAAGTGCATTAGTAGCATCAGGAGCCCACTTGTTAGAAGACTCTAGTTTCAGGGTGGACATCCTGGAGTCTCGCTATCAGAGACCAGGTATAAATTTGAAAAAACCCCTCTCTTCAGTACCTTCAGATAACCCAAAAATGTAAACTAACATAACCATGTCTGGAGAAGAACCACATGGTTTTCAGATATCAAGTGGGTGTTAGGAGGGAAATAAATAAGGAAGAAAGAGTAATAGGGAGAGCCAACAATGCTTAAAAGGTGATTTGAGACAGGAGCTCAAGTACAGGAAGGTTTTCAGGTGCTTAGACCCTCCATTCACCAAGTAAAATATCTGGGATAAGTGAATCCAGACTCTAGGCAAAACTCATGCTTTTTCAGCATTAATTCCACATACAGAAAGGGGAAAGATTTGGTGGTCAATGTAAAAGGTAAGAAAAAAATGGCAAATGACAATACGGTACTTAGTGCTGAACTACAGCTGAGTTCCTAATAAAATCCCCATGATTACACAATAATACAAAGAGCAATATCAATCACAAGAAAGTATATGATTGATGCCAAAGGCACTTGAGATGATTACGACAGGGAGCCTTAGACTGGTACAGTGAGGAGCTGGCATGTAGGTCAAGCTGGGATTCAGGGGAAAACATACTGAAATACCTATTATTCATTTTCAGGAAAATTAGATATTCTCAACTAGAGGACACAGGGAAGTCCAGGAGCAATGATGAAACATACCTACCACATGGTTTGTCTCACCTGATGCACAGGCAGAGGCATAGCAAGCTCCCTCAGCACCCCAGGGTGGGTTGGAAGCCATGATGTACCTGGAGTCCTGGTGGCCCCAGGTGAACTTTTAGTATTGGGCCCCCCTTCATCAGAGATAATGATAATAATAATTGGACAACAGGAAAAAAATTACCATTTTCAGGTCCCCTTTCCATCCAGACCCTAGGCAGCTGCCCAGTTCACCAACGCCTGTGTCCAAGTCTGGTTGGGAGGAGATTATGCAGATCACTGGAAGGCGGTAGGGAGGAGAAGAGGGACAGAGTCTTACCTGGCCCTGCTCTCTGCATTCAAACAGCAGCTGCTACTGCTGTGTCTACTGCTACAGCAGTGTGGACTCGAGCTGCCGCTGCTGAGAAAAGGCTCACTGCACACCAGGTGCAGCAGTCCCATGGCATGAGCTCCCTGGGGGCTGCCTGTCATGCGCCATTCACTGATACGCGACTGGATGCAGGGCTGTGCCCAGCATGGCAAGTACTCCTTGAAGGGGTAGGAGGGTGGTGGAGGGGCAGGGAGGGGGAGATTATACTCCCCCCCTTCTCCCTCTACTAGACATTGCTGAGTGAGGTGTTGCACCTGCTGTGACAGATTCCCAGGGTGGGGGTGCAATTCTGGCACCCTCTCTATGATAGCATCTAGGGCTGAAGACCTGCTTGCCCTGCCTGCAGAATATATGTTCCAATTCTTATTACTACAGAGAATTTAGTGTGACATTAGTCATTTCAACTGTATAGAAATGGAAATTACTGATGTAAGTATGTCAGGGAGGGAACCCCTAGAAACATCTTGCCTTTTGAAATTGAAAGTCTCACAAAAACTGTCAAACCACAATATTTTTTGCTAACAGGAAAGACAAGGGCATCCACCTAAATAAAAAGTCAAGCAAAAACAAAGGAATAAAAGGATGGTCTTAGAGAGCCCCTAAGCTTGAGCACTTCTGAGGTACTAAAAAGGTAAATATTTTTAAAGGTGAACTCTAAACATGCAGTTGGAAATCTTGCAAGAAGGGTTATCCATGCTTTGCAGAAGAGGAAGAAATGCTAACCTAGAAGTCTTTTTCTGACCAAGAGTGAATCGGATGATTTTGCTTTGAGATGAGTCCCTGGGTGACACACTGCACAATGGGAAAGAAAAAGTGGAAGACATGAGTGAGCAAAGAAGAAACGGTCAAAAAAAGCCCCTGAACTCAGCCAGTGGTTTTAGAAAGGCAAGGTTTTTTTTTTAAATTCATTTCACAAGAGCTTCATTCCTAGGTAGAACTCCTCAGACTTGATTCATTTTCTGTAGTCTGTGTTTAGTTTCATATTCAGCAATTAAGACATTAAAGTATGCTACATTGAACCTATATTTGTGAGAGCAAAAATCAAACTTTATCATTCATTTCTTTTTCAAATCATTATTATATGCATTGTGGAACCTGAGTAAGCTAATAATGCTAATGTATACTATCTGTGAATTTATGCTACTGCTATAGAAATCCTCAAATTCGAAGTTTGTTTTTGATTGTTTCTAGATCATTACCAGAATATGTTGCAATCACCAACCCAATGTTTAAAACATTCAGTGCTTCTCTGCCACAAAGAAAGGATCATTGCAATTTATTCTTGATGTTCAATTTACATTTTTATATAGGAGATATTTTGTATAGAAACTTATGAAAATTTCATATAGCTGTAAAAATACTGTCTGTATATAATTATAGAGAAAACATCACTTTGTTCAATGCTTTGTTGAATCTATTAAAGGGCACAGTTTTTGCTGTAAGGCAAAGAATTGTAAAAACTCTGACAACTGTCCCAGTTAGCAAGATTCAGGTTAAGAATGTATATTAGCAGTGTACGAACCAGGCCATATTTGATTCAAATTCTGCCCAAATCGGGGACAGTGATTCAATTAGTTAATTCAGATCACTATCCCGATTCAATTCGGCCGAATCTGAAGATTCGATGCTGATTTGGAAAATCAGTGATTTGGGCATAGATACAGCTTTAAATGTTTTTTCTACATACCTCAAGGTACCAGATGGCTCGTGAATACTGTGATGCTGGGGTGGATGGAGCATCCCAGAGGAGCACGGGGAGGACCTTCTTTGCTTGACAATGAACCCAGAAGTAGACTGGAAGTACTTCCAGTCCACTTCCAGATCCGCCACTGAGCGTGCCCCCCAACCCCCACAGCCCTCTGGTTCAGGGATTGGCCACAGGGGGACCCCAGGTGCCCCCCCAGACCCAGGAGGCACCAGTCACCGAGCCAGAGGAGGTGCAGGGGGCCCCCCAGCATGCTCCCCAGCAGACCCAGAAGTGCTCTTGGTTCACTTCTGGGTCTGCTGCCAAGCACACTGGGGAGCTCCCCATGCTCCTCTGGGATGCTCCATCCCGCCCCCATACCACAGCATTCACGAGCCGTGCCTGATACCTTGAGGTATGTGGAAAAAACATTTAAAGCTGTGTCTATGTCTGAATCATCAAATCTTTCCCCATCTCTCCAAATCAATTCGGAGATTAAAGGGTCTCCTGATTCGATTTGGATTCAGAAATTCAGCCAGTGAATCAGTGACCAAAGCTTTGCACAGCCCAAATGTATATTCCTGGTGCTGAGGTTGTTCTGTATCCAGAAACCAGCACTTACTTTGAAACACAGCATAAAATTAAAAACATTTTTTATTGTTACCTGAAAATCAAAACAGACCACATATAGTAGGACAGGAAATAAAAGAGATGTTTAGGTATGTCTTTAGTGCTAAAACCTTTCACCTCACTCCCATGAGAAGTCCTATTTTCTTCAATTGATAAATAGTCCAATACATAAAACATGTGGAATGGGTACAGTAGGAGTAGTATCACTGGCTTCACACCTAATTTGGAGTAACCATTTCAAGGCTTATTGAATAGCCAGTCAGGTTTGCCATTCAGGGTTTGCCAAAAAGATGCAAAGTATGGATTTATTATTTTTGCAATATGGGCACTAGTCTCATAATTAAAATGAGACCAAATTCATGTCACATGAACCATAAAACATCTATCAGTTGTTAACGACTTTTGAACAACAAACCTATCATAGATTTGAACCAACAAGAACGGTGAAAGGTTTTGATCACCAATCTTTGAGACAGATTCCTCCATGTACACTGGTTTTGAGCTGAAAAATTCTGCAGGGATTTTTATTTTAAGATACAAGTCATCATGGTTATGTAATCCCTGTAAAGATACACATAACATTAAAACATGGCTTCATCTTGCCTTCAGGACGTGATCCTTGGTCTTGCATAAATAACTACCGTTTCTTGATGGGTACCTCTAATTAAAGGCTTTATCATTAGAAAGAAATAAAATGAAATAAAACCATACGCTTACTTAACCTAAATCCTGCTTATTCCCATGTACCAACATCTTAAAACTGCATAAATAAATATTGCTGCTACAAACAAACCATTCTCTCTTCTATTTTAGTTTTAAGGACTGCGAAGTTGATTGCTATACACAGCTTTCACCTCCTGAGAGTTTGAGGTGTTAATTAGCTTCTGCTCTGAAAAAGAGCACGAGAAAGAGGCTGACTCTGGTTTTGAAATCTATTTAAAGGGGAAAACTTTGAAGAAAATATCCCACCTTGACTGCATTTCTGGTTGTGCTTTTAACTGATGATGTGCAGCTTGCTGGGGTTGTTGGCACTGTGTTTGGGGTGAAGCCAGCACCTGTTGTGGTTGTGGTTGTGGATGCTGCTGCTGCACCCCAATCTGGCACTGAGATGGAGGTCCTGCTTGCTGAGATACTGCAGAAGGTTGCTGGGATGGATGGTGCTGCGGATGCTGTTTCTGTGGCTGCTGCTGCTGCTGCTTGTATCGGGACAGACTGAAGAAAAGACCTAAAATGGCCTTTAGATTCCCATTCCTGATTTCTGTAAGGCAAATTTAAAGTTACTCATCAAGCACTGATATAGATTTTTCTTACAATACAACTCATTTCCATCCTCACACTCTTCTTTAGGCTGCCTGAACTTAATTCCTTTAGGATACAGCAGACTTTCTGCAAACCTGATTAGCATCACAGCTGATTAACATTGGGCACCAACCACAAAGTAAACTAGTTATTTCTCCCTTGAAATGATTGCAGTGAATGTATTAGAAATGAAAGTCATCTGGTGAGCTGGTACACTTTAACAGAAAACTCCTTCAAGTCAAAAATTGTAAAAGTAAAAAACAAATATGACATATCATCATCTTGCAAACAATTTGCTAGCAGTCAACTGTATTCAGACTTGGTTTATTAAGAACAGCATTAATGTCACAAAATCCACTAGTCAAAACTGAGAAACTGCTGCCAAAATTAGGGCTCTCTGTGCAACTTTCAATCATCCCTCATTTGGTGTATGAGTTGCAATGCAGTCTTTAATAACATGCTCATATACTATTTCCCCCTCCCTATTCTTTTAACATAATTGTATTAAAACAAAATAGACTATGTAACATTCAGGAACGCAAACGCTTACAAACCCATTATGATACTGTTGTATATGATGTGTGTGTATCAGGCCCTTATTGCCTTGTGACAGTGCCAAACTGATAGATATCTGGGTTAAAAAGAGTGATATTATATTTCTTATTCAAATATATGTTAGGTGTTCATAATGGAAATAAGTTAAACTAAAATAATGAAAACAATATAAAGCTATTTAATGCATTCTGCACATTTAGTCTGAATACCGTCCACTTTAAAAAAGTAACCTGTATTAAAAGCATCCCTATCATGTGGCATTGTTCTAATGTCCATGTGATTTTTTAATATGGATGGAAATTTTATGGACACTATATAGAGCATATGAACTAAGAGTAACTGATGACACCAGTAAATTGCCTTCATCCTTGCATACTAGCACTAGAGAAGAATAAGGTTTTTACTATACTTAGTGGGGTTTCCAGATATGCCATGGAGACAGAGGGATGGTCAGACTCCAGAATCATGGGTTCTACCCTTGGTGGTGGATGGGAGCTTGTTCTAGTAAGCATAGACTTTTCCAAACTAACTTCCCAAATGAAAACCCTTCTGCCCTGTACCTTTCCAATCCTACCCTATCACTCCATCACAGTCATCTTTCTTCTCAACTAGCCCCTCTTAGTCCTGTTTACAGTATTCTGATCCTAAATCGAGGTCTTATAAACAGCAAATCCTAATCTCACCACTCCAGACTACTGGTGCTCCCCACGTACCTGCAGTTCCATCCCATCCACCTGGCCCAGCACACCCTGCCCACAGGGGTCCCGGGCTGGTCTCCATGGAGACCCTACCCACCTCCTGTTCTGTCCACCAACCATGGCAGTGGGTGCAGGGTGGATGGGCCAGGTCCAGCAGTGGCAGTGACACAGTCAGCGGTAGCTGGAAGAAGCAGTGGCAGTGGCACAGGCAGTGGCAGTGACACAGGCAGCAGTAGCTGGAAGGAGCCACCATTGAGAGGGCTACTTGGAAGCTGAGCCCTCTCAATGGCAAAACCAGCCACATACACCACGACCCATGCTTCCCGCTGCACCTGGGCTTGGCAGGGCTGAGAAACCCACTGCAGGCTGGATAAAATCCCTTGGCAGGCTGGATTCAGCTTGCAGGCCATATTTTGCCCATCCTTGCCTTAACTGGACATCAGTGACATCTTCCCCCTGTTTTCCAACCCTATTGGCTCCTAGTCCTAATTTCATGCTGTTGGATCTTCATTAAGTCACAATGTATCCTTTTCTCCTACATCTTCTGATCTCAGTTTCACTCCTTACACAGTGAGAGTTTTCTTTCTCTAAATCTTTGCTTCTCAACAGAGCTCTCTGCTCCATTCTCATATCTTTGAGGAATTTAACTGCAAAAGCAAAAATAAAAATTCAGCCTGGTGCGGTTGCATGGTATGGAAGAAAGGCTAAATGGTTAAGTGTAGCAAACATATAAACAGCTGAAAACAAGGTCTTAGTATGGGAAGTATCAAGTATCATTTAATTATAGCCATGCTATGTGATAAACAATTTTGAATGAGTGCCTATTGTTGCATGCTTTCTTATCAGAAGAGAAACCCAATTTTAATTCTTTACTGAAAATAACAAAGCAAATAAAAAGCAAAACAAAGACGAAAGAGAAGTTCTTCTGTACTTTGATAATATTTGTATATTGTCTATAATTTTCCTAAGTAAAATCTAAAGCAGATACAGGAAAAATTATACCGACACTGGATGCAGTCCTGATTTCATTCAATTGAAAGGGCAAAAAATAAAACCTTCCTCTGACTTCACAGTGAGAAGTTTCTGGCTCTTTAAGAACATGAAAAGTATTTCAAACAGGCCTTTGAGATGCACTATTAGTTTTCTTATCTTAAAAGATGGACTGAGATAATTTACCTGGGGGTTTGCCACTGGACTTTGTACATAAAGAGTACTTCAACCTCACTACACTCTGCCAATTAGTACCGTCTGAATTACTTCCTCTTTGAATTTCCCTTCTGTCCTATGAGCCATTTTAAACATGTGCATTGATTTATGAGAGTAGAAGTGCATAACCCACTCATTTTCATTTTGGCCACCAAAAAAAGCTTTAGTTGTTTATTTTTTTATATTTATGAAGCAAATGCTGCCAGATGATCTGGTTTCAGGAGAAACCAGGATTTAGTTTTTAAAGAAACCATCCCAACCAGCTGATTGGAAACTTCCATGCTATGAGGTTTCTGCTATTACTTATTGCTCTCACTGCTTTGACTTCCAATTTTGAAGGCTGCCCAATCTCCTCTCTTTCTTGACATAGAAAGTATGCTAGATTTAGTGAGAATAGGGAATGCCACACAAAGTTCACTCAAGCAGCTAAGAAATATCTGACAGGAAGAGATATAGGGGAAAGAAAACATGCAGGATATTTTATTGGGGTAACACTGGTCTCTGATTACATGGACATTCACAAATGAAACATCAGAACTTTATTGCAGCACTTGAAAACTGCATAAAGCTCCTTGCTACACATGAACTTAAAGACTGAAGAAATACAAGCAAAAAAAAAGTAGACCTATTCTTGGAGCTATCCCTTGAATTTATGTAAAGAGCATAATTTATGCACAATGCCCTAGAGTATCTGGCAAAGTAGGAACAAAACAAGATAATAAAGATCAGAATAGGCCAGCCATACATTTATGTAGGAACATTTTGCAACCCTACCCCGGAACAAATATTCAGGTCCACAGCATGATCCTGATTTCCTGGCAGAGAATGGGACAGCCATATAGAGAACACATTTAAGGACTGTGGAATAGTAGACTGAGGCTCATGTCCCTTTCCACAAGTTTTATATGGCAGGCAGCTGCATCCAGGCCTTCTTAGTTGTAGGGTAAGCAAATCATCAAGTCCGACCCCCTGCCATGGCAGGAAAAAGTACTGGGGTCAAATGAACCCAGCAAGGTGTTCATCTGCCTCCTCTTAAAGACCCCCAGGGTAGGAGCCAGCACCACTTTGCTTGGAAGTTGGTTCCAGATCCTAGCCACCCTGACAGTGAAGTAGTGCCTCCTGATGTCTAGTCTGAATCTACCCTCTGCCACCTTGTGACTGTTATTTCTAGTCACTCCTGGTACTGCTCGGGGGAACAGTGACTCCCCCAATGCCTGCTGGTCCCCTCTGACTAGTTTGTAACAGGCCACTAGATTCCCCCCTCAGCCTTCTCTTGTGGAGGCTGAACAGGTTCAGGTCCCATAGCCCCTCCTCGTAGGGCATGCCCGCTGCACCTTGATCATGCGAGTGGCCCTCCTCTGGACCCTCTCCATGTTGTCCACATCCCACCTGAAGTGCGGCGCCCAGAACTGGACACAGTACTCCAACTGCGGCCTGACAAGTGTTGCACAGAGGGGGAGGATCACCTCCTTGAACCTGCTTGAGATGCATCTGTAGATGCATGACAAGGTATGGTTGGCCTGCCTGACTGCATCCCCACACTGCCGGCCCATGTTCATCTTGGCATCAGTGATGACTCCAAGATCCTTTTCCGCCTCTGTACTGACAAGAAGGGAGTTCCCCAGACTGCAGGTATGCTGCTGGTTCTTCCTCCCCAGGTGCATCACCTTGCTGCACTTGTCAGTGTTGGTTGCCCCTAAGCATAACCTCCCCCGCTGGCCCCTCATGGACATGTGCCAGAGTAATTCTCTCAAAAAGCTTACCCAGAATCAAGGTAAGACTAACTGGCCTGTAGTTTCCCGGATCCTCCTTCCTCCCTTTTTTGAAGATGGGAACCACACTGGCCCTCTTCAGTCCTCTGGCACCACATCAGAGCACCATGAGTGCTCATAAAACCATGCCAGGGGTCCCACAATGACCTCAGCTAATTCCCTCAGCACTCTGGGGTGGAGATCGTCCGGACCAGCTGATTTAAATACGGCCAGTCCCTCCAGAAGTTCCCTGACTAGATCCTCACTGACCCTTGGCCTGGGTGCGACTCCCCTGGGGCCTGAGGAGGGTCCCGGTGGGGGGCGGCTGATCTGGTCCCTGCTCAGGAAAATGGAGGCAAAGAAGTTGTTAAATAGGTTAGCTTTGTCATCTGGTGTACAACCAGATTTCCTAGAGTGTCTTGCAGGGGCCCCACATTACCCAGTACCTTCTTTTTGCCCCTTATGTATTTAAAAAAGGACTTCTTGTTGTCCTTGATCCGAGTAGCTAGTCCCAGTTCCATCTCCTCCATGATTCGGAGGACAAATCATGATCTGCAAGAGAAGGATCCTACCTCTTAAGTTACTGGTGGGCAGTAATTTAAGCCCAAAAAAGAGAGAAAATAGAGGCAGGGCAATACATGTCAGCATTTATTACTTACCTCGATCAATATATATTTCTTATACTTGCTGACATAAGGGGAGATTTTTTGAACCCCTTGGAAAACCAGAGAGTCTGTCTGCTTTCACCGACCAGGGAACCTGAAGGGTTGGGTGGACTGTATGCAAGAGTATACACAAGGGAAAGGATGCATCTCAACCACTTGGGAGGAGGTCCTCAGCAGCCCATGGGCTGAGGGCAGGGGTAGGCAAAGTCCTGCCCACAGACCACATTGGGCCCATGGGGGACTCCATTTCTCAGTAGCCCCTCTGATGGCAGCTCCTTTTGGCCACTGCTGCCAGACCCAGCTCTGCTGCACAGGCACCCTAACCCATCCACTCTGCACCCACTGCCAGGGGTGGGATCTGCAGGGGAAGGGTGTGCAGTCAGGAGGCTGGGATAAGATTGCAGCCCATGGCATGAGCGGTGGGTGGGGCCCAGGAAGACCCCAGGATCTTAGTGGAGCCAGGGCCAGGACAGAGCCACAATCTGCTGCCTGGACACCCTTGTGATAAGTGTGGGATCCACAGGCAGGGTTTGCAGGTAGTGGATCGCGGCTCTGCCCTGGCTCTGGCCCCAAGCTGTGACCACCACAGGATCCCAGCTCAGGCCCTGCAGCAGCTCCACAACCCAGTGCAGCTTCCCACCCAGCTGCATGGCCTGCATGCACCACTCACAACCAGTCTTCATGGAGACCCCATAAGCAGCAGCGCTGTAACAGTACAAGGCCATAACAGCACAGGGCCAAGGCCAGGGCTGGACCAGCCTATGCTGTTATGGCCCCACTGCTTCCAGGGTCTCTATGGAGACTGGCCAGGGCAGAGGCTGCTAGGAAATAGAGTCTGGTCAGATCTGCCATTTTGCCCACCCCTGGACGGTGTATTTGGGCTGCAGTGTCCTAATTCCCTGAAGAGGTAAGAGACAGAAAGCTTCTGACCAGGAAGCATGCTACAGAGGCCCACTTCTGAAACCTACTCAGGCCAAGGAAAATTTGGGAGCACATAAGCCAACTTGGTGGGAACCAAACACAATAGCTCAGTGAGTGTTCAAGGCTTTACCAGGGATGTGCAATACCAGTTCTGGAAACAATTCTGACTCTGATTAGAACTCTATGGCAGTCAAAGAGAAAGAAAATAGAAAGGATTACATTTCTATCTTGGAGACTGTAAGCTACAATTGAGCTGCAAGTAGGGTTGGAACGTTGCTGTAGCCACAAATTGTCCTTAAAGTTATATAGCTACAGATGCATGATATTCAGCCATGAAGCAAAATATAGATTCTAGTGAAGAAGAGATTGTACGAAAATCTAGTACAGTAGTTCTTAACCTTTTTAGACATAAGGCATTCATGATTAGGTTCAAGGCATGCCTTGTTAGACTTAAGCCATGCTTTGGAAAAGTATGCTCTTAGTTTTCATTTTTTGACAATAAAAAAATTATAGAGCATTTTTTCTGTTGCAAAGAACTCAAAATGCCACAACTGAGATTATTCTTCTGTAGATTCTTCTTTGAAATCATTGGGTTTGTCTTATGAATCATTTTTGCACTTGCACACCTAATGTTGCATAGCATGCCACGAGACTCTGGTTGAAATCGCTGGTGTATTAAGATGTTATCTTTCAATGCTTTATGATTTTACAATATGCTGGACTAATTTCTTTCCAGAAAACACGTTA
Organism: Crocodylus porosus; assembly: GCF_001723895.1. Taxonomy (NCBI): domain Eukaryota; kingdom Metazoa; phylum Chordata; order Crocodylia; family Crocodylidae; genus Crocodylus; species Crocodylus porosus. The sequence continues at coordinate 29,798,035 of NW_017728947.1, forward strand.
ATTTAGAGACAACTAAGGTGTTACCTACAAAGAACATTGTACTTCCCACCATGCATAATCTGACTGTATCTAATCTGAAAAACCTTGGCAGTGAGAAATACAGTGGAAAACACAGGGACATGGGTTTGCAAATGCCCAAGATCTGCCTCTGTATAGGTCCAAGGAATAGCATAGGCATGGATACAAAGCTAAAGCTGATTGGTAGGGCTGTGCGAAGCTTCAGTAGCCCACTCAATTCGGAGGAGATTTGGCCCGATTCAGTGACCAAATCTCTTAATCCAAATCAAATCAGGAGACCAATTAAAAGGTCTGAATCGAATTGGAAGCCTCAGCGCTGCTTCAGAGATTCAGCCATGGATTAAACAGGCAGCAGGCCTTGCCACATTGGACAGGACATGGCTACCTCTAGCTGGTAAGTCTATTGTGGTGGGCAGAGGGGGGAGGAAAAGGG